>NC_087218.1:23621370-23648870 GCF_015104395.2 Macrobrachium nipponense | reverse complement strand
ATGAAAAGAATACTCTTACCAATTTCAGAACAGTTAAGGAGTTAATATCTATATATGTAAAGCATTATTCGTAGCAACCTAGTATCAGCTGAAATGACAATATATGCTCGTAATATCGCATGCATTTCTTTGACAGAAAATGATTTTCCTGACATATTTCTAAGTATCCGTTGAATACCTCTTTGTGGCTTCGAAGAGCGAATCCAATAAGAATCTAAAGAATACAGCAAACACACGCAGTATAGGCGTCAAAGAATGGAATACATACAATATTATTACTAATTTCACAGCGGAAGCTTATTCTAAACAGTTTCAAATGCCTACTTATTTCAATATAAATTTACAGCATTTGCGCACATACAACAAGACGGTTATGATTACAACAAAACAGAAATTACTGTATTATTTCTGCAAAGTTGGTTCTGATAATTTAAGATGAAATTCTGACTCTTAGATGACTGCCTAAAAATTAACGTCTTGTATATAGTACATGAAACTTAAGCAATGCACAATAAGTGGACTTTTCTGTTGATGACAAAGCCTTTTTCTAAAAGCGATTCTTTTATCTGAGTACTGAACTTCTTAAACATTTTACTAGAAAAAGAATTATGAAAAGCATAAAGATTTATGAAAGTGGAAAAAGGTACTCCCATGATCACTTTACTGTTCATGCTATTGCTTAGCAAACAAAAATGTTGGCAAAAGCAAAGGGCAGCTCCAAAATCTTTAGGGGTTAGCATAAATCGCTGGAATACTGGCAGTCACAGACATTGCCATGATGTACTGAATGAAAGTATCATTGGTAGTAATTATTTCGAATGCCTAAAAATACATAGACACAAGCATTACTGGAAAGGCTTTCTGCAGTATCGTAGATAATCTGGGCTAATGAATGTTTAGAGGTTTATCAGATTACACTTCAGTGATAATGCCAGTTTGAAATTAAGGCGTCACTTCACGATCCTAAAAGAATGATAAGCTTGCTAAAGGAAGAGGTTCTGATGCTCTCATGACTAGTACCAAAGGTGCTCAGCAAAGTCGATCTGCAGTATAGAAAGAAAGCTGTCACATATTTGATTTACAGAATGATTCTTGACACAGCAGAACAGATAAAGAATACTGAATTCATGGTCATCGAGTGTACACTAAAACAGCTGATTCTACATATGAAATTAACGATTTTAAACTGCCTGGGCCTTAAAAGTCATATTGAAACTGACTGATAACAGACATATAACATTCAAATATAAAATTGAGGAATGAGACGAGTGGTATAAAATAAAACAAAATAAGAAATTTTTACTCACTTCGAAAATTAACCATATTGATATTAGACAGTGGTCCACATTGGCGCACTTCAAATCATGACCACTGAAGTTATCAGGTGTGGTTTGTTCCTCCGTTTGTATACTTGCACAAGCAGTTTTGCCCCTTGCATGTTCGTTGACTCGTTGACTCTGGGTACGGTTCACAAAATGTTCACAAAATATGAAATGTTTACCAAACAGTCCGAATTTCATTCATTCATTACTAGTAAGACACTGAATGATAGATACTGTAAGGTGAGTTAAATGATTGATACTGTAAGATGAGTTAAAGTAAAAATTAAATGATCAGAAGGGAGAAATGTCTCCAGAATTCATTTGCGTTCTGAAGATTTGAGAACATATCGCGGCTGTTGAAAGATTAGAAGCTTCGAGAGGTTGCGAATATTGCTCAAATCCTCGTGTTTGATTGGGCTTGCAATTAAGCAAATAGAAATTAACCAAAACGTAAAATAGAAAAAAAAAGGCAGAAATATGATATGTTGTAAAGAAATCTCCAACAAAGAAAAAACAAGCAATAGGGTTAAAGATATTTAAGGGAGAAAGAGAAATAAAAAAAGAGAGTCTGTTTTTCTTATAGCTTTGAAGATGGCCAATACCTTCAGATCCTCTTCATTCTGCTTACGGTTTCTATTCCATCCTTATTTTTTTCGGAGGCAGTCCAAAGCGACGAGAAAATTACATGTAATTTTCATCTGGAATTTTCATCCGATTTTTCCCAGCGCGATGGTGACTCATGAAGTCCAAAATAACGAGAAGGAAAAATATCACTTTTGACAGAAAAAAAGTTACAGCGTTTATCTCAGCTTCCTAAAGCCGACTTTGCCTAAACCTCCCCCCCCCCCCCCCCTCCCTCCCATCACCCAACGCCCATCCAGACCTCAAGTGCCCTCCTCCTCCTTCCGCGCCCGACCTGCCGCCGCCAAAAAATCGGAGATGGGGCGAGGAATAACAGTAAATTGAATTGCTATGTAACTAACGGGGCGATCTTGCAGCGTCATGAATAAGACCCCGATAATGTGATTCGAGCTCCATCGGAAATCCATGGCGCGAGCTGATCATGGAAAAAAAAATCTTTTGGGGGGTGTTGGGGGTGGGGGGGGGGGGCGGGAGGTGGCTCAAAACATCGTAAATAGAAGCCACCTGGCGATAAGATACCGCGAACACAGAAAATAGAACACGACAGTGGTGGTGGTGGTGGGGGGGGGGGGGAGGGGAGGAAGAGTTAACCACGTGAAAATGCATAACTCAAAAATAACTGATAAGCCCCGATAAATATTGAAAGGACTCCGAAAGGGCTGCAAGATCTGCGCCCGTCAACCGGCCTCCTCCTCCCCCCCCCCTTCCCCTCCCCGACACCATCATACCCACCCCCACGCCCACCGCCCACTTTGACGAGAGGCTCGCGGGAGCAGATTCCCTGGAAGAGTGAGCATATAACACCGATGGAAGCATCGAGATAAAAAAAAACCAGATAAATGGATCTTGATAAGAAAAGCTACAGAAAATACGACCTCACAAACTTGCGGAGGAGTGAGGGCGCCGAAAGCCGCCCCCCGAAAATTTTCTGCACACCCCAGCGGGTTTCCGAGAGCCCCGAATGACTGGATTTCATCGCGTAAGTGAAACCCGGAGTCGATGTGGATGTCATCCTGAAATGATAGTTATCGTTAAACGGGGCCTTATTTGAACCCCCTCCCACCCGCCCGCCACCCCCTTCGACGAGTGGGAGGGAAAGCTTCTTTCTCTTCCCAAGAGTTCCGGAGCGAAGTGGGATTTTTCCAATGCGAAAATGTCGGGTCCTTTACCCAGTAGCCCTTTTTCAGAAATGATGGAGGGATTTGTAGCTCGGATTTCCAACTAAGGCATTTTCTCAGTATCAAACCAGTTATAGCCAATATGTTCACTGACCCTCCGACAAATACGGTATAGCTTCCACAATCTATTGACATACGTATGTATATACACACACACACACACACAAATGTATATATATATATATATAAATATAAAATATTATATATATATATATATATATATATATATATATATATATATATATATATATATACTGTACACACACACACACACACACACACACACACCATATATATATATATATATATATATATATATATATATATATATATATATATAAGTGTATATATATATATATATATATATATATATATATATATATATATATATATATATATATATATATATATATATATATATATATATATATATATATATATATATATATATATATATATATATATATATATATATACGGTGTGTGTGTATATATACAAATGTAGGAATTCAATAAGAGGTAAAACATTCAGTTCTCTGTAGCAAGTACTAATGGTCTCTTGACAAACCTCTTGCCAAAAGACCCCATTTCCCTCTTCTTACCAAACTGAATGTTATTATATTCATCAGTATTCCAGATAAACCCACTTTCTACGACTCGGCTATTTTTCTTCCAATCCTACCTTCTATGATAACAAGGTCTGGATGATACTCTCCCAGATACCTGTGTGAAATATATCCTCTTAGTATATAGATTCTGAAAATATAAATATAAATATATATATGTATATATATATATATATATATATATATATATTATATATATTATAATATATAAAAATAAATATATTTTATATTGTTATGTATGTATAACAGAATCACGAAAGTTAGGAACGTGATAAATCCCACAAAAAGTTTTATAGTGTAAGTAACACGGAGAAAGAAAATTCTAAGAACATTCTCAGTTTGCCTTATTTTAACGGATTTGAAACCATTAAATCATTGCTAAAAGCCTTTAAGGTCAACCTTGTTTTTTCTTATAATAACACACTAAAAGGAATGTTAATAAAAAAATTGCCCCAGAGAAAGCAACAACATAATATATAAAATTCCATGTATGGATTGTCCCTCATTTTATCTCGAACAGTCGAGCAAGGGCTTAGAAGTAATGTTAAGCCAGCATAAATATTCTGTAAAAACTGGGCAAACATCTAATGCAATATTCATTCATTTAAGTGAAAACAACCACCGAATAAACTGGATTGGTAGTTCAGTAATTAAAAGGTCAAAAGATGTCTTATCACGAAATCTTTTAGAATCTGCTTTAATACAACTTACTTCTCATTGTAATTTCAATATCAGTCGTGGCCTGTTTCATTTAGACCCTTGTATTTGTAACATGTTTAAGAATGACCTCAAAGATATAATTACAGACTTAAATAAAAATTAGTTGCCTTAGAGATATCTTCGTTGTATATGTATGTTTAATATGTATTGTGAAAATGTTTTTGTTTACCAAAGTTCTGTATAGCTGTCACCTATAATAATCCTTTAATTGTCTTGCCCTTGTGTCTGAGCAGATTGTCTTAAACTTTTAATTGTACCCATGTTTTTGCTTGTTTGGGAAGGTTACTCATCTTCCAGGTGTGTCGGATTCTAGGTACTAATCTCTTTATAATCCCTATCTGTCAGTTATACGACCTTTCGTGTATTGTCATTTCCTTATGTAAGTCAGTTCGTCTGCTAAGTAAAGGACGTTTGAACGACGAAAGATGTCGCGGATACTCCGTTGTTTATTTTCCCTCGTGGCATATACCTTTATATATATATATATTATATATTATAATTATATTATAATTAATTATATATATACATATATATATATAGAAAGATAGATAGATAGATAGATATATAGCGAAATAGATAAATTATACAATATAAATGTAAATATATAAATACATACATACATACATACATACAGACATACATACTACATACACACACACACACACACACACACATATATATATATATATATATATATATATATATATATATATATATATATATATAGAATTTGGAGGTTACTCACTCATATATACCTGCATTCAAATGCAATTTCAATTTCAAAGCCTTCAACAGCAAAGAAAATGTGATATATCTGTATTAAAATTTAAAAAAACTATATATTTCAGGCACAAATGGTCAACGACAAACATAAATATACATAAAAGAAGCCTTCTAAACTCTAAACTCATACAAGTAATAACTTTATGAATATTGAAGACTCCATTTCAGTTCTGCATTAAAGCTTAATTGCAAGAGTCTTTACTTCGTCAAAACTGTATTGGCGTTTAACATCATATCTTTAAGAAGTTAAGCATATCTTAGTTTTACCAAACCACTGAGCTTAATAGTGGCTCTCCCGGGGCTGGCCCGAAGGATTAGATAATTTTACGTGGCTAGGAACCAATTGGTTACTAAGCAACGGGATCCGAGCCACATCGAGAAATGAATTTCTCTCACCAGAAATAAATTCCTCTGATTCCTTGTTGGCAGAGCGGGGAATCGAACCCGGAACCTGAGATCGGTAGTCGAGCAAGTTGACGACTCACAACTTTAATTGTCAGAGACTTTAAGAAGATAGCACATGGCATAATGTTTAAGCTTTAGTATTAAAGTTTGCAC
Source organism: Macrobrachium nipponense (assembly GCF_015104395.2). Classification (NCBI taxonomy): domain Eukaryota; kingdom Metazoa; phylum Arthropoda; class Malacostraca; order Decapoda; family Palaemonidae; genus Macrobrachium; species Macrobrachium nipponense. Next base: position 23,643,042 of record NC_087218.1, on the reverse strand, counting down.
ATAACATAATGTTTAAACTTTAGCATTAATGTCTGATAAAATTTGAAAAATATATTAAAATAATTTCCCTTGAATATTTAAGAAAGAATGAATAAAAATCACCTACACCTAACAAAATATATAGCTATAGAGAAGTGCTAAGGTCTATGGCTTTTAAGAAAAATTGGGATAACGAGGCAAGAGTGAATAAGCGGGACCATAATATCTTGAAATGGATCGTCCATTTAAAGAGAGAGAGAGAGAGAGAGAGAGAGAGAGAGAGAGAGAGTAGGAGAAGATAGATGGATATCTATCTTTTTGCATCCTACTCTCCCCAACTCCCAACCTCCATTTAGAGATGAAGAGAGAGAGGAGATTTTTTGGAGAGTAGCCGGGAGGAGGATGAGGAGCCGCGGAGAGATTAGGAATGAGAGAGAGAGTATGTACATTTTACACCCCGATCTCTCATGTGGTCTTCCGCCACCATGATATGTTTGCCAGAAAACCTATAACCGGCCCTTCAAGTAGATTTTTACTGTGCAATAACGAAGGTTTGTAGCAACCAACTGTTGCAAAATGATTTCTGAGTGTGTTAAGTGTGTCTTCTGAGATTGAAAAGCGCTGCTCAAGATGCCAAAATGAGTGACATTTACGAAACCCTGTTTTGTGAAACTCGGATATTTTTAATTCTTGTTAGCGGAAATATCTCCTCGTCCCTCAAGCACAAATTGCGAAAGTTTGAGATCGAGAATGCACAAAGATTTACACGATTGTCCTGCATTTGCCGATTACACTTCTCTTTCATTCAAGTCTTAACTTTAGGAGGAAGCGAGTTTTTCAAGAAAAATGATGCGTCACACTTTTCCTTATTAGCGAAGATTATCTTTCATACTGTTGCTTGATGATTGATTAGATTTCCTCCAAAACCGACGGGACTGCTTAGTGTGTGATTAGCGCCTGATTACCGACGTTTTAACCCTCCACTTTCGCGGCCAACTTTTCGGGTTCTTAAGAAAGCCGTTGAAATTCCGCAAAAGGGAAGTTTTTCGTATAATGTACCCAACAGCATTCATCAAATCACGCAGGCTCAGCGTATGTTGCCCGGACATTTCCCAAATCTTCATCTGGGAGCGACTGCGTCCTCAGGGGAAAAGTTTCTTATTCCGGATTTCTGTCTGACAAGAATCTTTAGCAATTCATTTTTTTGAGAAGCGCATGCGCAAAGCAAACACTGCATTTCAGTGACATCATCATTCGCAGATTAAATACAAATTAAATCATTGCAAAGCCGTTACCTGGAACGGCAAAACACGAACCTTCCCCCGCGAAAATATGCGGAATATCCCAGCGAATTTCCATCGTGTCATTCAGCCGGAAAAAAAAAGTAAGAAAGAGAGACGGTTGATAAAAAGGAGGCGAAAAAGACAAGAGAGAGGAAAATGAAATGAAATGATAAAAAAGAAAACCTTCCTTAGGAGTCAGAACGAGCAACATCCTGGACGCCGGAGCCCAAAATTACCATTATACAAGTTTAATAGGCAGGACTTTCACACTTACGGATAAAGAATATTGTTTTTCCTCTATTTGAAATTCAGATGTAATATTGTGTGTGCAGCGAAGCGAGAGAAATCCCGGGGACACAGCCACCCTTTCTTTTTTTCGTTTTTTAAACATAATCAAAATCTTTTGCGATTGTCAGAGAGAGAGAGAGAGAGAGAGAGAGAGAGAGAGAGAGAGAGAGAGAGCGAGATTTCATAAATAGTTGCTCTGGTATTCTGCACTGTGTACCTCAGACGCCCGACTGGGCAATACAGGAACAGGTTGCCATTTGTTTTTGTTGCCTTTAAATTTCGCGTTCATTCCGCAAAAGAAAAAGAAATCTGATAACAGACGCGGTTGATTCGGGAAAACTAAATTGCTTTTCAAATGTGGAATGCAATCATTTCGACATTATTAACTTTTCATATTCGAGGAAATGCCGAAAAGAAAAAGGATATTTATTATTCTTTTTCTAAATTAACTGGTCCTTTATATACTTTCAAACTAGGAACTTGAAAGTATTGGCTGAATGCTTTCATTTAAATGATTTTTTTTTTCAAATGTCTTACCCTTACAAGTTTGTATACATACACACAAACATATACACAGTTTTAAACCAGTATGTTTCAATGGGCCTTTTATACTTGAGATTATACACACAGACACACAGACACACACACACACAAATATATATATATATATATATATATATATATATATATATACACACGCATTTAACATATAAATTAAGAATGAATATATATATATATATATATATATATACATATATATATACATATATATATATATATATATATATATATATATATCTATATATATTAATATATATGTGTGTGTGTGTGTGTGTATGTATATATATACACATATATATACACACACACTAATGTAAAGGGTGACTTATATAATAATACTTATGAAACTGCCCTATATTTCAGATTTTACAATGCATCTTTTTGCGTGTGAACTAATGAACGTAAATGACACTACAGGCTTTTAAATACAATTTTTACAGCTCGGGATGAGTCTGTTACAAGGATTAAAATGGGGGATAAATCAAAGAGGAAGTGGTCAAAGTGAGTGACATCAGCGGGAAGGAGATGTTAATTAAAATCGGGAAAATTGCAATACTAACGCTGGTCATCACTAGGCGTCCAATTGCAGAATCTTATGTTCTTAAGGACGTATGGGGGGATCTTATCCAATAAATCCGTCATCCGCTGAAAATGAAGGGATTTTGACAACAGGTCGGAATCGAACTTTAAAACTTGAAATAAACCAAAAATTGTGGAACAGATATCTTATAAAAAATCCACATACAGTGATTCTGGAGCCAAACCTCTCAAAAGAAAAAGTTTATGGTAAATCAATAAGGCAGACGAATTGTTTGCTTAGCACTGTGGAGAAATATCAGACAGGGAAATATTATGTATATTTCGAAAGTGTTATGTGGAACGAGGAGAGGATGTAGGTCTAGGTAATGTGACAGATGGACTGGAAGAGATGTTAGAAAAGTGGGTCATAATATCCAGATTGAACGAGACACAGTGAGTAGGTGAAGGGAACATTGTACGTTTAGGGGTTCAAAGTGCTTCTGATGAAATGTTCGCTCATCGGACACATTTGTAACTTTTAAATTCCGAATTTTTCTCTTCGATAGGAAGACCATCCACTTACAGGCTGCTCGCGCGAGCAAGAGCATGTAGCTGGAATATATCCCGCTTAACTTGGCAACAGCGTTTTCTGGCAAACGCACACACACACATGCGCACATACACACAGTGACACGCTCATTTTCAAGGGTTTCCGTACACTTATCGAATCCATGGAATCCTCAGCATGAGGTTTTTTATACATACATGTAAATATGAGCCTCTTTATATTGCCCGGTATTCAAAACAGCAATGATCATCAAAGGGGTAAAAACGGGTTTGTTTTAATTGCTTCAATGCTGATCAATGTATTTCGATTTTATTTCGTCAAATGAAATTTCAAAGGAAAATCAAAACCAACGCAAAATAAAGGACCATTACGACATTCAACTATGATGTTAACTCTCATTATTACCTTTTAATTAAAACTGGGTTCATTTTCTGGGTCAATTTCTTTAGAAGCCAGTTTGGATTGTTTCCTATAAATGAGTAATCAGTCACTAATAATAATAATAATAATAATAATAATAATAATAATATAATAATAATAAAATAATAATAATGTATACCTTACATTATTTTGTTCCGTATGTCTTCACATATACCCCTCCAATTCTCATAATTTCTTTCACTACAAACTATTTCCCCGTCTCCATTCAGCACCTCCTTTGCGGTATCCAAAGCGAGTCCCAGATTTAAGCCGTTCCACTTAAAGCGTTTTTCGCTGATAGTCTTGACCAATAACCGAATTCCGACGACCCTCCAAAACCAAAATTGATTGACAGTGATAATAAAAAAACCTATAGCTACTGCTTCGTCATACATGACGACCAAAATAAAAAAAAAAGACGAAATAAAAACTTACACAGAGCGACTCGAAAAACAAAAAAGACTGAACGAGAGGAATAAAAAAAAATATTAAACTGATCAACAACCATGAAGGTTTTACCCGAATATATCAAGAGCGAACAACAAAAGTTGCATATGAAACAATTTCATTATAAACGGAGTAGGGGAGAGCCGTCAAAATATGAATTGAATTTATGTTTTATGCATATGCACGTTGTTGCTGCGGAGGGAATATGTAAGCATTAAGGCAAAAGTGTTCCTTTTGCTTTCCCTTTAATATTTTCCTTTTCTCTTTCTTTTTTTTTTTAATATATTTTGGCAGAATTTGAGCCAAGAAGAGTTTTTAAATGCTTCATTTTACCGATGCCAAAATCCTCCTTATATATATATATATATATATATATATATAAAAATATATATATATATATATATATATATATATATATATATATATTTATATATATATATATTATATATATATATATATATATATATATATATATATATATGAAATGAAAACTTATTTTCCCTTTGTAAAAGTTTACGAATTATTTATTTCCTTCTTAAATTTAAATATCCGTTACCCGAAAAATAGGAGACAGTATAATAACGATTAGTTACCATACATAACTGTTATATTTTGGTAGGATTTGCGCCAAGAAAACTCTTTAAATGCTTTTTGTAAGCGATGTCAAAATCCTTACATTTATATCTCCATGAAATCTTAATTTCTCAATAAAAAAAGCGTAAGAATTATGTATTTTTTAACTAAATTTAAATATGCCTAGTGTTATAATAACTGTCTATTATACATAGCAGTGATTACAAACAGCTGGCGGGTATCAAAATTATTTTATATGAATATTTCTTCTCTACAGTCCAGCTTCAACAACAGCCTATTTCTGGAGGGAGTTACAGTGGATGTCAAATAACAAACAAATAGGGAAAACTACAAAACCTCCTTTGTCACGAACAAGCATTCTTAATGGCCATATAACAGACAAACTTCCTTTGTCTTTAACGAGCACTCTTAATGCCCACAGTGCATCGCTACGAGCTAACTTCCGTCTTGCATTGCACAAACTATTGCGGTGCAACGGCGCAACATCATCAACGGACTTGCTTATCAATGATCTCCTTTTAAACATGGACATAAGTGACTTATCTGCCGCGAGGTGGATCGATTGCCCAGGCAATTCATTTACCTTCCTTTAGCATGCCTCCTTTTGCTTCCAATCCTCCGTCTGAAAAGGATCCCGTAAAGAGATTACAAACAAACTTCATTCTCATATCGTTTCACCCTCCCTCCCTCCACTCCCCCAACCCCTTCCCCCACCCCGCCCTCCCTCACCACCCCACTCCCCCGATCCCATCCCGAGCCACCAGCGAGAATCGCCCACCCACCCACCCACCCTCTCTCTCTCTCTCTCTCTCTCTCTCTCTCTCTCTCCAGCAAGCATTACATCTCCCGACCTGGCCAGCCGTATGATGCGGCTTCATAAGGCAATATCAGCGAGGCTAACGTGTACCCATCCCGCAATCTCTCTTCTCCCGGCTATCCTTTTGGCAGAATCGAGTTGAGTGGAAACTGTTTGGAGGGAAAAAAAAAATCGAGGTAGGGGTAGGGGAGTGGACCGTCTACTTCAGGAGGGGGAAATTTCTAATATGGAGATAACGGTCTCGTCACATGGGTGATGTCTTGTCAAAGACACTCCGTAAGTTTCAGTCACTTGGATTCATTGCCTCTCTCTCCTCTCTCTCTCTCTCTCTCTCTTATCTTCATCTATTTGTTCATAACGTCATCTGCGAAAATCCCATACATTTGCATGTATTCAGTTACACACACACACACACACACACACACACACTCACACACACACACACACACACACACACATATATATATATATATATATATATATATATATATATATATATATATATATATATATATATATATATATATCATATATATTATATCAGTGAAAGTTCTTTGCACTGCTCTCTGCTTTTTTACATTTTATCCCTGTTCTTTCATCTCTTTTTAAATACATGTCTCAATTCTTCAGCTATACCTTATTTGAAGTCATTCGGGCACGTCCTAAGGCCTATGCCAGTGCCTGTATTAAGGTCTATAGGGCTAGAGAACTAGGTCTCTACAGTTGTGATTCCTATATATTTATAGCCTTCAGCTCGCAAGGGAGTTATCGACCTGCCCAAAAGCAAGAGCCCGTGATGGGATATGGCTAACTTCATCTAGACTGACTCAGCAGCACTGTGATCCACCTGTGGTCTGGTAGCGCTCTTCTATAGTGACTATAATCGTGCTCGCAAGCACCAGCTCTTTACAGGTGGAAGTCTGATAAAAGTAACGCTGACGATTTGAGACTTCTCATCTGTGTTTTAAGCAGAATTGCTGATTATATACGAATATTCAGACACTGGTGTCTGTTCGCCGATTTTATAATTTTTGTTTAGGGTAACATCTGTAAAGTACCGCCTCTTTTGCAGGTGGAAGTCTGATGAAATAACGCTCACGAATTAAGAGTTATCATTAGTTTTATTGCAGAATTGCTGATTATACATGTATAATAATCAGACACTGGCGTCTGTTTTCTATGAATGTTATTATTTTTGTTTTTAGGGATACTTGTCTAAAGTACAGTATATGCACGGTCCAGATAGTATATGTAGCACTGATGGATTTCCGTGGGTAATCTTCACCTGTGTTGGATCATCCGGATTCTGGGTGATTAACCGCCAAGTTAAGAAAAATATTTTTTTTTTCAAACAATATCTTTTTAAAATGATATTTTGAAGTATGCCTCTCGCCTATGAAGAACATGATTTCATTTTCTTTTAGTAAATCTGTGAGATAGTTTCAACCCTAGCACAGAAAGAGAGAGAGAGAGAGAGAGAGAGAGAGAGAGAGCTGCTGTTTTTACAATCACCTGTCTCCTCTTCATCTTGGTTCTCAACACGGTTTTATTATTAATTGGATGTCATTACATTCTCGAACCGCATTTTTGCAAGCACCTGTTTCTGTATATTTTCCTCCTTTTAATTATGTCTGTTTTGTCAATACTTTTGCCGGATCCAACTGACGTAAAATATGTAATCATCCCCTCGCTGCTATTCATTAAATGTAAATCAGGATATGGTAACATATCTCTCTTTCTCTCTCCCCCTCAAAACAACTGTTAATTCTTCCACTAATGTTACGTTAATTGATCTGGTAAGAGATGCAGTTTTTACGGCGACTCAGTTTGGCACTTAAAACATCAGCCTTGCATCGGAGAAGAATCAGAAACAGAATTTCTCGAATGAAAGTCAACATCTTTCGAGTAACCACAAGGCGAAGCCTCGATATCCAGCCGAGTATGAACTTCTAAACTGGCTTCACTACAGTGTATCGTATCACTCACAACATCCCTTCCCCCCTTAAATATCCCCCCATCCCCTTCATTCTCAAGCCAAGAAGGAAATAGAGGAATGGACGATGGATGGGTGGGAGGGAGGGAGGGGGTAGAAGGGAGGGGGAGGGGGATGAGGGAGGGTGACCTACCCTTCCTTTCCCTTCCCGCCAGGGAATTATCCACGTGCCAGTAGACCTGACATTACCTATACCAGTAGGGTCCTAACTCTCCCCCCCACCCCCACCCCCACCCGCTGTGGATTCCCCGTCATCCCTCTGTTGCTTATCAAAGCCAATCAAGATAATCAGATTGATCGGCTGAAGTTGACGCGTGTCGGGATGCCGGTTATGGCCGGTCGCTCACGTATAGGCCGGTTTTAGTTGTCTTGGCTGGGCTAGCTGGGTTTCGGGTTATCGAATCAGGTCCTGTGGCCTTAGTTTGCTCTAATGAAGGTCTGGTGAAGCCATTAATTATCTGTCGCATTTCTACTCTGAGGTCAGTTAGTAGCTTAAAATTGGTCAGAGGCCAAATGTGGACCTGTGGACTTTGTCCAACAGAAACCTCATTAGGGTTTCCTTATAATTCTTTTTAGCTTAGGTGAGATCATTTTTCTGTCAAGATTTTAATGCAGATCTCGTTAACATCCAATCTTCCAGAGGTTGCACTTTCCATTTCATTATAACTATTTTGTTTTAAATTCATGGGCTAGGCTATTAAATATTATTAAATGATAGTAAACGTGTCTAACCATCTTGCACAAAAAAAATTAACAGGTTTAAGAAGCTAAGTAAAATAAAGTTTTCCATCAATTTTATCATCAATATTCCCGTTGAATAATGGAAGTATGATCTAGTAGCCTCTTACCCATGTCAACAAGAATCCATATTTCTTATTTAATCTTCTTTTAATATCAACTTTCCGCACATAACTAGAACCTATGAGGTTATTCAGCGTTGAAAGGGAAATTGAGAGCAGAAAGGTCCGAAAGATATTAAACAATTGTTAGCAGAGAATGGAAAGTAAGATGGAAGAAAGAGAATATGAACGGAGATACAGCACAAGGCATGAAGGGGGTTGCTGCTAGGGGCCGAGGGAACACTGTAAAGAACCTTAAGTAACGCCTACAGTGCACCGCGTGAGGTTGCAGCACTATCCCGCTACGGGGCAGTATACACATTAACGTTCATTTAAACAAGAGTAAGTCTCGTATCGCCAAATAAATACAATAATTTGCAATCCACTGTCACAAGCCTAATTAAATTGTAACCGCAACCCTTCAAAGGCGACTAATTATTAATTGTAAAACTTAATCTGCGCCATAATTAATAACTTAATGTAATGGTTATACGCTGCCGAAATTATTTATTTAATGCGACGCACATTCAAATCATCAGGAGTTATTGTTTTTAGTTTTTTTTTGGGGGGAGGTGGGCTTGTGAGGGGGGGGGGGCGACAAAGTGACATTTTGTGAAATAAGTATCTTTCCCATGGTATCAACTGGAAGTGCTTAAATTTTTACAGGAATATCGTATTAATCATGTTAAATAACATGTTCACATTTTTGTCAAATAATATGTAAAATTTTCTGACAATTATGTTAAAATGTCTGTCAAATAAAATGCTAAATTTTTTTTAAACAAATGTTAATATTTTTGTAGAATCATTTCAAAATTTCTGTCAAAAACATCTTAAAATTTATGTTGAAATGTTTCTTTAAAAAAAAAAAAATTACAAATTTTGGTCAAACAGTACTTGAAATTTGTGTCAAATATGTTATAATTTTTATCGACTATGTTAAATTTCTGGTCGAATAATATGTCAAAATTTCGTCTGCTGTTTAAGAGAGTAGTAACTACTATGTACCTACTATTCGTTGTAAACCATTACTAATGACTTTTTCTGCAATGACATCCTACTTACTATTGAACGTTCCGATTCCATTTGTTACCTAACTTTAAGCTCTCTCCTTAATCAGTTATCAGTGAAGATTCTATCAACCTATCTATCTTTCTTTCTTTTTTATACTTCTGCCGAAGTTCTCATCTCGAGATTTTAGAAAGACTTAAGAAGTTCTTACTTTTTGCTTTAATATTAAATCTTTGACGGGCTAAAATCTCTCCCCTCCATCGTCCGAGTCTTCGAGAGGAAAGTTCCTAAGTTTCTCGAGTACAATACGAGCCGGGTTATTTGCTGTCATGGGCATCTAAACCTTGAAAAAGTAATTGCAAGTAAACTTGGGCAAACTTCAACTATTCCTGGCCAGAGTTGGATTTACTTTTACCAAAAAAAAAAAAGAAAAAAAAACGAGTTCCCAAAAGTTGAGAAGAAAAAAATTACAGCGTACATTATCATTCCTCCTAGACCAGCCAGCCAGCCAACCTCTCTCTCTCTCTCTCTCTCTCTCTCTCCTCTCTCTCTCTCTGTACTTAGCACGGCCAAACTCGTGGCCTTGATGGCCGAAGTCGGCAGTGTTTGCGGGGGAAATTTTTCGCTCAAGCTTCAAAACGAGTGAATCATACATTGCCTTGATTGCTAGTACAATGCATCACGACTTTGCAAGAAGTGCTTGCGCGTCTAGTTTGTGTCACTTATGTTTCCCAGGGCTTTTTTATGCTTGCTTGCAGCCATCGACTTGCTGGAAGAAGAAGAAAACAAGAAGAAGAAGAGGGTGAAACTAATGATAATGGTGACACACGGAGCATGAGGGAAACAGATGAAAGAGACCTCAGAAAAAAAAAAAAAAAAAAATTCTCGTGATAGGGAATGATGTTGCGAGGCACAAAGGGGAAAGAAAGAGGAGCCAGAAGAAAAGAAAGGGAGGAGGAGGAGGGAAAGAAAGACGAAGGAGAAGAAAAGGAGGGAGAGGAAGAAAGCCCTAAGAACAATAACGAGAAAGATCTTTCCTTTGATTTCCATATCTTTCCTTTCCCTCCCTCACACACACACACACACACACACACATACATACACACACACAGAGTAAAAAAATAAAAGTACAAAACCTCCAGATTTAATATCTTTAAAATCTGGAACGCACAAAGCGCCACTGAACGCAGCGTGTCATGTGAAACAAACATGTGTATATATTAATGTCTCTCCGTTGCATACCAGCCAGAACGTAACTTACGAAGTTTCCGCCTCATTCCTTTCAAAGTTGGGACAAAACACGGATCCTGACCCGAAAATGCACCGGCCAGAGAGAGAGAGAGAGAGAGAGAGAGAGAGAGAGAGAGAGAGAGAGTCCACTAACAAGGCTAAATTTTCTTTTTTTAGGAGAAAAAATATATAAATGATAAGCATACGAAAAGAAAATTACAATGATATAGAAGAAAGAGGCTTTTACCAACAACATCTTTCTTTACGCGTGCCTCCTTTTCTCCTGGGCACCCCTCTCCCAAACCCCTCCCTTCCTTTCCCCTCTCCCCACTCCCCTTCCCTTGCCACCAACCCCATCCCCTGTTCAAATACCCTGGTACGCCTTGCACCACCTCCACCTCAAAATTCTCATCCTTCGTCACCTCACCTCCTCCATCCCATTTTAAACTCACCTCCCCCCCCCCCCCCCCCCCCTCCTTCTGTACTCAACCTCCTTCCTATGCTCTTCTCATTTTCCATTAAATCTTACCGGGGTCATAATTTACTAAGTTTTAATCACATTCTTTTCGAATTTGCTTCGGCACTGCATTTTGATGCGAAATTACGTCATGCAAAACTAACGTTCCCAGGAGAAAAAAAAATTAAAATGTTTTTAAAAGAGTTTGCAAATTTTATTTTTGCGTGGGGGGCCCTACAGAATTTAAGGTCTTGGGCATCTTAATCGTTTCGTTGAAGTCTGTCCTTGGAAGGTCCTGCTGTACCTTCATTCCTTTTTTTACTGAACTAAAAGGTTGCAATCGCGTTCCTTCGTCTATCTAAGGTGTATTTTGAAACCATTTGGGAATGAACTGTCAAGGTTGCATCCATTACGAAGCGACTCTTGAGACACAAACTTCTCTCAGTTTTCATTTCCAAAGGACTCGGGTAAAGCAGTCAGCAAGTCCACGAACTCATCCTTCGTTTAGTAACTCGTAAGTCAATAATTCCGACTCGCAGTCACAAGAAAATCTTCAAAGTTTGGTTAGGTGAAAAATGTAAATTTCATCTTTAGCACCTCAAGCCTTTGTGAGACATTTTTCCCAAGTCTCAGCAAGTACGGTTTGAGGGGGAAAATTCGAATAAATTGCATTAACGCTGGAAACCAAGCACACGCTTTTGTTCCGAGCGTCTCAATAACTCGTCTCCATGAAAAAAATAAAAAAAATAAATAGAAAAAGGAGGAAGAGAGCTTTTGCGCCTTGCTGGCTCTGTACAAAACAGGTCATCTTTAATACAGGATAAAAAAAAAACTTAATGCGTCGTTTTCTTATTAGTTAGCACCTCCCACAGGTTGTAAAATGGAATTTTAAAACCGAAAATACCAATTTAATTCTCTTTTTGTTCATAATTTCAGTCTGGGAGAGGTAAAACATCAAACTACGAATAATTAGTTGGTCCGTACCTTCGTTTATGTGATATTACAGAGCTCTCTCTCTCTCTCTCTCTCTCTCTCTCTCTCTCTCTCTCTCTCTCTCTCTCCTGAACAATCTTCTCTCTCTTCTCTCTCTCTCTCTCTCTCTCTCTCTCTCTCCCGAATTAGTACTCACTAAACCTGAACAAGAGGAGTTGGAAGTACCTGACAAAAGAAAAAAAAAAAAAAAGAATTCAACAAGCTCCTGAGGTGTGTAGTGGGAATGGTTTAAAAATGCAGTTGAAACTGAGGAAGATTTCTGCACAGATTGTTCATCCTTACCTCAGCCTTAAAGGATATAAGTGGCAGTGACTATAATATTATCATACCCAGGAAATTTATGCCTACACATTCTAAGCATAAAGATATTTCACAAATATTCTGGTCACTTTTTTTTTTTTTTGAAAGCATGCGTTGTCAATATCAGTATACTACAATATCTTTGCCAAAAATAATTATACTGTTAATCCTGATAAGTCTTGTATGAATATATTATACAAAAACAGCGAAAGATAAAAGAGAGAGAGAGAGAGAGAGAGAGAGAGAGAGAGAGAGAGAGAGAGAGAGAGAGAGAGGAAGGAAGCGGAAAAAAGAGAAAGGGAATGAATGTTTCTTGGTCCAGATGGCTGACAGGTACAAATAGCGGGATGAAATTAAACCTTATTTTTTTTCCTTCAATATGTTTTTACCTTATTTCAGGAAAGAGAAGCACAAAAGTTAAAGCCGCCCTTCTTTTTCTGGCAGGATTTATGTCGACGTCTTTAATTCATTATTACAAAACACTGAGAAGAATTGTCATAAGAATAATAAGTGGCATTCATCACTGCATGATAAAATTTCAATCAAAGCGATAAAATTTCAATCAAAGCTTAAATGCGGTTGCAGATTTTGTTGTTTTTACGAAAATGTTTATCTTTATGAAGAATGATCTACCAGACATTCATCTCGGCCATTCTGATATCCAAACTGGAAATCTTTCCTTCCCCCTTTAGAAAATAAACAAATAAACACATTTTCACGAAAATCGGGATTCTAAACAATTGTTAGTATACCAATCCAAATGCTATGGGAGTACAACATTACGCAGACTGACCTGACCCCATATGACCGAGTAACGAATTCGTACGATATATTTTACGTGGAAGTATTATCCAGCTATTAAGGGAAGTTCCTGTGCTCGGTTCCTTTTGTAAATCAAGTGAAAGAAATGGTTAAAATAAAAGTTTTTAAACGGGTAAAAATATGAACATATACGAAAAAAATGAGCTGCTACACTTTCGTAATATGCACGATCGCAAGTGGTGTGATGTATGATGCTAAATTTTTTGGAATTAATGAATAATAGAACTATTAACAGCTACCTTTGCATTCCTCACTGATACTTCGAAAAGAAGCATAAAGACGTTACAATAGTAATTACAAAGGAATTGACAAAGCCAGTGAGTGTGAGGTCTAATGGATGTTTAGTGAAGGACCAAGAGGTGAGGGTCTAAAGATCTGCCAGTCTTAAGATCTGTACCTGGTAAGAGGTAAAGATATTTGGAAGCATGGAATCATTTTTGCTCCTCACTAGTAATGTGGATAAAAGCAGAAGAGTTCCCTTGGTTAATAGTAATTTTATTCAAGAAAGCTGAGCTAATGGTGATGCTTATAACAATATCAGCGACATACAAGCCAACTTGGTTAGGGGGAGACTTAACTAAGACTGTAATATTAACTTTTACAGACGTGTTATCATTAAAATCAAGTGTAATGTCCATACTTTGACTCGGATAACGGCATAAAAATGTGTTTTCTTTTTCTAAAAAATAACAGAACAATACGAGACAGTGTTTTAAAGAAGCGCTTTAAACAAAAGAAAGGGTGCATAAAATACTGAATATCAGCTTAAGGCTGTATTAGTCTTTTTCTCCGTCGGAGATCAGTTTCACTATTAGCGTTTAAAAATACACAGATACATTAGTTCTATTTAATGATACTTGAAATAAAGATACAGACATTTGTAGTCCTTCCACTTACTACAAGCGTCAGGACTGTCAAAACTTAAGCTAGAAAATAGGAAAAGAGGAAAACTAAATGCAACACCTTCGATTGACAAGACTGTTGGCTACGCATGAAAGAGAAAGGACAGGCCTTTCGTTCTCTTTAGAAATCATTCTGATGATCTTACAGGAAGTTGAACGATGCGAGAGGTTGAGGATAATCAAAAGATGCCAGGAGATGCCGGTTGCCCTTATGAATATGTGGCCATAATGAAGAAGGTTTATGGTTGATTAAAGGGTAAATAAATGTTTCAGGTTACAGTGAATTTCTATGACCAACTATCTGGAATAGATTTCCAACATGTTGTTGGATAAGTACGTCGTTATTTTATGGCTTAGTTACAACATCCAATAGCCAATGATTATTCAGAAAAGATATAATATATATGCACGCATATATAATTATATATTATATATATATATAATATATATATATATATATATATATATATATATAATATATATATATATATATATATATATATATATATATATATATATATATATCGAGCTACAAATGTCCTTTCATATCTAATTAGCTCTACCTTAGAATTAATATATTTTCATATATGTTTAAACCGAAGAGGAAATTTTTTTAGGCGATAATAGATTTGCGGCTGAAGGGCACGAACCATCGACACCTTCAAATCCAGGACGACAATGAAGCCTTAGCCCACTCCGCCAGCTAAGGCTTCCACTGTCGTCCTGGATTTGAAGGTTTGTCGATGGTTCGTGCCCGTCAGCCGGCAAATCTATTATCGCCTAAAAAAATTCCCTTCGGTTTAAACATATATGAAAATATATTAATTCCGAGGTAGAGCGAAATTAGTATATTAAAGGACATTTGTAGCTTGATATTGTACATGAATCACGGTATGTGATATATATATATATATATATATATATATATATATATATATACTATATATATATATATATATATATATATATATATAGCATCAGAGGGTGGTGAGATACCAAAACCATTTAATCTAATTTATTTATTTCGCTGACGTTTCAGGACCATGTGTCCCATTTTCGAAGCTAAAAATTAAAAGAACAACAGAATTAAAAAACAGACTCAGATAAAAACATAATAAAAAGTTATTTCTTAACAAAAGGGAGGTACCAGAGAAGGGAACAGTAATTACCAGTAGTGCTGAAGGCAAAAGCTGAGTGACTGTCAGGGTCTGTTTTGGTTCCGACGGAAACTCAAGAGAGGTACATAGGAGTTGACGTGGAATGAGTATTTAATTGGGGAACCAGTTGTTTAATAAAAAAGAGATTCGAGTATTGCCAATTGGTGTTCGTTTGGAGCGTTGCCTATTATTTTGAAATCCTTGTAATCAATAGTATTGTACTTGCATTTTTTCCCATGGTCTCTAACACAGGAAAATTTGGGTTTTGATAGTTTGACACCCGTACGATAGCTAACTCCACGATGGGAATCCAATCTTACCTTTAACAACCTCTGGGTCGAGCCCACGTACTTCCCAAGGTCACATCTGGGGCAATTAAACAAATATATGACTCTCGAGGTCAAAGGAAGTAGACTCTCCTTACATTTAAACAAGGACTTGATGGTCATTGGGTTACAAGGAATCAGTTTTAGGTAGGTATTTGCTTACAATAAGGGTCAATTCGTGATAAAAGTGTCTATCATAGATTAGGGGGACACTAGCGTACAGAGGTAGTTTTGGTACCGTTGGTAGTTCAAACTGTGGGTGGAAGATATTATTTAGAAATTTTCGCAATTGTTTGTAAAAGAGTTCCAATGGAAAACAGTTGTTTGCAAAGAATTGATGGAGAAACATAAATTCTTTATGAAACGTATTCCACCTGGATGTTAAAGTAAATGCCCTGTGGAAGAGAGTAGACAGCGAATTTAACTTGAAATTAAAAAAGCAGTGGCTGTAAAAGTTAGAACCCAGACCAGTGAACGTTCTCTTTCTAAAAATTGTGGTATTAAAATGTTCGTCAAGTCTAAAAACGGACACATGAAGGAAGGGCAGTTTATTTTCACTTTCATATTCAATTGTGAACTTAATATTTGGATGCATTTGATTGGCAAGTTCGAGGAATTCGTCTGCAAGATCTTTATTTCTAAATAATAGGAAAGTGTCGTCAACATATCCGCTATAGAGGGTGACAAGCCAGAGGGCAGTCGTCCAGCAATTGCTCCTCCAGTCACTCAGCTTTTGCCTTCAGCACTACTGGTAATTACTGTTCCCTTCTCTTTTACCTCCCTTTTGTTAAGAAATAACTTTTTATTATGTTTTTATCCCAGTCTGTTTTTTAATTCTGTTGTTCTTTTAATTTTTAGCTTCGAAAATGAGACACGTGGTCCTGAAACGTCAGCGAAATAAATAAATTAGATTAAAGGATTTTGGTATCTCTCCACCCTCCGATGCTACTTATCTGGTTTCAAGCAACCACCTTCAACTTTAGTACTATATATATATATATATATATATATATAATATATATATATATATATATATATATATATATATATATATATATAGTCATATCACATTTCCGTGATTCATATACATATATCGAGCTACAATGTCCTTTAATATCTAATTCGCTCTACCTCGGAATTAATATATTTCATAAGTAGACCCTTGACTCACGAACGCATTGACCCACGTACAACTCGATCCCCGACCAAAATTATAGGTAAAATTTCACCCTTGACTTACGAACTAACTTTGAGATACGAACAAAAAAAATGCGGAAAATAAAAATTCTGTTTGGGTCTGAACTAATTTTGAGACATGAACATTTGAAAAATGCTGGAAATTTCTGGAAAATAACAATTCACTTTGTTTCACAAAAAACTAATTTTTAGACATGAAAAATGCGCGAAATCGCCCAGCACACGTGAGAGGCTTTGAGTTGCCATGGGACGCTGCCATCCTCCAGCCGCCCACGCACGGCGTCACCCACGCATCGCTCTTTTGTCTCAATCTCATTGTGTACAAAGACGTTCGTCAATTCGCTTAGCATTTTTTGCGCTAAAACTTGTGATTTTCTTCATAATGGGCCCTAAGAAAGTGAAGAGTGGTGGTGAAAGTAAGAAAGTGAAGAGTGATGGTGGAGAAGAGGGTGCAGAGGAAGATAACCATTGAAATAAAGAAAGAAATTATTTAGAAAAGTTTGAACGTGGTGTTTCGCGTGACCGATATCGCAAGTGAGTACAAGATGGCCAAGTCGACAATTTCGACAATTTTGAAAAACAAGGATGCCATTAAAGAAGCAAATGTTGCGAAGGGAGTGACAGTACTAACCAAGATGAGATCGCAAACCCTCGAAGAGGCAGAAAAAATAATTTTGAAGTGGGTACATGAGAACAGATGGCAGGTGATAGTGTAAACGAGCCGATCATCTGCGAGAAAGCTCGCAAGTGTATCAGAGTTTGCTGAAGGAAACTCCTTCTACTAGTGCCCCACGCCAGATGATTTTAAGGCTAGTAAAGGTGGTTTGATAACTTCAAGAAGAGAAACTGGAATTCACTCTGTAATTAGGCATGGTGAGGCTGCTAGCGCAGACAAGGCTGCTGCTGAGGCATTCGTGACTGAGTTTGCCGAGTTCGTGGAGGCCGAAGGATACGTCGCTCAACAGATTTTCAATTGTGATGAAACGGGCCTTCTGGAAGAAGATGCCCAACAGGACATTTATCACACCAAGAAGAGAAGGCGCTCCCAGGCCACAAGCCAAATGAAGGATAGGCCTACGCTTTTGTTATGCTCAAACGCAAGTGGCGACTTGAAACTAAAGCCGCTACTTGTCTACCATTCAAATAAAAAAACCCGCGTGCCTTTAAGCAGCACAACGTAAATAAGGCCAGACTGCCTGTAATGTGGAGGGCCAATGCAAAAGCATGGGTGACACGGAACTTGTTCATGGAGTGGATTGATGAAGTGTTTGCGCCGACCGTGAGTCAGTACCTAACAGAGAACAAGCTACCCCTGCGGTGCCTTCTGA
This sequence comes from Macrobrachium nipponense, assembly GCF_015104395.2. Lineage (NCBI taxonomy): Eukaryota > Metazoa > Arthropoda > Malacostraca > Decapoda > Palaemonidae > Macrobrachium > Macrobrachium nipponense. The sequence continues at coordinate 23,625,011 of NC_087218.1, read as the reverse complement.
TCATGGATAATGCCCCGGCACACCCTTCGTACTGGCTGACTGCAGTGAACATGACTTCATTCAGTTCAAGTTCCTTCCACCCAACACGACCTCTGTTCTCCAGCCCATGGACCAACAAGTCATTAGCAATTTTAAGAAATTATATACGAAGGCGCTCTTCTCCAGATGCTTCCGTAAACTGAAGAGACAAAATTAACCTTAAAAGAATTTTGGAAGAAGCACTTTAATGTTTTTCACTGGCATAACCCTCATTGATAACGGCATGGACTGAAGTTACGTACCGCACATTAAATTCTGCGTGGCGGAAACTTTGGCCCCAGTGCGTAAACTGTCCGTGACTTTGAGGGCTTCGATGCAGAGATTGTGCAAGAAATTGTGTCCATGGGCAAAACAGTATGGGTTACAAGTCAACGACGAAGATGTTGAAGAATTGGTCGCTGAACATTCAGAAGATTTGACTGCGGACGAACTTGTTCAACTCCACAAAGACAGCAGGAGCAACTTGCTCGGGAGCAATCAACTGACGAAGAGGAGGCTGGGGAGGAAGTTACAGATGTCAGCAGTGATGTGATAAAAGCCGCATTGGAAAAGTGGAATGATGTCCAGTGCTTCTTGAATTGTATCATCGGACAAAATTGTACGAACAGGATCGTGAATATGCTCAATGAAAATTTAATGAGCCATTTTCAGAAAAGTTATGCAAGGAAGGAAAAGGCAACAGACATTGGATAAGTTTGTGATTAAACGTTCACCAAAAAAAACCTAGAAGAGTTGAATCCTCCGGAACGAGATCTCCCCGACCTGGATGGGGGGAGGTCTCCTTCCGCACAATAACCTCCTCCCCACCCACCACCATCCTCTTCTCTTGTCCGTCAAGCCAGAAGTCTCGCCAGTCATAGTAAGGTGCTTTCCTTTACAAACGTTTTTATAGTAAGTTGTTTACCCCCTTTTATTAAATATTATTATTTAGCTATATTAAGGTTTTTTACACTGACTTTTACATTATCTGTGTAAAATAAGGCAAAATATACATAATATATATGGTTCGTAGGGGTCGAGAAACCAATTAATATTATTCCCATTAAACCTTTATGGGGAAATTAGCTCCGAGTCCACGAACATTTCGAACACGACCAAGGTCTAGGAACGGATTGTGTTCGTGAGTCAAGGGTCTACTGTATGCTTAACCGAAGGGGTTTTGGAATTTTTTCTCGATAATAGATTTGCCTGGACCAGGGTGGCGCGTAAACCTATGGATCCTTTCAAACCCAGGAACGTCAGTGAAGCTTTACCTACTACACCACCGCGAGAGGCTAAAAGTTCATGTCGCCTCGTCACCCTCATATACCTTTCGCGCACAGGTAATTAGTGTTTGGAGACAACATCAACCCACCTCGACTCCGGTAGTGTTTGTAGTGCTTTTGACAGCACGTAGCCAATCTATAAGTCATATTATGTTTTTATCTCCCAGTCTGTTTTTTAATTCTGTTGTTCTTTTAATTTTTAGCTTCGAAAATGAGACACGTGGTCCTGAAACGTCAGCGAAATAAATAAATTAGATTAAAGGATTTTGGTATCTCTCCACCCTCCGATGCTACTTATCTGGTTTCAAGCAACCACCTTCAAACTTTAGTACTACATATATATATATATATATATATATATATATATATATATATATATATATAAGTCATATCACATTTCCGTGATTCATATACATATATCGAGCTACAATGTCCTTTAATATCTAATTCGCTCTACCAATCGGAATTAATATATTTTCATATATGCTTAACCGAAGGGAATTTTTTTCTCGATAATAGATTTGCCTGGACCAGGCGCCGAACCTATGGATCCTTTCAAACCCAGGAACGTCAGTGAAGCTTTACCTACTACACCAGCCACCGCGAGAGGCTAAAAGTTCATGTCGCCTCTCACCCTCATAATACCTTTCGCGCGCAGGTAATTAGTGGTTTGGAGACAACATCAACCCACCTCGACTCCGGTAGTGTTTGTAGTGCTTTTGACAGCACGCAGCAATCTTTATAAGTTCATATCACATTTCCGTGATTCATACCATTCCATATCCGAGCTAAAACAATGTCCTTTAATATCTAATGCGACCTCTACTCGGAACTAATATATTTTCATATATTGCTTACGAAGGGAAATTTTTTCTCAATGAAATAGATTTTTTGTGGCATGGACCAGGGGCTGCAACCTATGGATCCTTTCAAACCCAGGAAGTCAGTGAAGCTTACCTACTACACCATTCCGGCGAGAGGCCTAAAAGTTCAGGTCGCTTTAATCAACCCTATAACCTTTCCGGCCCTCCTCCAACCTCCATAAATACCTTTCGCGCGCAGGTAATTAGTGGTTTGGAGACAACATCAACCCACCTCGACTCGGTAGTGTTTGTAGTGCTTTTGACAGCACGTAGCCAATCTATAAGTCATATCACATTTCGTGATTCATATACATATATCGAGCTACAATGTCCTTTAATATCTATTCGCTCTACCTCGGAATTAATATATTTTTCATATATGCTTAACCGAAGGGGAATTTTTTCTCGATAATAAGATTTGCCTGGACCAGGGCGCGAACCTATGGGATCCTTTCAAACCCAGGAACGTCAGTGAAGCTTTACCTACTTCACCACCGCGAGAGGCTAAAAGTTCATGTCGCCTCTCACCCTCATATACCTTTCGCACGCAGGTAATTAGTGGTTTGGAGACAACATCAACCACCTCGACTCGGTAGTGTTTGTAGTGCTTTTGACAGCACGTAGCCAATCTATAAGTCATATCACATTTCCGTGATTCTATACATATATCGAGCTACAATGTCTTTAATATCTAATTCGCTCTACCTCGGAATTAATATATTTTCATATATGCTTAACCGAAGGGGAATTTTTTCTCGATATAGATTTGCCTGGACCAGGGCGCGAACCAATGGATCCTTTCAAACCCAGGAACGTCAGTGAAGCTACCTACTACACCACCAGCAAGAGGCTAAAAGTTCATGTCGCCTCTCACCCTCATATACCTTTCGCGCGCAGGTAATTAGTGGTTTGGAGACAACATCAAGGACATTGTAGCTCGATATATGTATATGAATCACGGAAATGTGATATGACTTATAGATTGGCTACGTGCTGTCAAAAGCTACTACAAACACTACCGGAGTCGAGGTGGGTTGATGTGTCTCCAAACCACTAAATTACCTCGCGCGCGAAAGGTATATGAGGGTGGGAGGCGACATGAACTTTTAGCCTCTCGCGGTGGTGTAGTAGGTAAAGCTTCACTGACGTTCCTGGGTTTGAAAGGATCCATAGGTTCGCGCCTGGTCCAGGCAAATCTATTATCGAGAAAAAATTCCCCTTCGGTTAAGCATATATGAAAATATATTAATTCCGAGGTAGAGCGAATTAGATATTAAAGGACATTGTAGCTCGATATATGTATATGAATACGGAAATGTGATATGACTTATAGATTGGCTACGTGCTGTCAAAAGCACTACAAACACTACCGGAGTCGAGGTGGGTTGATGTTGTCTCCAAACCACTAATTACCTGCGCGCGAAAGGTATATGAGGGTGAGAGGCGACATGAACTTTTAGCCTCTCGCGGTGGT
>NC_087218.1:23608870-23616370 GCF_015104395.2 Macrobrachium nipponense | reverse complement strand
CGTTCCCTTCCTTATTTTTGGGGGCTGTTCAATATCTTCGGCATCTCTCTCTTTATCTGGGACCCGGTTTGGGACATCACGTGTTGCTGGAAAATATTGCCTTTCACAACTGAATAACAACGCAGTATTGAATCAATTGATTGAGTGCAAAAGTGGAGGGTAGTTCTTCTGTTGACATTTCACGAATTCCCCTTTTTCAAGGAAGGTTCTTTGTTCGCTGGCTTTGTGTCTGTTCGTTCGCTCCAAAGATATTTTCCACGTTCTGCTTCTTCTCCTTATTCTTATTTTGACGTCAGTAATTTCACAGGTGTATTTCTGGGTGCGTTATTAGAGGCAGTTTTCCATTGTTTTTGGTGGACAACGAATTTGCTTTCTTTTTCACACAAAACCACACACAAAACATACATATATATTTGTATATAAATGTAAAAAATATTTATATACATAATAAAAACTATAAAAACTACACACACACACACACACATATATGTGTATATATATATACATATATATATATATATATATTGTATATATATATATATATATATATATATATATATTTTATATATATATATATTACCAGCGAAGGGCGTCGCCCCCCCCCCCCCCTAGCTGTTTTCATATTTGGTATGCGTTTGAGCCTGAGCGTAGGCGAACTGGTAACCCTCAGTCTCTTCTCTCTCTCTCTCTCTCTCAAGGTGATCACTGGCAAGAGCCCTCTCTTCTCTCTTTCCATTCCTATCAGGTCATTAAATTAGAGTCGGAGTTACAAAAATATACACGTTTATTCAAAAGCAAAAGTATTAGTTGAAAATAATTCCATATTCTTACAAGACAATTAATGGTGAATAATAGTTTCAAGTCTCACAGACAATGACTCAGATAACCCCACGGTATTTAAATGTCTTCAATCGGTAGTCACACCAATTACTCTCTCCAAAATACAGCCCCCTCACTAGGACACTCGGTCCCTCACTAGGACACTTGGTCCCTCACTAGGACACTCGGTCCCTCACTAGAACACTCAGTCCCCTCACTAGAACCGCCTGTTTAAAAGACAGAACACACTAGTGAGCACACACACAATGTAAAGAACAAAGTCAAAAGATTGAAATGAAATCACTCAGCAACATCACTCAGCAAGAGAGAGAAGACTGTGCATGGTTTTGTGGTTCATTTTCTAAAGATTTGGGTTAAGCTGAATTTCTCCAGTTACGCATCAGATGAATTCTTCATTTTTACACAGTGCGGAAGCCAAACATCAAATAAAATGACATCCTTTAGGCTGCAAAGTTGGATGATATCAATGATGAAGTGCACCATCGCCAAGTTGTGAAATTTCCTGAATGTTTGGGAATTTTTCTCTGTTTCACAGCCAAACGGTTAATGTGGATCATTAAAGAAAAAGGACCATCATGGAATGGCGAATACTTCAAAGAAACTGTGCTTACTGGTTGAGTATTTCCTTTCCTCATAGATCCTGAAAATGCGTTATCTTTGTTGAAGAAGTCACATTTTAATGTCATGTAAAGCCACCATTTTGCAAAGGCTCTTCAAGACACAGGGGCTGCTTCAAAAACATTGGGTATCGATTTCTTCACGTCAAGTGAATTTCCAGGTAGCTCCCCTGACCTTAATGTGTGTGAAAACTTGGTAGTATCTTAAAGGATCGTGTTGAAGTGCACACGGTGAACTATGATTCTATACCAAGCCTCGACAACCTGCGAAGAGAGATGACCGAAGTGCTCAGGGAAATGGACGTTTCAATCTCAGCTTCTTTGAGATTTGCTGAAATCATACCCCCTCAAGAAATGCAGGCTGTGGTAGGCAGATGGAGGGGGCCCAACACAAAATATAAACTACAGAAAGAAACTTAAAGAAATACCTGTTCTGAAATTACTTTTGTTTTTTATTATCAATATCAATTTTAGTTTAGCTGTAGAGGGGTTTCCTCTAATTTCGAAACACCCTACACACATATATATATAATATATATATTATATATATATATATATATATATACATTCTATATATATATATATATATATATATATATATATATATATATATATATATATATATATATTTACACACACACATATATATATATACATACATATATATATATATATATATATATATATATATATATATATATATATATATATAGAGAGATGGAGAGAGAGAGAGAGAGAGAGAGAGAGAGAGAGAGAGAGAGAGAGAGAGAGAGAGAGAGAGAGGACCAAAATATCGGTGATATTACAATTCTTTCTCAAAAATTATTCCCCAAAGAAAGAAACCAAAAAAATCTTGAAGTGCAGCATTGCAGAACTGGGCATCAACATACCAATGACATTTGTAATGAAATGCAACAACAAAAAATCTATTATCGCTCGCTTTGTCGTAACATTTCCTTGAACTTACCAGCTGCAAAATCAACTCATCAATCATTTTGTCATCGAATAATGGCAATCAATCGAAACTGCTAAGAATGTCAGACTGAACGGCAATATGTTAGCATTTAGTGTTTGTCTCAGTCTCAGTGGATAGTCCTAACTAAGCGCTAGGCCTAATATTGTCATCGAAGTGGGCCGCCCTGAAATTTCAAATACCGGTGCGCTGTTCATTTATAGATTAACGGCTCATTTAGCTTGTAGGCCTAATCCTTTTTCCGTTAGTGGATTTCCTCTTCGGATCTCTTTCTCTGCTGCTTTATTAAACTATAAGGAATCTCTTATAGCTATTGTGAGTTGGTGTTTATATATCACTTTTACTCCGACGATTTCTACCGTTTCCCACTTGTGCGGTAAATGTAACGCTTGAAACTATTCCTCGGGAAGTACAGCATAGGCCTAACCAATGCTCGTGCTAAGAGACTGGAACTGCAACTCATTATGAACCTTCCAATCGTATCTCTAATACTTCATAGATGTACACGATAAAGCATCTTATATGTATACATACATACATACATACATACATACATACATACATATATACTATATATATATATATATAATATATGATATATATATATCATATATATATATATACATATATGTGTGTGTGTGTGCAATTGTGTGGATATCTATGCATGTATAATATATATATAATATATATATATATATATATATATATATATATATATATATATATATATATATATATATACATACTGTCAGTCTGACTTGAAAACTAACTCATCACAAATGATAAAAACAAATTGACACGAAATCATTTACAAAAGTAAAATAGGATGTATGCATGTAACAGACAACGAGTATATAATTCTTCTATCACAGTAAATAAGACCATAAACATAGAATGAAAAATAACGTTTCTTTCAACTTTTCAGTCATGTGATCATACAGGGTCATATGCAACTCGGACTGACTATAGTCGATTCACTTAAGGTAGATTCTTGTGCCTACGAGACGTTTCTTTGGCGGCCTCTGATTGGCTGGTACCGGGTGGTAGGCCGCTCGCTCAGTCTCATTATTTTCGTCTGTGGCTTAAAAAACTAGCAAAATGTTTACATTTCTTCAATAATCTCATGCTTTGCTCAAGCTATGAAAGTTTTGGTCATACCATAGGATTCGGTATTAATTGTACAACTATATAAATCATCTTTTCCTGAAATCAATAAGATAAAACACAAAGGAATTACGAGTAGAAGCGAAGAGAGAAGTGTTTATTCTTTATACCTGTTTTTACTTATCATCGGATTGACGCGATCAGGATAAAATAAAACTTGTGTTTTCATACAGCAAATTCACCCTGAATATGTTGGTGCTTTCAGATTTTAGATGCGTGTAATATATGAAGAGAAAAATATGAAGTATATGTCTTATTATGTTACACCCATAAATGATTCAAGTTTGACGAGAGTGTGATCTGCAAGACATCGTTGCGTTTGTCGTCTCAGCAAGAGATTTGAGTTGCCAATTAGCGATATAAGAGGTTGCAGTTCCACAATATTTTTCCATGTTATTTCATTATATTTTCTGTAAATAAATACACATAATTCCCATTATGACTGTCGAACATTTTCAATCCAATATCATATGGTATGTCTGGACATATCTGATAAGGAAAAAAATAATAATACCTAGATGGATGCATGTGGTATCGTTAGCTCAGATCTAGGCGGGCCGCAGGGAATTCAGTCCAGCAAAGAAGTTGAGCTCTGTGGACAGACTTCGCACTCTCCAACTCAGCCTAAGCTTTATATCAGGTTGTTTCAGAATATTGTTTCTAATTTTATTATATGAATATATTTTCAAAAGAAAGAGATATCAGAGACTTATTTGAGTGATATGAAATAACAATCTCTGTGTAAGTAATAAACAACAAAGAATTAAGAAAGATTGACTTCCTTTCAGGCTGAGTCAAATACAGATGCAACATATAAGACATATTCTTCATTTTCTTTTCACCTATTACACTCATCTAAAATCTGAAAGCACCAGCGTATTCAGGGTGATTTTATTGTATGTAAACAAACGTTTTATTTTATCTTGATCGCATGAATTATGCAAAATCCGATGATAAATAAAAACAGGTATAAGGAATGAAATGTTTCTCTCTTCACATTTACTCGTCGTAATTCCTTTGTATTTTATCCTTATTAATTTCAGGAAAAGATTATTTAGTTGTAAAATTATTACCAAATCCTTTGATATGACCAAAACTTTCCTATAGTTTGCAAAACGTGAGAGAAATGAAGAAATATAAACATATTGCTAGTTTACTAAGCTACAAACGAAAATATGACACACTGAGCGAGTAGCCTACCTCCCGGTACCAGCCAATCAGAGGCCGCCAAACAAACGTCTCGTAGGCACAAGAATCTACCGTTAGTGAATCGACTATAGTCAATCGTTTTGTTCTTTGTGACCCCATGATTTCACTCCGAATTGGTCATTTCTAGCTTTGAAGGATTCTTTTTTCTCAAGCGACCCCCCCCAAATATTAAACACATTACCACAAGGCAGAAAGAAACTCACAGAAACATACATACATACATTGATCATACACATGTTGGTGTCGTGCTTGGTGTACAATTTGTTAATTGTTAATAGCCACAATGCCCTCTTAACTTCTCGAATTCTTGCCACTTTTTTGGATACGCTTGTCACTACAAAGTCTTAAGATCCAAGTTCAAAGACATGAAGAAATCATGATGTCCAGCAGCGGGATGCCATAATCGCGATGAGGTTACCTTGCCGACCTGACCAGGTTAAGAGGACATTGTGGCTATAACAATTACATATGTATCTGATGAAAATGTATTCTATGTATATAATATATATGTATATATATAGTATATATATATATATATATATATATATATTCTATATATATATATATATATATACATGTATATGATACCTATAATATTATGTATATGTGTATATATATATATACTTATATATATATAATATATATATATATATTATAATATATAATGTATTAATGTAATAAAATGTATATATATAGTATATATATAATATATATATATTATAATAATATAATACATATTTACGTTATAAGACATATTAATAGATATAATATACATTTATAATATGATATTATTACGAAATCCTTAAATCTCGGGTTACTACTAACAATTATGTTAAGCTTAATCGGTGCGGGTTTCTCACTTGGTTCCCGTGTTTAAGGCACTGCGCCAAACCATTTCTCTCTCTCCCTAACACCAAACACGCCCCCCCTCTCTCTCTCGACAAACACTTCCCCCCCCCCCCCCCTCCCCCATTATCTAAGGCAATAAATCAGACTTCGTGAAACTACAAAAATAACATTTATTTAAGAGCAAAGTGTTAGCTAAATAACTTCAGGTTCTTAACAAAATGATTAAAATGAAATGTTTGAACTCAAAACAAGTCAAATAAACTAACTAACTGCGGATAACCCTCGATAATTAATAAATAACTAACATTAGTTTAGTCACAACATTAGGCATAGTCAACATAGTCATACACCATGGAACATTAGTCAAATTCCCATTTCTAATTAAGTCACCATATTCAGTTCCCCTTTGTCTCAGAAGTGCCTGTTAGAAGACAGGAGGACATATCGATAAGATTATAAATTAAAATCAAAAGATCATATGAAATTGAACATCTTTGAAATAAATATTCAAAATACAATCAAGCCACTTTGGCTAAAGAATAAAGTCAGTCGCTTACCCTTTCAACACAGAATTCACACAACATCACCTACTTTCGAAAGAAGCCATCTTGGCTCTCTACTGACTCTGTAGCGATCTCCCACCATTGGTAATCTTACTTATTTCCCATTATGTAGGGACGAACTCACACACATTGATCATGCCCAAGTAACTGCCTCTAACCAGTTTCAGAAGGCACCTCTGCAACCGCCTGTTAGAAGACAGGACGTGGCACTGATCTGCTAAGGCAGCAACTTCGACATCACGCCACCCAACAAGATATGTCAGCATTTCCTAAGCTTGTCACTTCGGGCACTGTTTCCGAGGGAAGCTAAACTGATGATTCCTACATTCTAGGAATGTCACAGCACATCACCTTACAACGGTGTCTAAACTACTCCTTATTATATTCTCAAATACTCTATGTTATATATATATATATATATATATATATATATATATATATATACTAAATATATGATAATATATATTCACGTATATATAATAGCTGTATTAAAAATCAAATATTAAGACTATACTAATATTTACGCAATATTTACGCTACGTAGCAATGTTCCTTTGACGCCACACAAACCACTCACTGCAAAAAATAAATAAATAAATAAATAAATAAATAATGCTCTTCAACAGTTTAAACGAAACGAACGAAAGGGCAGAACCGATATCAGAGGAATGTCTAACAAGAGGAAAATTCGCTTTGATTTGTTATAACTACGACCCTCTTTCAAAAATCGCTGCATCGGGTCGAATCGCTGATAAGGCAACGTCCGTCCTTTCCATTATCTCAGCCGACACAGTCTTGTCCCTTTTTTGGGTGTGATGGGTGGTGGAGGGGGGAGGGGTTGGGGCAGTGGTGACAGATATGGCATCGCCAACCCATACTCCTACCCATAACCTATACCTACTTATGCTTACCCCCATCCCATTAATTTGTGTATTTATTTATTTATTTATATATTTATTAATTAATTAATTAATTTTTTCATCTATTATTTTACATTTGGCAAAATATGTAAACATACCATCAAATTGGAGTTACTATCCAAGAGTATTTCCGTATATTTAAGTCCATTTTCTCTTTCTTCCTAACTTTTTTTTTTACTGAAAAAGAGGTGGTAAAAGACCTGCTTAACCTACAATAACAACAAGAAACTTACTATAAAACAACCTTCGTTGCCTAAGCGCTGCTTTTGTGTAAAATATAACTGTAAACTCAAGTTCGAATGGAACCCACATGCATCAATGTCATCTACGAATGACTTTCTAAAACACCCCAAGAGAACAAGTAC
>NC_087218.1:23563870-23603870 GCF_015104395.2 Macrobrachium nipponense | reverse complement strand
ACTACTGTAACATTTTCCCTCTATTGTAACGATCTTCCCTTTATTGCAACGTTTTCCCTGTGTTGCAATGATTTCCCTGTGTTGCAACGTTTTTCCCTCTGTTGCAACGTTTTTTCCTCTATTGCAACGGTTTCCCCTATATAGCAACAGTTTCCCTTTGTTGCAATGTTTTTCCCCCGATGCAACGTTTTTCTTCTTTTACAGCGTTTTTCTCTCTATTGCAACTTTTTTCTACTGCTGTAACGTTTTCCTTCTGGTGTAGCGTTTTCATCTACTGCCATTTTTTTTCTAGTGCAACTGCTTTTTCTTTATTGCAACGTTCTCCCAACTGTTTCAACTTTGTCCCCTCTACTGTAACGTTTAACCTATATGTCAATGTCTTTCGCTTTTTCGCAACATTTCCCCTTTATTGCAACATTTTCGCTCGACTGCTACATTTTCCTCTTTATTGCAACGTTTTTCCTCTGTTACAAGGTTTTCCCTCTATTGCAACGTTTCCCCTCTCTAGCAACGGTTTCTCTCTGTGATAACGTGTCCCCATCTATTGCAAATTTGTATCTCTATTGAAAAGTTTTCTCTCTGTTGCAACATTTTCTCTCTATTGCAACGTTTTTCCCCCCTTAAACTTTGTCCTCCCAAAACGTTTTCCCCTCTCGTAAAGATTTTTTTTTTTTTTTTTTTTTTTTTTTTAAAAGCTACGCAATCAATATTCAGTTTCCGGCGCGACCCCAGTTTTCCAGGCATTACTCTGTATATCGTTCCGTGTCAAGGATTTCGTCCTATTGCTACTGTTCCCGAACTCACACTCCAGAGCGTTTGATTATTTCCTTTTTTTTTATTTTATTATTATTATTATTATTACTATTTTGCATTTTTGCCTTTTTTTTACACGATATATAAGTCACGTCAATTTATGTTTACAATTCACTAGCTCAGCTCTTTGTGTGAATTTTCTACTAATGGTAATTTCATGCGTAAAACTGCACGAGTAATAATAATTATACTCCCTTAATGGTCTCTTACAACAAGGATACATGATTAGTGTGTGTGTGTGTGTCTGTGTGTGTACTTGTTTATCCACTAAAGTTCACGTGGGACATATACATTAATATGCCCAAAGTTGATAAATAACAATACACGTTCATATTCTCTCTCTCTCTCTCTCTCTCTCTCTCTCTCTCTGGCAAAGTAAACCCGAGTATACTAAGTATATCATTATCGAGTAATCCTATTACATAAAACATAATGTGTATACTTTGACATCTTTTGTGTCACTAGGATTTCTGTATTTTAGAAGGGCGTGAAGGAAATGGGGGAGAGAGAGAGAGAGAGAGAGAGAGAGAGAGAGAGAGAGAGAGGCTGTTATCTCAAGACATCGCTATATCGATCGTATTGTTGCTAAAAAGAAACGCTTTTGATAAACCGTAGAAAAAGAAATTAAGGGAAAGAAGGCGAAATACACTTTTTTTTTTTTTTTTTTTTTTTTTAATAGCTAGATGTAAGGCGGTCATTTATGTAAGCCAAGGCTTTACATATCAATGGAGCTGCGAGAAAAGGTGTTAAATGTCAGCACGTATGCCCCTCCAACCTGAAGGTCAAAGGTTTGCCAGACTAGCAAAGGCTGATATTATTAGATGTAAAAGAAATATTTAGATGAAAATACTGTCAGAGAAAGCGCAATAACACGAACAAGTTTATTATATATGACTTGTACATAGGTGAGATAATAGCTTATGTTCTTTTTATATAAAATCCTCGTGTTCACGTCACTATAAAATTCTATTATTACTCAAGACCACAGTCGTTATTGACTCACAAGTAATATACAAAAATAGTTGGCATCGACCCCAAATTGAATTACCTTGAAATAACAGATAGTAATAATTGGAAAGATAAGGATTACGCGTAAAATCAATCAGCGTTCCTTTTTCTATAATATACATACATATAGTTAGTATTTTCCGCGATCGGGGGTAGATAGAGAGAAAACACTAAAATTGCCGTATTTCTAATTTGATTGTGGACTTGTTGGTGTATTCCCTGCGCGACTACCTTCCATGACATGGCTACATCACTACATCATTCCCCTATACACAAAGGCGCATCAGCAATGCGTCAAACCTCCCTACACACACTCACACACACACATACACACACACACAAGCGCATACACTGCAGAATTCACAACCTATCGGCGTCCATTCCTTCCACACGACTAGACCATCCAAAAGAATTCTGATCCGCCTCTTCACCTCCACGAAACTTGCCTGAGAAGTTAGCACGATAAGTCACATTGAAATATATATATATATATATATATATATATATAATATATATATATATATATTATATATATATATATATATATATATATATATATATATATATATGCAGAAGCCAGGTACTATGTCGTACCTCTAAGTAAATGGGGATGCAATCCACAATGAAGTAAATTCCTCTTGTAGTTAAAATATATATTACTTGTATAGGATTAAAGCTTTCGACCATCAACTGTGGTCTTGTTCACTAAAGTGTGATATGTCACCTCAAGGAACTGACAAGAGAGCACAAACATTTGAAAAAACAACGGTAGGAAACAAGCTAGTTCAAATTATAATAGAGAACTTAATAAATTTTCTAGGCAGCTTAAAGGAAAAAAGAACGGCTTCAACGTAGTTTTTCAGTACAACAGTACAATCAAGAAGAAACTCATTAAAAATAACCCGGGTAATAGAGAGAATGTAGGAGTATATGTAATACCTTGTAGTGATTGCAATGAATGTTACGTGGGAGAAAGCAGACGTTCCATTGATAAGAAGGGAAGAAGGAAACACGTTGCTGCTTGCAGAAGGGGAAGTTCATACAGTGCAATTGCGCAACATACATGGGAGAAAAACCACGCAATAAATTTAAAGGTACAAAGGTTGTTTTTGCATGTAACGACCGGACTTTGAGGACGAGTAGTAGAAGGGGCGTTAATTTCATTAAACGAGACCTTTGCAGGAAATACTGGCATTACAGAAAATACAGCTATTTGTGAGGAGATATGTAGGAAAGGGAAAATTTCAAACTTTAGAAATATATGTGCCAATAACGATGCTGCTTCCTCATCCTGTTTACTCCACTCAGGTCATTTCTCCTACTAACCACCCAACCACCATAGAACAAGCAGTTGACAATAGAAACATTCCCCCACGAAGATCAAGACGAATTCTGGAAAGAACGAGGGCTCAACCGCCTGATCATTCATAATTTGAACTAGCTTGTTTCTACCTTGTTTGTTTTTTCAAATGTTTGTGCTGCTTTCTTGTCAGTTCCTTGAGGTGACATATCACACTTTAGTGAACAAGACCACAGTTGATGGTCGAAAGCTTTAATCCTATACAAGTAATATATATTTTAAAACTACAAGAGAATTTACTTCATTGTGGATTGTATCCCCATATATATATATATATATATATATATATATATATATATATATATATATATATATATATATCCAATCTACACCTTATTCGACATCAGTAATACCTTCAGCCTTAACTAATAGATAACAATAGAAACAGTTATAGACGAAAGAAACATCAGCGAGAATTCCGTATCAAGAGAAACACCCCCCAAAAAGCGTTATAAATATGACGTAATACCTCCAGACGGCGGATGCGAATGGCAGAGGCCTAAGCGATGGAAAATTGCCATCCATCAAGGTGAATATTTATTGCACAATATGTACGGAAAGAAGGGGTTTGATTGATGAATCCAATATAGACTTCCACAAAGAAAAAATAAATAAATGACAACAAATCAGGAAGACAGGAAGATAAACAGTTGGGAAGTTTCGTTCCCTTGAGGTTTTTTTTTTTTTTTTTTTTTTTTTTTTGTGTGAAAATCCTATGGAACTGAACGTCAAGAAAAGTTTCGTTTTTCATTGTTGTGTGGGGGGGAGAGTGGGTAAGCAGTTTTTCGTTAAGGAAATTGACTGCAATCAGTAAGTCATTCTCTTTCATTTATTTTCACTTTTGGTGAAAATAAATGAAAGGAACTTTATCGTTACCTGCAGTAAGATGTTCCCAAAACTGCATATAACCTTATTGCATTTCCAGTCTGCTATTCGTTGAAGCCAAAATACCGAAAATAAAATAAATAACAACGTAATAAAACTTACTCCTAAAGAGTAGTGCCTATAAACAATTAGCAAGAAAACAAATGAAGTTCCGACAACTTATACTTCGAGCCATGGTATTGCCAAGGACCTTTGTATTAGGTTCACTGGAGAACTCATAACTTCTCAAAACCTCAAAAATCTTAGGCAAAAGACGCCTCCATAGGACGCCACAATGAATTGAAAGGTGTAATAACTCTACCAGAATTAATTAATTATGAGGTCCTTTATTCTTTACACCGTTGGACTTTGGAACAGTCTCCTGTAGTAGTCGTGCAATTGCAAGTGAACACTTCAAGCGAAGATGTAATGCATTACTACCTTATCACACTTCTCCCTGCAGTTTAATCATTCACTTACATTTTTATCTATTTATTAACCAAATCTTTTTGTTTATTTTTCTTTTTTTTAATAGTGATCTCCACTTTCTGTATTTCTCATTACCTACTTTTATTTCTTTCTAATGAACACCATAACTTTGAAAGTTTGAATTTCGAGTCAATGAGCTCCTGTGGGCTTGTTCCATATGAATATGGTTTCTTATACTGAATAAATAATAATAATAATAATAATAATAATAATAATAATAATAATAATAATAATAATAATAATATATTGGAAGGAGACCCTCTTTCAAACAAGTCTTACTGAAAAATATTGCTGCATCAGCTGCATTTAATTTGTATATAGTCTTCTCTATTTTTCCAATAATTCCTTTCTCTCTGGCGAGTATTGCGCTGATATTACTCATCAGGAGGAGTCTATTTCAGGGATTTTGTTTACAAATTTATTTGTCACAATAAATAGGTAAACAATCAAAATATGACGAATTAGTGGCCAACGTTTCTCTCGGTATCATTCGAGCATGATCACGGCAGTGGGTCGGAGCAGACTAGGTGCACGCAAGCAAGCAAGCAGGGTGGGGGGGGCGATAGGATAGAGTGGGGTTAGCCCCTGGGGGACCCCAGAAGGAAGGTAAGGTTTGGATGGGTATAAGGTTGGGTGAAAGGAAGGTAGTGAGTAAGAATGAGACAGACCCATTTGTCTTTTGTTGTTTAGTGTAGTGATTGTCTGGGGATTTGTAGTGAGCTTTGTAGTTCCAATGTTGTATGGACTTGCTAGGAAGGCAGGTGGGCAAGGGTGTTAGTTAGAGTTAGTTGCTCAATCAGGCTCTCTATTGGTATGGTCCTCACTCCCCCCCTCCCTTGGTGTGGGGAGGGGGTGGGAAGGTATCTTATCCCATTTCGGGCTTGTCCCGTGCAGGGTTAGAGGTCAGTGTAGATTTTTTTTATGGGGGCCAGGCTAGCTGAGCAAGTAGTTTGTTATTGCAGATTACCTAATTATTCAAAGATTTGTTTTTTTTATGATGTAGTCAATCACCTCACTTTCATTCAATATGAGTCATTTCTTTCTTACTTTACTTAATTAAGCTGATTTAGTTCCCTACAGTTTACGTAATATCTAAACTAATTTACCTTAATTCTAGGTGCTTAATTCTAATTATTAGCTGCCAGGGAACATGGGATTTGTTTGGTTCCCATTTTTCTAATTAACTTAACTTAGTTCCCTACAGTTTACTTAGTTGACATCGAAAACTAGTTCACCTTAATTCTAAGTACTTAATGCTATTCTTAATTCTAATTATTATCTTTCAGGTCAACACACGGTTTGTTTCGATATTCCAGGGGTTCTCCTAGGTGTCGTTGTCACTGTCACTGTCCGTGTCAACAAAAATGGGGTCGGGTAACCCGTCTTGAGTGAACCTTGAAAGTCGTCGCAACCCAGAGGTGAGGTCTATAGTCTTCATCGTCCAGGGAGATCAGGCTGTTAGTCGTTAGTTCTTCATCCTGGTCAGATAGCTTCTGCCATACCTTGTCTGCAAGACGGTAGTAAAGGAAATTGATAGCTTCAATGCGGTATCTTGCATGAAGTCTTTCTGTTCCCCCGTCCCCAAGGTCGCAGTTGTTGCAGCCATCTATCCAACTCAGGACTCCGTTTTGGAATCTCTGTAGTCTTTGTCTGTCACTGGTACTGAGTAAGCATGTTGGTACTATTGGGTATTCCAGGGCAGGTCTGATGAGCGCCTTATATAGGTGGGCTTTAGTCTTAGGTCTAAGCTGTCCGAATCGCGCTAATTTAGCTTTGGTTACTCTAGCATCCCTGACTGTTTTTGTGACTGTGGCAGCTGCATGCTCAGCATCTTGTGAATTTAAATCTATTTGTGTTACACCTCTTAGCCGTGCTGTTTCTCTGCACTCCAGCAGGTAGTGAAAGAGTGGTTGCTGTGTTTCTTCCTCACAGTGTTTTCATGGTCTAACACTGTTTTCCACAATTTCCCAGCAGGCTTTGTATCCTAGCCTGAGTCTGTGGATGATCACAGCAAGTTTTCTTGGTGTGTGCCTGTCTATGGGAGGAGGCACTAGATTGGTCGACCACTTATACCATCTGGCAGACAGTGAGTTCTTTTCTATCCACTTGTGATGGTCTTTTTAGTAGGTTTTCTTTGCAAAGTGGTTTCATTGCATTCTTGACTTGTTGCAGTGTAGGCTGTATGTGTATTTGCACTCTGTCAATGTGCTTTGTGCTTTTGACGCTAGCTCATCGGCCCTCTCGTTACCTGGAATTCCTATATGACTGGGTATCCAGTTTAAGGTGACAGGTCTTCCTCTTTTGCTGTGCTGATGCAGCAGTGTTTTAATTCCAGCCAGCAGTGCCTTGTTCTCTTTGAGTCGGGGTGGATGATTACATGCCCTTCTTCATTCTCTAGCAAGTATAGCAGTGCCTGTCTTATTGCTATTAATTCTGTCTGCATAGCGGAGGCATGGTTGGAGGTCCTCCAGCAGGCTGTGAATTTTCTTGAATAACTGCAGCTCCCGTAGTTTGATTTTCGAGATCTACAGTGCCATCAGTGTAGTATGTTTGTGCCCCCATGATCTCAGTATTCCTGATTGACTCATAGGCTGCAGCTCTTAGCTCTTCTCTTGTGCAGTCTTCTTTTGCTCTTGGTAGGCTTGTGTATTTATATGCTGCAGTGTCCTTCTTCCAGGGTGGTAGATGTTGTGTGCCCTGTGTTGTGTCTGGACTTAGTTGCAACAGTATCTCTGCCATACCTAGGCTCTTGATGTTGTCACTTTGGTCCTTACCATAGGACCTCGGACTTTGAATCTCTGGATGTTTGGCAAGTTCCTCTCTGGCTCTTTTCTTCGAGGTGGAGTCTCTTTCTGAGAGGAACATCTTGGCCATTGTGCTTGCATTTCTCTGTGCAATCCTATCCTCTAGTTTTGGCAAGTTAGTTTCAAGCCTGAGGTTGCACAGCCTTGTCCACATGGGTGCTCCTAGCACGAGTCTCATTGCATTGTTTTGAATGACCTCCTGTGATTCTTTTTGAACCTCTGTCAGCCTCATCAGAGTGGGGGCAGCATAGTCTACCAGTGTTCTGGTGCAGGCTAGGTAGTACTTCCTTTGTATGTGTTCATTTGCTCCCTACTTCAGGGGTGACATATATCTCATAGCTGCCAGTCTTGCATTTGCTCTTTCTCCCAAGTACTTGCTTTCGTCCTTGAAAGTTAACTGCTGGTCTATGACAACTCCCAAGAACATGTAGCTGTCTACCCATTCTATGGGCTCTGCTCCTATTGTTAGTGGCTGCAGCGGTCTGTGGGCTTTTATTGTCATGGCTTTAGTTTTATTTATATTTATTTTAAGGCCTAGCTCATTTGATTTATTGCTGATGTCATTGAGTGCCCTTTGCATTCTAGGCATTCTAACAGCTCCTCTTGCTACTACACACACATCACCAGCATAGATAAAGATTTCTACGCCTTCTGGAAGCCGAAGGGAGGCTATATTCTCCAATAGTATGTTGAATAAAAATGGACTCAGAATTCCTCCCTGAGGGGTGCCATTTTCCAAGTGGTGGAATGTAGACATCACTCCTTAGAACTTTACTGGCCTGCCTTCCTAGTACATAGTTTTTTGTCCAGGCTAGCAGGTGTCCTTGGACTCCCTTCCTTACTACTGATTGCAGTATTGCTGCTGGGCTGGCTAATTCAAAAGCCTTTTCAAAATCTATGAAAACTACTGTAGCCTTCTTCTGATTTATGTAGCTGAGAACATCTGTTATGCACTCTGTAGTTCCGACTCTTTCCTGATATGCGGATAGCTGCTTGTGCAGTGGACCAATCTTGTACTTCATTCTATTTAATACCATTTTTTCTCCAGTTTTTTCAATGCATGACACCAATGCAGTAGGTCTTGGGTTCTCTGGATCTTTAGGTTTGGGGATTGCCTGTGTGTCTTGCTGCCTCCAGGTCTGTGGTCTTGTATGCTCAATGTGTGTCTTGTTTATGATTCTTAGAAAGGCTGTTTCTCCTGCAGGACCCATATTACTGATCATAGTGTATGTTATCCTGTCTGCTCCTGGCACTGTGGTCTCTGCCAACTTTATATACTGCTTTCAGTTCCTCTACAGCGTAAGGGGTGTCCGTATCATCTGGTCTAAGGCAGGCCGCATTGATCTCCTCCAATCTGATCAGTGCTAGCTGATCTTGAATTCTTCTGGTTTCAGGGGAGAGGTTGTCTGAGCTTGTCCTGTTGGCGAAGGATGTTGCCAGTCTTTCTGCTTCTTCTAGTGGGTGAGGGTGAGTTGCTATGGGAGTTCTCTTCCTTCCGGGGACTCTATTCAGCCACTTCCATAGCTCCGAGAGAGATGTATATTGTGATAGTTTTGTACACCATTCCATCCACTTTTCAATTCTTATTTCTTGCAGCTGCTGTTGAACATCATTTTTGACTGACTGCTTGTAGCTGTTCTTTGTTTTCTGTTGTCCTTCTTTTCCTGTAGAGCTTTGTTACCCTGTTTAGTAAGGTTTTCAGTCTTCTTACTTCTGGGCAGTAGTACCAGGAGTCTTTGTAGGTGTAGTCTCTTCTTCCTGCTCTCATGGGCATTGCCCTGTTTGCTGCATTGTGTATAGCCTCAACTAGTTCTTTTTCTAGCTGATCTATGTCTTCTGGAGGTGTATATTGCACTGCCCATTCTTCAAGAGCTAGACGGAATACAACCCAGTCTGCAAGGTCTTGATTCCATCTCGGAGGAGGTGGCGGTATTGGAGGTAGTTGCTGCATCTCCAATTCTGTTACTGTGGCAAAGTGATTGCTGACTAGTGTCAGGTGTACTTGCCATCTTGTTAGGTGTCTGATTGTCGTTGTGGCAAATGTCAAATCTAAGCTGCCTCCTCTTATGTGTGTGGGTTGCCCTGAATTGAGTAGTGAGACTCCCTCAAACTCTTCTAGAGAGAATGCTATGTGTGCTCTCCAGGTTGGTTTGTGGTTTATGGGAATGATAGCAGAGGGTGATGTGCGTTGAAATCCCCACATATAATTGTGGGTGTATCTGTTGCATGTGCGAAGAGCAGTGTGAGTTGTAGTTCTCCTGGTTCTTCTCTATTTACTTTTCTATATATATTGTATATGTCTATCCTCTGGTTTAGCAGTCTGATCCTCAATGCTAGGGTTTCCACATTGTTGCCACAGGGGATTGGGTTGTGTGCTTTCACTGTTGGGATTGCATTCTTGATGAGAATTGCCAACCCTCTGTCCGTGCCTATGCATGGGGCTGTATAGACATTATATCCAGTTATTCTGAATTTTGTCCCAGTTGTTAGCATAATTTCTTGAAGTAGAATGATGTCCACATTTTCTGTTTTGCAGGCTGCAATTAGTGTAGCTGCCTTCCTCCTTATTCCGCCAGCATTCCAATTGATGATTTTCAACATGATTGGTATGTTGAGGAGAAGCGTCTTATGTCTCTTGGTGCGAAATTAATTCCTGTTTCTCCTGCCATATTCTCAGTGACTGATGATGATGATGAGGATGAGTTGGATGAATTGAGAGGGGCGGGGGTCACTGGGTTTGAGGATGTGGAAGGTGTAGGTTTGAGGGGGGATGTGGAAGGTATAGGTGAGGGGGTTTGAGGAGTGGGGTTTGTTGCAGCAACCTTCGTAGAGGTAGAGGGGAGGGGGACTTGGAAGCTCCTCTAAGGAAGCTCTTTAATAGTTCTTCGATGCATTCTTTTACGGTTTCTGCCTTGATGTCTCCCTGTATAATGTGGTTAGAGAAGTCGGTTATTCTATCTCTTAGGTCCACTGTCTTTATGAAGATGGATCTTGGCAGTGGTTTGGGAGCTTGAATACTCGTTTGCTGGGTGGTGGGCCTTCTTGTTGCAGACCTGGAGCTGGTTCTTCTTCTGCTGAGGCCTGCTTTTTTCCTGGATTCCTCCAGCTCTTCCCTGGTATAGGATCTTCTTCTTGGCTGATGTTTTGGGGCTGTTCTTCCTCTTGATATACTTCTTTCCTTTCTTGACTCTTTGGGTAGGGCAGCCTTGACTCTTGCCAGTCTTTCAGGGCATCCCCAGGCCATTGCGATGTGTGCCTTGCTGCAGTTGGGGCACTTTGGTGTTGTTGGCACCCCTGCTTTGCGCTTTGCAATGCACTCTTCAGTTGGGTGCTTTTTGCTACAGATTGCGCAAGTCTCCTGCTTGGTTTTTGTGGTGTCCAAATTTCTGGCATTTATTGCATCTGAGAGGTTCTGGGTAATATGTTTTAACTCCATATTTTCCAAAAACTCCCAGGTCGATTCTCTCAGGAATGATACCTACAAAGGTAGCTAGGATGGCTTTGGTAAGAATGCCTTCCTTGATTTTCATCCTTACTGCCGCTATTATGATACTTAAGTTTGTCAGGTGACTTTCCAGCATCTCAAGTGGGTATCCTACCACTACTGCCTTCTTGATTTTCTCTTCTTCTTTTAGTTCCTTAATATTGATGGCTGGGGTGGTCCTTAAGGAGATAGGTGCTGTCAAGATCTACTCAATATATAGTGGCAGGTCAGCAGGAGGTCAACCGCTAGCTGAGTTTTCATTGGTTAGTGGCGCAATGCGTTCCTGCTATTGGTTGAAGGAAGTTTTCTTCCAGACACTTCTTATCATTGAAGGTCACGCTGTTGCAGCCTAGCAGACCGTCGAGGCTGGGGCATGACTTCCCTGGGCGTTGTGTCACGACGGCTCGCATTGTCATTGGCTGCTGGGCTGTTTGTCTCATCTGGTAATCTTTGATCGGGAGTGTTGCTCGGTCTGGTATTACTTGTACTATTATTTATGCACATAGGTCTCCTTAAGTTGGTGGGGAGGAAGAGCACTTCCTGCGTCGTATTTAATGAGGGCTTCTCTTGCTGTATGAGGAGTGCCTTGAGCAGTCGCAAACGTCTCTGGTCAGGAGCCCTCCCTATTATCTTAATATTCTTGATAATACCGTCGTGGGAGATAGCTTCCTGGTGTGCTGTCATGATATGGTTTTTAATTGCTCCTTCTTGTGTGTGGCAGGAAATTCTCTTGGACAGTTTCATAGAAGTCATACCAACGTAAGAGCCGGGACATCCACCGACGGGGCATAGGATTGGTAGACTACATTCGACCTTTTGTTTCAAGAGGTCTCTTGCTGGGGGTCGGGGGGGTCGGGTTGTTCTTCATAATAAGGTCCCGGGTACGTCGATTTTGAGATTAAAAAAAAAAAATATTAAAAGGATTATACTGGGGTGCCACGTAGCTGAACGCTGATGCATAGGACTCTGTTAGAGACATATTTCAGCATTAGTATCTCCCACCAACATTGCTGAATTAATATTATTATTATAACTATCATAAACATCATCATCATCACCCACATGATCACATACATATTGAACATGTCTTTATTTAAGAATGTAGTCTTTTGTTTGTTAGTTAGTTTTTTTTGTGTATTTTTATAATGCCATTATTCACAGGGTTTCTATAGATATCAGCGTGACATCCGTAATACATTTCGTCCAAAAAATATTACACGCCCTATTGTGACTAATGGCCACACGATGAATGACATATGAGGTCATTCAGCGCTGAAACGGAAATTGACAGCAAAAGAGCTTGGAAGGTGTATCAGGAGGAAAACCTCACAGTGGTAATATGAATCAACTGTTCGGTGAGAGTGGGAAGTAAGATGGAAAGAGAGACTATGAAAGAGGTACAGTAAAAGGAACGAAAAGGATTGCAGATAGGGGCCGAAGGCGCGCTCTACAGTGCACCGCATGAGGTGCACTGGCGGCACTAGCCCCCTACTGGGAAAAGCTATAAGTTGAAATAGGAAAATAAAATGACCGATTAAAAAAACTTTTTTTAAAAGGAGAGAAATAACTGAACCCACCAGCTCAACCAAACAAACCTTCGAATCATACCCCTCACCCCCAAAATCCAAGGACTCACTAAAAGACAGGATATAGTCCTGGCCACACCAAATACCGGGGAGGGAGGCGAAGCAAGAGGAAGGTCCAATCGCCGAACAGACGAAACTTCCCAATCAGCGAAATTCGACTTTCTTTCATCGGAGCCGCTCGGCTAAGCTACGCCTGGTTGCCGAAGACGTTCCGAGGACGGAATCAATATCGCTCGGACTGGGGGTTTATCGACACTTCGGCGGAGCCTCCTCCAAAAGATCCAATTAACTGACAATCGTCTTTTCCGATATAGCTGAATCATACGGGTCATCATCGCTTTTACGGATGGCATCGCCTTCGAGAGAGAGAGAGACTGGTATTATTTACAGTATATCCAAATCGTGGAATAACATATCTTTCCGTAACAGTATATTTTCCTTATTTATTGTTTTCCATCTTTATAATACGTAATTACCCTTATGTAAATAAATAATCCATAGTCTAAGAAACCTACCTATGCCTTTTCATAATATGATACATCATGTTCTGTTTAATCCATGCTTTCGATTGTTTAGAATTAATATTTCAGATTCTACCGGAAAGAAAACTCCTGGACTTACTGAGTACGAAAGTAAACATTTTTAATCGGGTTCTCCTTCAAAGATATGATCTCTCCCTATGATGTTTTCTTTAACTAAAAAGAAAAAGACAACTAACATTTATATTCACTATTAATTTACATGCTAGACGAACGTTACAACAAGGTGCACATTCTCATTTAGTTCAACAATATATATATATATATATATATATATATATATATATATATATATATATATATATATATATTATAATCTATATATTTATTATTAATATTATATATATATATATATATATATATGTATATATATATATATATATATAGATATATATATATATATATAATTATATATATATGTGTGTGTGTGTGTGTGTGTATGTCTGTTTGTATACATATATATGCAAATATTACATATATATATATATATATATATATATATATATATATATATATATATATATATATTATACGTATATAACGTAAATGCTTCTAAATTCAATATGAATTTAGTAGTTACTAAACTTTTCATTCCAGGGAAAATAAATAAACGAACGTATAAATAATACAAGGGAATTCTGAAAGACGTATAAAAGTGATTCAAATTAAATCGAAATTCTAACAACCTTATGGAATAAAAAAAAAAAAACACTGAAAAACTGAATAACAATATCGTTATGAAAATACAGTTGACATTTATTTTTCCAACTATTTCTTATCGTCATGGGTTAGAATTAATACAATCATTTTAACGTAGGCGTTTTACTGTGCAAAATTCCAATTTACACTAAACCAATAAGTCACTTCAACTCACGTTTTGTCGAAGTCTACAGAATAAAATAAATTCGTCTCATTACCAGAGCTTAGCGCTTCCTCAAAGCCGTCGTATTCTGCGAGTAATTGCGTTCTGCAGCTATGAAATTGTCTACATTCATATTGTCTGTTGCTAATTACATCATGTTTAAAGGAAAACTTCGAGTAATTAGATTACCCGCGCGTCGTCAATTCCTTGCGATAAGATGAAGTGATTTAGAACTTAACAATAATAACAGGCAGTACCATTTATTTGCGATATCCCTACTTGAATTTAGGCATACTTATTCAATTTTACATACACAAATTTAATCATTGCTGTGAACATTCTACTGTAACAATACGAGATTTATAAATACATTTTTGTTAACCACTGCGACAGACTTGTATTATTACTCGTGACCTTTAACAATATCAAGCGATATCTGCTAGTGTCTGGACCATGCTCATTACCATCAATCTTGGGCCTTTTTCGTAAGTAACTTACCTATTATTTATTAAAGGCTGTGAATATAAATCAAATCAAAGCCAACCTAGCGGTCTGAAACCTCGGAAGGGTTAGTAGGATAATAGGTACCAGCCCTCTGGTTGGGGGTTAAACAGTGGGCCTAGCGACACACTGGCCACTTATGTAAGGCATTGGAACCTGCCCTCCACTGGCTGTCGACCAGGAGATCAGCACCAGCTCTATAAGCCTCACAAAGGCCCAAGAGGACTTTGACTAACTTTAACTAATGATTAAGTGAGACCTACGCTTTAATATGACCATTCACAAAAGATCTATCAATCTTATAATTGATTACAATTTCTTTGTGATTGCCATGATTTTAATTACTACAGCACACGTAAATAATTAAGTAATAGCCTTTGCTGTAAATTACAAGAAATATAATAAATAAAATTCCCATAAATGATTTTAGCCTTATTCATTAAAATTCGCGTCCGCAATTTTTAGTAACTACAGTAAACGTAGATGATTACAATGACTTCTTCTGTAAATAGCCAATCATAATTGTCATAAAATTCCTTTAAATAACTTGTCTTAGTTCATTAATTCTTGCTTCCGCAAATTTCAATAACAAAAGCGTGCGTAAATGATTAAATATGATTTTGCTGTAAAGAGCAAATAATAAATTTAATTAAACGACCATTAATTATTTAAGTCTTATTCATTAAATTTCGCGTAAGCAATTTATAATAATTAGAGTAAACGTAAATGAGTGAATATGAGCTGTGCTGTAAATAACAAATAATACATATGGTAAAATTCCCATAATTGATTTCAGTTTTATTCATTATATTTCGCTCCCGTAATTTTTTAGTAACCAGTAAACGTAAATGATCAAATGTGACTTTTGCTGCGAGTAACAAAACAAAACTATAATAAAATTCCCCTTAATGATTTCAATCTTATTCATCAAATTCCGCTTCCACAATTTTGAATAACCTTTCGGGCGAAGCTTTCGGAAGTTCCCGGCCACCTATTCCGAGGATGTATCCCGCGGATTATAATGGGATTCTCATGGTATATTCCGGAGTGTATACTTTGCTAAATTACTTATTCAGAATGTTTGCTTTCTCGGGACCGTGTTTGACTTATTCTTCAGGAGAGCTATGAGAGATGGTTGTTCTCTCTCCGCGTTTTAACGCTTATTTTCACTACCTTTCTGATTTGCCTTGCGGCCGTTTAAGATGGGCTGGGTTCTTCTCTAAGTTTTGGTCTTATTTGGTTGAGTTCATTTATGCAGCAGGTTTTGTTTTTTGTTTGTGTGGGCGCTGGTTTCTAAAGAAGAGTTTTGGGCCAAAAGACACTTTTTTTTTTTTTACTTATAGAGAATAATGTTTTATTTTTTTATAACGCCCACATTCGCCCGCTTTCCCAGTAAAAAAAAAAAAACTGACATTTCATACTGTCATTTAAAAATACTTTGCAAACGTAGGTTCAAACTTCATTACACACACTGTGTATACATAGATATATTATACACACGCGCGCGCATATGTATATACATATATGCAAAGAGATAAAGATAAAGAATCTTGTTAGATTAATATACTGAACAAATAAAAATCGCATGTTCTTTCCCTCACTCATGTATACAAAGAAAGCAAGACCCTCTCACGTGACCTTCGTACTGAATAGACGATTAAAAGAAATGAATTAAAAAAGTTGCACTGAGGACGCCTACACTCCGAGGGAAATTAAACAACTTTAAATCATCGTGGGCGTAAAAGTGCAACTGGGCTAAGGAAAACGAAACAAAAGGAGTCAGGAGTGTTTGCGTGAGAGCTTCCCATCAATTATTTTTTAATTAATATAGATATGGAAGGGGTGACGATCAAACATGTTTCAGGAGATGAAATGATCAGAAGAAATCTCGGTGAAAGAACGAAAGAATATTTATGTCGAAGGTGATGTCCATTAACTAAAATAAGCCAAATTTCGTTGTTAAGCCCGCCATTTCTTGACCAATTTCTTTTGCCTGGCTCAATTTTTCAAAGGTTATGTGAGGGTAACTATCTGCCCGTCTCGCTGACCGGTGCAATAGAAAAGTATGGAAATAAAAATTATGCCTAATATAGACCTATAGGATGTTATAAATCAATACAGAGAGTATTGCAGGTGTGAAATTGGATTAAAAGATAATGATAGAGAAGTCTGATATCGAGATAAAGATGATTTAATAAAAAAAAAATGTGAAAAAGTCATTAACCAGACGAAGGCGTTCTTAGGAGCAACGAAAAAAAATATGCATCGGATACATGGTTCTGTAATGATTACTGGAGTTAGAGAAAAGACTTAAAAATAAAGGTGATGGTGGAGGTTGAAGACTGTGTCTGTTTGTGCGCGTGAGAGAGAGAGAGAGAGAGAGAGAGAGAGAGAGAGAGAGAGAGAGAGAGTTTGAACTTCATAAAAGTTTAATGGAAAGTTATGGCGTGGCGGAGCCGTTCAGGAGAGGATAACCGAATTTATCAAATGGGAAAAATCTTCGTAACTGGTTTAAGGGATGCGTAGATGAA
The DNA here is from genome assembly GCF_015104395.2 of Macrobrachium nipponense. Lineage (NCBI taxonomy): Eukaryota > Metazoa > Arthropoda > Malacostraca > Decapoda > Palaemonidae > Macrobrachium > Macrobrachium nipponense. Next base: position 23,587,029 of record NC_087218.1, on the reverse strand, counting down.
CCAGCCTTCCACTTCGTTCAGTAGGCGTTTACATGTTGCGTCATAAACAGCAATCCCGCAAACGTGTTTTCAATACCTTTATTTTAAATTTACATCGTCAAGAAAGACGTTGGCGATTAAATACGAGAAGATTCTCCTTTCAGGACTACGCCAGAATGACACGTGAAATACTGCCGTAGAAAAAAGTGAATGTCAGGAGGAAGGCAAACGTTAATAATAATAATAATAATAATAATAATAATAATAATAATAATAATAATAATAATAATAATAAATAAATAAAAACGGAAATGTGTTAATAGATGAAAATGCGTTTCTAAGCTGAAGTAACCATTTTGTGAGGCTATCAAAAGATGATAACTAAGGATAATACGTTGAAACTGACATAAGAGAAGATGTGAGGCCTTTTGAGAGAGAGAGAGAGAGAGAGAGAGAGAGAGAGAGGAGAGAGAGAGAGAGAGAGTCAATCTAAATTACGTCTGTTCTGTTAAGAACTGATCATAGGTATGCAAACGAACTGAAAATTGCGGGGAGATAGATTTTATGTTCAGTTACGCGGATGGAATATGAGATGTTAAAATATAAACCGTTCAATTCATCCACCAGAGGCTTTGCCATTACGCAGTGGAAAGCAGCCATGAGTTCATCAACTGTACCAATAGAAGGGTGACGAACAGTTGCCTTAGAATAGAAAGATCTTCAGAGGTGTTGTGTATAACCTGGCTCTTACAGAGGTCGCCAGAAAGATGTGAACTTGAATGACAGTTAAAATTAAAGAAAAATAAAATTTTGGTAGTTGGACAGCTCAATAGGAGAGAGGAGACTAAAGGTAAAGTATGAAAAGTAAAAGGCAGAAAGCGCTTGTGCAGAATTGTATCGCCTACAGTTAGCCATGCAGATATGACGTATTTCAACATTTACTTCGCCTTCTAGCCCGCCCACGAGACTCCCAATCGGATGAGAAACGCAGTCGTAACACAGAAAAAGGAAAATTAATTTACCTTGTCGAACAGCATGTAACTAGAATATTATTGAATTACGAAATATCCCAAACGGAAAAACCAAAATGCCCAAATAATGAGCAGCGATAGGAAACGAAAGTTTTGCCATGTTCGGCAGTAATGAGATCATTAAAGTATGCTTGAGGGTCATGAAATCAAAGCAGACTGAAGCAAGAGTTGGCTAACCGTAATTAAAAAAGTTATGCATTGCACATCCTGCAAAAGTTATGGAGGGTCACACTAAAGCGAAACACACTTACACAGACATACGCACACGCATACATAAGCGTGAGATGCACATCCTTCCTCACAATTTTCCTTCTCGAAAGGCGAGGGGCGAATGGCACTGAGAAGTCAATGTTATGTTCCTTTACTTTAAGTTTTTTCTCTTCTGACTCTTACAACGGCAACAAGCTGAACAGGAATGATAGGAACCTGGGACAATAATTAAAGGTTCTAAGAAAGGTACAAAATAACTACATGTTTATGTTCTAGTAAAATAGCTACAGCAAAGAAAAACAGTGATATAATAATAATAATAATAATAATAATAATAATAATATAATAATAATAATAATAATAATAATACTAGCAGAGGTTAATATCAGGAGACTAGCAGAGGTTAATATTCAGGAGAGGGATCTTCCAGGGCGACTCACTGTCCCCACTACTCTTCGTGTAGCCATGATTCCCATGACAAAAGTACTTCAGAAGATGGATGCCGGGTACCAACTCAAGAAAAGAGGCAACAGAATCAACCATCTGATGTTCATGGACGACATCAAGCTGTATGGTAAGAGCATCAAGGAAATAGATACCCTAATCCAGACTGTAACGGATTATATCTGGGGACATCAGGATGGAGTTTGGAATAGAAAAAATGCGCCTTAGTCTTAACATACAAAAAGGCAAAGTAACGAGAACTGAAGGGATAAAGCTACCAGATGGGAGCAACACAATCAATCACATAGATGAGACAGGATACAAATACCTGGGAATAATGGAAGGAGAGATATAAAACACCAAGAGATGAAGGACACGATCAGGAAAGAATATATGCAGAGACTCAAGGCGATACTCAAGTCAAAACTCAACGCGGGAAATATGATAAAAGCCATAAACACATGGGGCAGTGCCAGTAATCAGATACAGCGCAGGAATAGTGGAATGGACGAAGGCAGAACTCCGCAGCATAGATCAGAAAACCAGGAAACATATGACAATACACAAAGCACTACACCCAAGAGCAAATACGGACAGACTTATACATAACACGAAAGGAAGGAGGAAGAGGACTACTAGTATAGAGGACTGCGTCAACATCGAAAACAAAAAAAAGAGCACTGGGGCAATATCTGAAAACCAGTGAAGACGAGTGGCTAAAGAGTGCATGGGAAGAAGGGACTAATAAAAGTAAGACGAAGACCCAGAAATATACAGGGACAGGAGAAAGACAGACAGAACAGAGGACTGGCACAACAAACCAATGCACGGACAATACATGAGACAGACTAAAGAACTAGCCAGCGATGACAATTGGCAATGGCTACAGAGAGAGCTAAAGAAGGAAACTGAAGGAATGATAACAGCGGCACAAGATCAGGCCCTAAGAACCAGATATGTTCAAAGAACGATAGACGGAAATAACATCTCTCCCATATGTAGGAAGTGCAATAAGAAAAATGAAACCATAAACCACATAGCAAGCGAATGCCCGGCACTTGCACAGAACCAGTACAAAAAGAGGCATGATTCAGTGGCAAAAGTCCCTCCACTGGAGCCTGTGCAAGAAACAGCAGCTACCTTGCAGTAATAGTGGTACGAGCACCAACCTGAAGGAGTGATAGAAAACGATCAGGCAAAGATCCTCTGGGACTATGGTATCAGAACGGATAGGGTGATACGTGCAAACAGACCAGACGTGACGTTGATTGACAAAGTCAAGAAGAAAGAAAGTATGACTCATTGATGTCGCAATACCATGGGACACCAGAGTTGAAGAGAAAGAGAGGGAAAAAATAGATAAGTATCAAGATCTGAAAATAGAAATAAGAAGGATATGGGATATGCCAGTGGAAATCGTACCCATAATCATAGGAGCACTAGGCACGATCCAAGATCCCTGAAAAGGAATCTAGAAAAAACTAGAGGCTGAAGTAGCTCCAGGACTCATGCAGAAGAGTGTGATCTAGAAATGGCACACATAGTAAGAAAAGTGATGGACTCCTAAGGAGGCAGGATGCAACCCGGAACCCCACACTATAAATACCACACAGTCGAATTGGAGGACTGTGATAGAGCAAAAAAAAAAAAAAAAAAAAAAAAAAATAATAATAATAATAATAATAATGACGAAAAGCTAATATATTATGTATATATATATATACAAGTATACATACATATATATATATATATATATATATATATATATATATATATATATATATATATATTATATATATATATTGTTCAGGATTTTAAGCCAGAACCAAGCAAAATAATACCCTTTTCTAAAGGAAGTTCATATTCTCGAGTTGCCCCTCTGAACTAAAAGCCTTCGTTCTCCCTAAACAATCTCTATTCCTAATGGCTGCCTTGGAATTAATCTCCACAGGTGTCCTGAATGGGGTGGAGCATCTCTAGGCCGAGATTTTAAAAGGACGAGGGAACAGCTTGGATTTCCAGGTACAGTGAGAGTAATTTCTAGTGCAGTCAGTGAATCATTTTTGCCTTTTGTTTGTATTTCGTTTCCTTCTTCCCCCACTTCTTGGCTCAGCTTCTCACTCCCCAATTTTGGTTCAATGCTATGATTAATTCCCTTTGTGAGGCTAGTAATGATATTAAACATCCCCTAGTTAATCAAGCAACGTAAGCCTTCCTTTCTGTATAAGCTTCCAATCATTCTATGTTTCCTGTGAGTGACCTTTGATATGAAATACTAAGAGCAAGTAATGTGTAACGTTTTCCCATGTGTCCATCGCCTTAGTACTGATGCTAGAATGCAATGTCTTTGCAGACAAATATCGTGCCTGCTTGTGAGAGGAAATCAGGGAACCCGCTTTGCGCAAATCATATCTCTGTGTCTGGGTCATTTCCCAACCACGTGTTTCCAGTCCCAACCACGTGTTTCCAGTGGACCAGCAATCAACCACCTTCCATTAATTTCTGGACCTACATGTAATTTAAATGTAAATATAGTTCATTTAAACTAAAGTCCAGAGTTTTATATAAATTCCTCCCTTCAGTAATATGGGCCTTCAGCCGTAGATTTTTGTTTGTTATAACCCTCATCCCTCCATACAAGGTCTTTTAGGAGTGCCAGAAAATCACGTCCCCACCCTTTATTCTGAGGGAACGAGCCGTTTATAACAATATATATACGTACATATATACTTTTTAAATCTTCTGTTTCATGAAGATGCTAGAATATGCGATTTGCTCCACAGGGAAATTGAAGAAAGCTGTTCTGGTTGCTTCACCGTTTCGGCCTCCACCGGCCCTGTTCAAGAGCTTTTTTTGCCTGCAGATCAAATCGCATACACACACAGATACACACACACACACACACACACACATATATATGTATATAATTTTGTCCTTTATAAACTAAAAGATTTTTTTGTCTATTTTTAAGTTAAGGAGTAAACTGATGCAGATACTGTTTGGCTGAATAGGAAAATGTCATTTGCTGATGGAGCTGATTATTTACGTGTCCCGAATATCATTTGTCATACTGAAACTTTATAGTTAGTTTGTACTTCATAGAAGGGGTGCTGCGCGGCTTGACTGAGCTATACACTGCAGAGCTCTCGTGTTATTAATTCTCTCTCTCTCTCTCTCTCTCTCTCTCTCTCTCTCTCTCTTTCTATATATATATATATATATATTATATTATATCTATTATATATATATATATCTATATATATATATATATATATATATATATATATATATATATATATATATAATATCTATATATACATATATATATATATGTGTGTGTGTGTAGAGAGAGAGATGAGAGAGAGAGAGAGAGAGAGAGAGAGAGAGAGAGAGAGAGAGAGAGAGAGAATTAATAACACGAGATCTCTGCAGTGTATAGCTCAGTCAAGCCGCGCAGCACCCCTTCAATGAAGTACAAACTAACTATAAAGTTTCAGTAAGACCAATGATATTCGGGACACGCAAATAATCAGCTCCATCAGCAAATGACATTTTCCTATTCAGCCAAACAGTATCTGCATCAGTTTACTCCCTAACTTAAAAATAGACAAAAACAAAAAAATTCTTTTAAAGTTTAATAAGGGAAAATGGAACAAAATAAATTTTCATTTCCCGGTGGGATTTATATTAATGAAGGTCAGTTGTTATTCACTAAAAGTTAAATACGTAAAGGGAGTCAAATGAATGCTCTCCCCAGGTTTCATCGTAATGTGTTTTCCCGTTCTTGAGATATTTTGTCATACGGACACACATACACACACACACACACATTCACTTTATTTCCAGAGGCATTGATAGTAAGAAAGCATAACATCGAAGGTGTTTTAAAATTTACATTCATTATTCAAAACCTAAAAACAAATGAAATACAAAAGTGTCTTACTGCACCAAAGGAGATTAAGGAAACAGAAAAGATATGAATCAGCTGAAGCTACCAACAAACATTAAATAGAAATAAATGACAGCTGGAAAAAAAAACACACACACTACAAAAAAATCCAGATCAGTTCCCAAGAGCTCTCGTATCAATACGACAAGGGTGAAAAAAGAAAGAGGAAAAAAGAAAGAGGGAAAGAAGAAAGAGGGAAAGAAGGGAAAAAAACCACGGAGGAAGATCATCCTAACATCATCAGAGATCGATTGGCCATTCCGACGACCACCGCAAATAAAACATACATCAGAAGTTTCGAATCCTGTCATCAAGGTCTTTAAGTCCTCGAAATGAGGAATCCATTTTTTAATATATGTATTCACATCGCGATCACTTTACTCTTTTTTTTTTTTTTTTTTTTTTACATTTGACGAAGGGACTAAAAAACCTAAAACGCGCTCAGAGAAAGAAAGACGGAAAGGAAAGGAAAGGAAGAGAGAGAGAGAGAGAGAGAGAGAGAGAGAGAGAGAGAGAGAGAGAGAGAGAAGAAAAAACACGGTTCTTCCTTCTTTCGCAAAACTTTCTCAAACGCTCTTCCATTTCAGGGTAAAGAAAAAAAATTCGAAGTCAGCTGTATTCAGGAGTGCGCCAAAATTCTACTTGAAAGACCTATCAATTTGGGGATTTTATCTTTACAATGAATATCGGACTTAATTTCAATATTTTTCCCTTGAAGTTCAGGTTTTCTTCGAGAGATAATCGGAGCAGGGCATCCCCCCTTGCTCTTCGGGGATGAGGATTTCGGAGGCAGCAGCAGCAGCATCTTTTGGCCGGACGACTGTAAGTTCAAAATGCGGCTCTCTAATTGGTTGAAGTCCCGCGCACGATCAACAGCCAGAGTCCTTACTTCAAACTTTTTCCTGCAAATTGTATCTCCAATGTTTGGGGACTCGTTAGGGAATGAATCAGTTTTAGCTGAATTAAGAGAGGTGATTGTTTGGATGCAATCACAAACGCCGTACTCAGGAAATGTGATTTTTTTTTTTCACCTTTTAAAGCGGATCAAAAATAATTAAACGGTTATAGCTTTTTACATTTTAAAGTGGCTCAAAAATAATGAGATTGTCATAGTTTTTTTACCTTTGAAAGTGGCTCAAAAATAATGAAATTATCATAGTTTTTTCACCTTTGAAAGTGGCTCAAAAATAATGAAATGATTATAGTTTTTTCATCTTTGAAAGTGGCTCAAAAATAATGCAATGATCATAGTTTTTTCACCTTTTAAAGTGGCTCAAAAATAATGAAATGATCATAGTTTTTTCACCTTTGAAAGTGGCTCAAAAATAATGAAATTTTCATAGTTTTTTCACCTTTTAAAGTGGCTCAAAAATACTGAAATTTTCATAGTTTTTTTTTTCACCTTTTAAAGTGGCTCAAAAATAATGAAATTATCATAGTTTTTTCACCTTTGAAAGTGGCTAAAAAATAATGAAATTATCATAGTTTTTTTCACCTTTGAAAGTGGCTGAAAAATAATGAAATGATCATAGTTTTTTCATCTTTGAAAGTGGCTCAAAAATAATGAAATTTTCATAGTTTTTTTCACCTTTTAAAGTGGCTCAAAAATAATGAAATTATCATAGTTTTTTCACCTTTTAAAGTGGCTCAAAAATAATGAAATAGCCATAGTTTTTCACCTTATAAGGTGGCTCAAAAATAATGAAATTGTCTTGGTTTTTTCACCTTTTAAAGTGACTCAAAAATAATGAAATTATCATAGTTTTTTCACCTTTTAAATTGGCTAAAAAATAATGAACCTATTATAGTTACACTATTCATAATACATGCTTTTTACACACACAAACACACTATATAGTATATATATACATATATATATATATATATATATATATATATATATATATATATATATATATATATATATATATAATATATATATCATATATAGCGGCTCAGTGAAATTAATATATAGGAGCTTCAGAAGGTGTCCATAATACAAACAGTAAAAGGGATCAAATTTATTATCAACGAAAAGTTTCGCACATGATACTTCTGTGCATCACTCAACAGCAATACCTCCTCAGCAACTCTAAACCTGGCATTGTTGACGTCGTCATCGTCAACTGATTTTTGGTCATTCAATCTTCTCTCTACATTATGGACGGTTGGTGTTTGGGTTGTTCTCTCTCTCTTTACCTTTGTTTGTTTTTACTTTGATCCTTTTAATTTTAGGACTATATTAATATTTGTGAGTTCCTTTGTTTTTATCATTGAATGTTATTTATGTCTCTTTGCTCTTTTACAGACTGATGATGCAAAGAAGTTTCATGTGCGAAACGCTTCGTTGATAATAAACTTGATCCCTTTCACTGTTTGTATCATGGACACCTTCTGAAGCTCCTTTATATATTCATATATTATAATATTTAGATATATATATATAATATATATATAATATATTATATTATATAATTATATTATAATTAATAATAACAATAATAATAATAATAATTTAATTAATTTAATAACAATAATAATAATAAATATGATTTAAAAGAAATCCATTAAACACATGTGACAGTGAACGAGGTAATCAGATACAGCGCAGGAATAGTCGAATGGACGAAGGCAGAACTCCGCAGCATAGATCAGAAAACCAGGAAACATATGACAATACACAAAGCACTACACCCAAGAGCAAATACGGACAGACTATACACAACACGAAAGGAAGGAGGGAGAGGACTACTAAGTATAGAGGACTGCGTCAACATCGAGAACAGAGCACTGGGCAATATCTGAAAACCAGTGAAGACGAGTGGCTAAAGAGTGCATGGGAAGAAGGACTAATAAAAGTAGACGAAGACCCAGAAATATACAGAGACAGGAGAATGACAGACAGAACAGAGGACTGGCGCAACAAACCAATGCACGGACAATACATGAGACAGACTAAAGAACTAGCCAGCGATGACACATGGCAATGGCTACAGAGGGGAGAGCTAAAGAAGGAAACTGAAGGAATGATAACAGCGGCACAAGATCAGACCCTAAGAACCAGATATGTTCAAAGAACGATAGACGGAAATAACATCTATCCCATATGTAGGAAGTGCAATACGAAAAATTAAACCATAAACCACATAGCAAGCGAATGCCCGGCACTTGCACAGAACCAGTACAAAAAGAGGCATGATTCAGTGGCAAAAGCCCTCCACTGGAGCCTGTGCAAGAAACATCAGCTACCTTGCAGTAATAAGTGGTACGAGCACCAACCTGAGGGAGTAATAGAAAACGATCACGCAAAGATCCTCTGGGACTATGGTATCAGAACGGATAGGGTGATACGTGCAAACAGACCAGACGTGACGTTGATTGACAAAGTCAAGAAGAAAGTATCACTCATTGATGTCGCAATACCATGGGACACCAGAGTTGAAGAGAAAGAGAGGGAAAAAATGGATAAGTATCAAGATCTGAAAATAGAAATAAGAAGGATATGGGATATGCCAGTGGAAATCGTACCCATAATCATAGGAGCACTAGGCACGATCCCAAGATCCCTGAAAAGGAATCTAGAAAAACTAAAGGCTGAAGTAGCTCCAGGACTCATGCAGAAGAGTGTGATCCTAGAAATGGTCCACATAGTAAGAAAAGTGATGACTCCTAAGGAGGCAGGATTGCAACCCGGAACCCCACACTAAAAATACCACCAGTCGAATTGGAGGACTGTGATAGAGCAAAAAAAAAAAAAAATAAAAAAAATAAATACAATAAATAATAATATAGACCTTTGAATAGTTGACCAATATATAAACAAAAGTAAATAAGAAGGACTTAGATTAAACTTCTCGACTTTTCGTAAGTTATAGCGTATATATATATATATATATATATATATATATATATATATATATATATATATATATATATATTCTTTTTTGCGCTTTCACGTTTTTCTTATAGTCCAAACCTTATAACAATGTATGAGCAATACTTCAAACAAGTTGACAGGTAACAAACACGAGTGAGAGAGAGAGAGGAGACGAGAGAGAAGTGAGAGAAGAGAGAGAGACGAGAGAGAGGAGGAGAGAGAGAGAGAAGAATTTGTAAAAGGCACAGAATAAGCGTTTTGCTATCGATTTCGTGCTTATGCAATGGAAAATACCCCGTGTGTGAAATGACTGGATGACAAGTCCGATGATATTGAAATAATATAAAAGGAAAAATTATAGTTCAACGGAAGTAAAATAAGAGGAAGGACTAATCTGATGATGATGTAAAAGGGAGGAAAGTAAGAATATCGTAAATCAGCTAAGTAATGTTTTGTTAGATTTAAGGTCTATTTCCAGCTCACTAATGTGTAGTTCAAGTATAGCGTAAATTCTCTCTACACCGAAATACTTTTAAGAACAGTCGAATATGGTGGTAGCTGACATATATATACATACATATATATAATATATATAATATATATGTATATATGTGTGTGTGTGTACATAAAATTGTGTCAACTACCACAATATTCGACTGTTGTTGTTGAAAATGATTTCGGTGTAGAGAGGATTTAACGCTATACTTGATTTAACAAAATATTGCTTAGCTGATTGACGATATTTCTTCTTTCCCCCTTTTACATTATCATCAGATTACTCCTCCCTCTTATTTTACTTCCGTTGAACTACAGTTTTCCCCTTTCCATTACTTCACTATCATCGCATCCCTCCTTCCTCTCATTCTGCTCTCTGCTGCTTCCCTTCGCACACAAAGCGTTCTCCCTTTCCTCCTCTACCGGGCTTTATGTTTGCTACACATTCCTACATCCGTGATCAAATTGAATTGGTTATTTATTCACCCATAAAATCCCTTAAATTCACTGGAGCCTTCTTGCGACCCCCGGACCGTGTGGAATTGGATATGAGAAAAAACTGAAATTCTTATTCTCCTCTTTGAGAAGACTTTCTTCTCAGCCTCTCTATTTTCTATCCGTTCCATTCATTCTCGTCTTGCCGCGATGCGTATGACATCATGACCGTTTCAGAATGAACGGTTCCGAAGCCTAACTTCATCTTCATAATGCACATTTTCGATGACGTTCGTTTCTTTCACATTGAACATTTTCTTCAATGCTTTTTTTTTTTTTTTTTTTGCTACGACGCTTCATAAAACCAGCCTTTCTAGATTTCTTTACGAATAACAAAGTGCAGCTCTTAAAGCCCAACATATAAAATGACAGACATTCAAGAAAGAAAAAGTACAATTCGGTGCTACGGGAACCATCAAAAATTCGGTTGAATCATTCAAGCGTTGCCTTTCCTTCTTACCCCTACGTACTCAGTCATGGGCACTGACTCATACGTAACGACATGATACAGGGGAAAGACTCACTGCCAATAGATAAGACGTAGTTGGCCTTTCTAAAGGAGGAAGAAGCCCTTGGGACTAGGATCCTACGTATGCCTATAAGAGACTGGGGACATAACAGAATTATCCCATTCAGTAGATACATTTATTCCAGAAAGTGGGCTGAATGACGAGATTACAATTAACCATCCGTTAAATTCCTCAGATTAACGACAAATTTAACGAAAGACCAGAAGATATGAGAACATAAAAGTGTGTGATCTGATGTCGGAAAGTCATAGTGTTAGTTGGTGATAGTGATATAAAAGCTGGAGAGACTGGTAAAAGAGTAGGGGAGGTTCTGAGGCTGTTCGAATGTGTATGATGCTAAGAGAGAGAAGAATACTTAATGGTGACAAGAATGGTAGGAGAATAGGATTGGTTTTAGCTTTTGTGAGTCTATTTACGGAAAGTCTGGAGAAAATGGAGAATTATAGCCTTGGAAAAAGGGTATAATTAAAAAGATTTGTGAACAAAAAGGAAGAGAAAACATATAAAGTCATAGGTAGAAGGATATGAAAAGGTACTGGAATGGAATAAGTAAAAAGCGAGCCAGACTTGAATTGAATGACAATTAGTGTAAGGGGTTTGAACAGGTTCTTATGAGGTAGTTGGATGAGGAGACGGATGAAAAAATTTTCTGTAAGGTAGTGCAGCCAATCTAGCGGCAGTTTAATAACGTACCGATTGTAGGGAGTTATCAACAATTAATCAGTAAAAGTAAGAATGCAGCAGTAACCTTTTTAAATTAAGAATGTACCTGTAACCCCTGCAAAGTAAGAATACAGCCTTAAGTTTTGTAACTTAAGAATGTAGCAGTAACCTCTGTAAAGTAAGAATGTAGCAGTAACCTTTGTAAATTAAGAATGCACCAGTAATGCCCGTAAAGTAAGAATACAGCAGTAAGCTATGTAAAGTCAGAATGTAGCAGTAATCTTCGTAACTAAGAATGCACCAGTAACCTTTAGACAATAAGAATGTATCAGCAACCTTTGAATGCAAGAATGAAGCAATGAGCTTTATAAAGTAATAATATAGCACTAAGCTTTGCAAAGCATGAATCCAGCAGTAACCTCTGAAAAGTAGGACTGTACGAGTAACCCTTATGAAGTAAGAATACGGCGCTAAGTTTTGTAAGGTAAGAATGTAGCAGTAACCTTTGCAAATTAAGAATGTACTAGTAACCCCGTAAAGTAAAAATACAGCAGTAAGCTTTGTGAACTAAGAATGTAGCGGAAACTTTTGTTAATAAAAAATTTACCAGTAACCCCTGTAAAGTAAAAATACAGCAGTAAGCTTTGTAAACTAAGAATGCAGTAGTAACTTCTGTACCTTTGTGAGATAAGAATGCATCCGTAACCTTTAGACAGTAAGAATGCAGCAATAATCTTTGAATGCAAGAATGCAGCGATGAGCTTTATAAAGTAAGAATGTTGCAGTAAGCTTTGTAAAGTAAAAATATAGCACTAAGCTTTGTAAAGTAAAAATATAGCACTAACCTTTGTAAAGTAAGACTGCAGCAGTAACCTCTATAAAGTAAGACTACCAGTAACCTTTGTCAAGTAAGAATGCAGCATTATGAACCTTTGTAAAATAAGAATGTAGCAGAAACCTTTATGGTGTTTTTCTATGGAACCAACACCGTCAAGGAAAACCGCTTATTGTTGATAAAATAAACATCTTATTCAATATATATCAGGATATCAATAAGTAAAATATACGCTTCTCTTTGACATTTTTCCCCTTCCCATCTGAGGGCCTTGTTACTGGAGGTCTTAACCGATCAATCAATCCGTTCAGGACCGAATCACTGGCGATCGCTCCTAATGTGGAGCCCTGACCTCTGGGCTAAAACCTCTTACGTGGAACACCTCGGAATTTGCAATATTGAGCCTAATTCCTCGTTGATATAAAGGCGGTTTTAAACTCATGTCCTCTACCTGATGAAACCCTCTAGTGGGCTTTGAAGGAGGATGACTTCGTCGGCACATTATACATGATCCAATACTCATGATCGCCTTCTGAAAAGATATGGTCGGCGTTTCCGAATTCACTTTTATTTCCTTGAGGGCGTAATTTTCATGTTGGCAATAAAAACAAGATGATGAAGAAGTAGAAGAGAGGGAAAAAATAAAGAGAATCTTGGGGAAGAACTGGAGTTATGTTACTGATTCCTTCCTTCCCTTTTTTTTTTTTGTCAGTGCTGATAAGACAGAAATTACTAGTTTTTCTTGGACAGCTCTTCAATATTTTTTGACACCAAATATATGGAAAATTTAGCTCCATATTGACTAAAATTTCTAATAATAGCGTCACTGACTTTACTTTCTTCGTTATTATTGTTCATATTTAAGCCCATCATAATATGATTAAGAATGAAATGGAAATTAAAATCCTTAATATATAGATTTGTTGTCCACACACTTATCACCTCTGTGTAAACCTCTTGATATCCGCAAAATCATTGAGTTTTTTATCCATCGCAATGACTATTGTTATTTTTGTTGTTATTAATGCTGCTGTTCTGCAAGCGAATTCCTTCTATCCCGCATACGAAAACAACTTATTAATGTGACTTGTATTACTCACTCATAACTGGGGCCAAGGCATTTCTGTACCCATCAACGTTAATAGTTATGTACCAAGAAAATATTTACTTTGGCGGGCAAACCACTTACGAGCGTACATCAAATACATTCCCTCCAAGAGTTAAGTGGGTCTCAAAAGTTCCTTCTACCTTTTTACGTGTATACCTTCTCTCTCTCTCTCTCTCTCTCTCCTCTCTCTCTCTCTCTCCTGTGGATTTGGAAAAGCTTAGGGGTACGTAATGGGAACTTATGCCGCCTTCGACGTAAAGTTCACTGAGAAGAACAAGATTTGGGGCAGGGGAGGAATGGGGTCTACACGTACATATCCCCTCCCCTACCTTAATATATATATATTTTTTTTTATCCTGGGGACAGGGTCGACAAGGGAGGCAGAAATCGTCAGGAGCTTGTAAAGGAAGAGACTTTACTATACACAAAAAAATTGTATAGGAAGAAGATACAGTGACGATACCTTCTGGGAAGTTTGGGAAAAAAAACCCGTACGAATGGACAGATAGAAAAAAAGGGGGTTGGGGAGACACCGACGAACACAATCAATCATATGAAAAAAAGAAAAAAAACAGAGGTGTGAAAATTACTGTTATATGATATAGAAATGGGGAAAAATGGAAGCTACACGGAAACAGAATCGTAAATAAAAGCATCTGACAAATACAAAATGTTCATAAAAGAAAAGGATAAAAAAAAAAGAATATCGGCGTCTCACGTTCGTCAAATTCTGTGAAGCATTATATCCGAATAGCCAGCGACTGGCAACTCTTCTAAATGTCAAAATATGGAATGAAAAGCCTCAGACATTATGCCTTTCTAAAGGCGCCGTAATGACATTTATAACATATCATAATTCTCGCTTGGCGAAAGCGCGGCTGCCCCATTTCTCAAAATGAAAAAACACAAAAAAACTCTGGCCAGTTTTTTTCCTATTTATTTATTATCTTTCAAGTCTCATCCAAATAATCATAATTGCTTTACTAAGCACATTGGCGCGGATAATTATGCGCATATGAAATGATTTGATACAGCTAATTCAGACGAAATTAGCTACTCATCGAAGTAAAATGTGGGCCGGGCGAGATTGGCTGCGGAGTAACGCGAAATAACAGTTTAATTAAAATGTTTGGGAAGTGGTTAAAGGAGAACTGTCCATCGCTCCGTGATAGGCCCAGAAGTGCTATCTATCCCCTGTTGGGGATTCTTGGAGCTAATTGGGAGGCGGGATTTATAGTGCTCCAACGCTAACATATGGATTTATGGATTTACTGTATATAGTTTTTAAAAATTTTGTTAGAACGATTGGATGTATTAGGGAATTCGCATATCTGTACATATATCGTAATGTATTTACTGTGGTAGTGGGTACGACGCCCACTTCTTAAAGAAAGAGCCTCTTTGCAATTTCACCACTACTGTATCAATATTACTAAATCAATTTCCCTTCCACTATACTATTGGGGAATCAAATGTTATTAATAATAAACAACTCAAATTACACAAAAATTAAAGAACGAATAAACATTATACAAGAAGGAAGCGATAACCTCCACTCACAATAGGGAAGATTATAGGTGTTCGAGACAAGAAATGTTGGATATTATTAAATAATCTTTTATCCTGACCGACGATTATTTCTTAAAATCATATTTTTTATGTTAAGGGGCGTTATTGTGATTCTGAACACAGTCGCTGCACTTAATTATACAAATCTTATTAGTTTGCTTCATTTCATTGTAAAGCAGACTAAGTATATTGAAATTTCGCTTCAACTTGCCACAATATCATATAACAAAAAAACCAGGAATTCGTTCTGACATTCCCACCTGTACTTTCTCCGTGCAAGGTTCCGTAGCAATTTGCCTTTTGACAGAGAGAGAGAGAGAGAGAGAGAGAGAGAGAGAGAGGAGAGAGAGAGAGCGAAGAAAAGGTTTCCTTTTAAGATTTTGGTAACGTTGTTTGGATGTCCAATCTATTTCTCTTCTGGGAACCGTCTTTCCTTGCATGCAAGATTTCTTGAACTTGCAGGAAACATACTGCCAAAATATGTGGTGCAATTTTAAACCATTACTTTGCGCAAGAAAGAAAACAAACCTGGTGTTTGATCCAATGCTTTGCTAAAAATAACTGCACAACTATAATATCACTTCTCTCTTTGGACTGTATACAACTGCATTTCCACCAGTATAAAACTAACCTTAAGCTTAACTTGAAAATTGTATTATAGGATGTCACAAAAACCGAAAATAAATACCTTAACCACAACTCTGAAATCAAAAGCGTGTTTCCTTGGCATTACCTATCTGTAAACTGTAGAATTCAACAAATCTTCAACGTTATGTCGGGAGGATGTCTAATCCAGTCGTATCTGCAGGTAGTATTTCGGACCTTGCTCTACAGAAAACCGATCTGTTAAGCTTTGTTCTGTTGCCTGTAAGAGTTGCACATTAGGACATTGTCAGTTATCTCCTCCAGTACCGTTTCTTTTCACTTCGCCTACATCAAAGATCTCTCTCTCTCTCTCTCTCTCTCTCTCTCTCTCTCTCTCTCTCTCTCTCTCTCTGCGCCGCGCAGCTATATTTTTCAAGATCCAACCTTTCTGCTGAAAACCCGGTGAGTTGAAACCAGTATCAAGAGATTCTATATTTTCTTCGTCTTGGTATGATTCAGTCCTCGCCTCCTTCTCCGAATAATCAAGTAGAGAGAGAGAGAGAGAGAGAGAGAGAGAGAGAGAGAGAGAGAGAGAGAAAGAAAGAGAGAGAGAGAGAGAGAGAGGAGGCGGGAAAAAGAAAAATAAAAGGACCCGCAGCCATGATTATCTGAGGCAACAAGAACCACAATTCCCAATGTTGCTGACGGAGGTGTTGTGATATCTCTCATCCATCACATTTCGGCCAACGGTTCCCAAACCCAATTCCTGCATTATCATTTCCACATTTTCTGGATTCAGAATACTTCCCCCCCGTCCCCCACACCCCCAACCACCCCTCCCCCCTTTTTTTCCAGTCACTCTTTCCTTCTCTCTCATGGGATAGAGCTTTCAACTACCTTCGGAGTGTGAGCGTTTTATTATTTTTTTTTTTTTTACTTTTTGGCGAAATGAAGTTTCTGTTGTTTAAACCTCCTTAGGAATCTTTTGGATGTTATTTCGTGATATTAAAATATTTTTTAAAATCTTCTTAAAAAAACAGTAATTCATAAAGAAAACGCTAGCATTTTACTTTCAATAAAAAAAATTACTACTTTTACAATAACCAGAAATACGAAATAAGTCCAAGAGACCAGAAATACGAAATAAGTCCAAGAGATGCTTAAATTACCCTCACTCCCCCAACCTAACATTTCCATTTGGAAAATATTAAAGCAAAAAGGATGCGGTAACATTACATTCCATCTCTGGATGAGTTGGCATCACAAGTCCATGTGAGGTTGTAACAACCTTGCAAGCTTTAGTAACAAAAGCATGCTTGGCACATAAACATTTTTTCAACATAATCTAAAATACTTTCCTACAGGGAGGCTGGTTGTTTTCTTTCTAAAAATATAAATGAAATTCGTAAACTGGAATTTTGCTTTTCAAGCAGTATCTAATTTTTTTTCGGTCACTCTGTCACATTCTTCTTTAGCAGCCAAATCAAATGTGGTTCTATCAAATGTGGTTTATTATGTAACTTACATATTATTATGAGGATGACTGGCGACCTAAGAGAGAGAGAGAGAGAGAGAGAAATTAAAGTTTGTAACCTCAAAGACAATACCCTTTTCAGTAACTATTGTTCTATTAACTAAATAATGCTGAAAATGAGAGAATATTCATCAAGGGTCATCTGAAAGTTGTTGGAGGTCATCAAAGTTTCCCTCTCGGCACACCTAGTGTTTTGTGTGAACGATGATTTTCTTAAATCAGCTGGTAAACTTGCGCATTAAACCTAATTCAGTTCTGAACTAAAGCCTTGTAAACGTATTACTTTAAGGGTCCAACTTTTAGAAGTTCATATTTTGACAACTTTTCTTCACCCTTTTTGGATGATACATAGAACTATTACGAAAAATTATTTTCCAGTCTCTACAAAATCAAGATATAGTCGTCTCTAGCCTTCGTTTTCTTGTAATATTAATAAAACCTCTAATCTTTCCGGTGTTTTTCTGACTTCGCGGTAAACATGGGAGACTGGCCAACCTTCCCCCGATATTTCCAGATCCGACCATTTTTCACGTCTTGCAAAAACCATGATGTTCCAATACTTACTCGAGCTCTCTGTATTACAGCCTATGATGCATATGAACAATATGTTAAGCTAACACACCACCACCAGCACGGCTGAAGCTGGCTCTGGAGAAAAGAGGGAATATATCGTACGAGGACAGAATTCCATCCTTAGTTTACAATCCTATGCTGCGCTCGAGTCCCTATCATGAAGGGTAGTGTCTAAAATGGTTATTTAAAATGTACTATTGTCTCCCTTTCCAGAATGGCTATAATTACTGGCACATTAATTATTATTTGTTACGTATATTAAACTGATCATGTAGACAATCTAACCGATTTTATAAACCTCAGAAAATATTTTAGATAGATGGTAAGCACAAGAATGATTACCGATTCCCAAATTTACAACCGATGCCTGTAGGAAAAGATAGGCTTAAATATTCAAAAGGAAGTTTCCAGCGAAGTAGCTGCAGAAATATTTAGGCGTTCAAGGATATTTGCAAGGAGTGAATGTTACTTTTAAAAACAATTATTTCTTTAAAAGCGAATCTTGTCTAAATGTTTTCCCAATAATTACGTAGCCTTTAACGCATTTTAGAAGAACATTGTAGATGATCGATAATGCTGTCGCTGAAAATTTGCTGCATACTTTTTGGAAATAAAAGAACCTATATATAGCTAGGAAGAATGTCTTAAAATGAGGGAGAAGATTGCAAAAATAAATTATCGAAGCAATTTGAATCCAGCTCCACGCATAACTATCAAATCCTTCATTGAATTATCATGTGCTTCATGGCAAGGATGTATTTTGCTAAAAATTTCTCTCTTAATATGTTTTTTAAGGGAAACAAGAGTGACTGAAATAAAAAGAAAAAACCATTAAATTTAATCATTTGTACAAATTACGAGATTCACCTTACTGGTACACCTCACAACACTACATTACATTACATTACATTGCATTACACCTCACAACATTACATTACATTACACCTCACAGCATTACATTTTTCGTAAAGACTTAAGGAAAATCATCTCCCACGTACATCCGACCGAATTTCCAAAAAAAGGTATGAAAAGTAAATCTCCGTCTGTAGAGATTTATCTCCATTGGTTTTTTGCATATTCCTTGAAGCATGAGGACAACATTATGAATGCATAAACGGACGTCAGTACGTGCGCACGGACAGATTAGGGAGGAGGGAGGGGGAAGGGGGTGGTACTTAGATGACCCTCCTCCTCCTCCTCCTCCTCCTCCTCCTCCTCTTCTTCTTCTTCTTCTTCTTCTTCATCCAGTGACGCCGTTAAGCCTCGTGGACACAACATCGTCAGAGACAAAAAGAATGGCGGGTGCGACCACGCAGTCCCCCTATTTTAGGTAAGGGAAGATGGATGAGGCTAGGTCAAAACGCAAGAAGGATGGGTAGTGGAGCGGAGTGGGAGGGGGCTGGGGGAAGGGAAGAGGGGGAATGATGATGATGATGATGATGAGGATGATAAGAAGGAAGCAGGGGAAGGAGCAGGACGCAGAGGAACTCAAGAAAAAGCAAAATGAAGCCGCCATCTTGCCTCATGCTCTGTAGACACGTCTTGTCGTTCAGGGGAGGGAGGAATGGAGGGAAGGAGGGAGAGGAAAGAAGGGATGGGCAAAATGCTGAGGGAGGGGGAAGGGACACTGAAAGGTGGGTTGCCACGCGGGTAGGGGGCGGAGAGTATTGGGGGAAGGGGGGGGTGGGGGGGGGGGGGGGGAAGAATGCTAAGGAAAAAGGACAGTCTTATTCCCTAGATTTATGGTGACATTTTTAGAAAGTCACAGACAAATCTGTCTATAAGGGTGTATTCACTCTGGAGACTTTGCTTGCCATATTTTTGGCCGTAGGTGAAAGGGAGTAATGATAGAAAGGAGAGAATACTTACCAGAAGATTTTTCTTTAAGGGCAGTAGGTGAAACGGTGCAATGATGGAAAAGAGAGAGTATTTACAAGAGGATTTTTCTTTAAACCTTCTACGTCATCTTTGAATCTTTAAGCAGGCTGGGGTTAGACGCTAACTATTACGCAGTATTAATTCCAAAAAAAGGGTCTGAAATAATACCTCAAAGAGTTTTCAATAAACCTTACGACGCACCTAGATATACTGCGTATAAAGCATATATTACAGTTATGTCAAATGAAAAATATATGAATAAGTAGCTCACAAAACACCACACTGAAAACAAAAAAATAAAAAACGAAAATGTTGAATAAATGACTTAATTGCAAGAGGGAGAAGAGAGAGAGAGTAGGGAAAAATAAATATAATTACGCACAAATGAAACTACGGTGCTACAGTCACAGAGTGACGGAAATATCTGCATTGCCTAGTGAAGTGGTTTGCAGAAACAAAAACAAAAACAAAGCATATTAAGTGTATCATACATTTCCCCCCACCAGAATATAAGAGTAACTAGCCTATCGCTAATTTTGTTTACCCAGGTATAACAACAAAGTAATCTTTAATTAGGTCGCGTAATGATAAATTATTAAATTAATATCGAAACAGATATTGTCAGTAAGGGAAGACATTGACAATATACATATAACATACCTACCTACATACATACATACATATAGGCATACACATTTTTTCACAATATACCTTTCCTTTTTATTGAAGGAGGGGAGGGCGGCATAGGCTTTCCGGGTTTAGCAAATCTTTGAGAAATGAGATTGCTAACCCCACGTTCTTCTCCTCATTCCCAAGGGTCGTTAATTGCAATGCATACACACACACACACACACACACACACACACACATATATATATATGTGTGTGTGTGTGTGTGTGTGTGTGTGTGCGTGTGTGTGTACGCGTTTGTTCCTGTGTATTATGTATTTATGCATGCATGTTTTGTTGTACGTTGTAAGTGGGAGCAAGGCACGAACTCAGAGAGAGAGAGAGAGAGAGAGAGAGAGAGAGAATTTGGAAATCAAGTAAGCACGACACATTGTTGTTTTTAAGAAGTGAAATATACGGTGATTACATTTTCCCTTTAACTCACTCCCGATAATACCAGTCACATATATCAGGGGCTTTTTTCGAATCCTTATATATTACTCTGTAGGGCTGTTCGTTTATGACGAATTTCCCAATACTGTTTCGGAGCAATTACGAAATGCGCGTCAGGGCAGTTCCTTTTTGGGTTTAGACCTTCAAAGCATATTGGGGAACAAGGTCTAGAGAATTGTTTAGCCCGATATTTAACTGAATTACTGTGTTGAAATAAGCCAGTTGCATGGAACTAGTTCCATACATCCTTTTCACTCTACAGCGAAGAGAGTGTTGGGGCAATATATTAAGAATATGGCGAGATATTTTTCCTTTATTAATTCTAGTTCTGTGAGTTCTCTCTCTCTCTCTTTCTTTCTCTCTCTCTCTCTCTCTCTCTCTCTCTCTCTCTCTCTCTCCATCTCATCTCTCTCTCTCTCTATATATATATATATATACATAATATATATATATATATATATATATATATATATATATATATATATATATATATATATATATATATATATATATATATATATATATATATATATATATATATATATATATATATATATATATATATATATATATATATATATATGTGTGTGTGTGTGTGTGTGGTGTGTAGTGTGTGTATGTGTGTGTGAGTGTGTGTGTGTGTGTGTGTGTAACTCAGCCCTGCTTTCTCGCATACACTGATGAAGATATGTGCTATTTAAAACAAATACTGAAAAAAATGTTTGAGCAAATACTTCAACTAACGCCAGTCACCTACGACGTATATTTTTTTGCAGACTGATAAAAAAAATGGGGGAGGGGGGGGGTTCCCGCACCTATCGCAGGGGTTGGGGGTTCTGTACTCATCGCATACCTTCCCATCTTGAAAATAAACTGCTAATCCTCAATAGCTTTTCGAGACAAGATATTTTGTTCATAGACAGCGAGAGAAACAAACACAAATAAGGACACAAAATAGTTGCAATTTCTTTGGTGGGGCTAATAACACCGACAGCAAAGCAATTTGCTTGGAATTGATTAATCATCGATTCAATGGTATATCATAAAACTATCATTACTACTAGGTACTAATGCTATTTATAATGGAGAGCGCATACTCGTGACAAGTCTGCATGGCACTGAATACATCACTTCCACCAATGAAATCATATTTTTACTTATAATTTTCATTACATGATTAAATATCAACATCTGCAGCTCTGGAACATCTCAAATGTTTGGGACACAAGAAATATTTACTTCTCGGGGAGCCAATGAATTATGCATGTCTCGGCGAGCATATCCATGTTTCCATTTGTGTATGTCCGCTATCATAAAGTACCTCAATAACAAACGAACAGATGTTGATGCAACTGACGTAAACGCACTTTGAGGAATTTCTTCGATAACCTAGGATTTTATTTGCATAAAAGAAGGTCTGGTGCGTTTATTACTTATCTGTCCTCCAAATATTTTTTTGCAATGTGCATATACTATACATTTTGATCCCACCATATTGTCACATTAATTTATGCATTTGTATACAGATACATAAACAAATAAGCACACATCTATTAAAAAAAACAAAAAAACTAAAAGAGAGCGTTTAGGTAAAAACAAAGCAGCGCTCGCTGCCCGTCCATCATGTAATTTCATAACTGCCGTTGGTATGATGAGACTTCGGGCGAAATATTTTCCGTAGTTGCCAAGCAACTTTGTAGGCTAGGCATAGCTAAAAAAAAGTATATATTCCGTAATTAATCTGTCTGTCTATCTATTATATATCTATACTTTATTATCTATCTATCTATCCTATATAGATATATATTATATATATATATATATTACACACACATATATATATGCATATATATATACATACATATATATATATATATATATATATATATATATATATATATATATATATATATATATATATATGTAAAAGGACGTAGAAATATAACTACTAAACTTCTAACAGGACTTACTTTTTATAGGTACACGCTGTATAAACTAACTGGACCATTGATAAATGAATTTTCTGTATTTTTTTTCTGTTATCGTGACTTTTAAGCATAGAGAAGTGGATAGTAAGATCATTTTTTTTATTATCAGTAGGTAGATATATATATATATATATATATATATATATATATATATGTGTGTGTGTGTGTGTGTGTGTGTGTGTGCGTGTGTGTCTATCTACTGATAATAAAAAAATTATCTTACTATCCACTTCTCTATGCTTAGAAGTCACTATAAAAAAAATTGAAAATTAATTTATTAATGGTCCAGTTAATC
>NC_087218.1:23543870-23556370 GCF_015104395.2 Macrobrachium nipponense | reverse complement strand
CAACATTATCTCTCACAAGGGGATAGCTGGCTAAAATAAGATTCACGTAAATGCTGGCTTTCAAAATTATTCATATTATCTTGCGGTA
This sequence comes from Macrobrachium nipponense, assembly GCF_015104395.2. Classification (NCBI taxonomy): domain Eukaryota; kingdom Metazoa; phylum Arthropoda; class Malacostraca; order Decapoda; family Palaemonidae; genus Macrobrachium; species Macrobrachium nipponense. The sequence continues at coordinate 23,556,282 of NC_087218.1, read as the reverse complement.
ATGCAGCACTTGCGGGCGCAAAGACTTGGACACGTGACTCAGCAAATCTGGAAAAAATCCCAGATTAGACACAAAATAAAAAGGAAGACTTCTTGCACAAGTTACGGTTATTCAGTTTTCTCTAGCACACTGGGGAAAAGGAACTCTAGTGTTTAACTGAGGTATGCACTGAAGACTTACGCTTTCCCAAGTCACAAGGGGAAGCACATGGCCCAATGAGGACAAGGGACTTTTGATGTAAAAGTGACACAAGGGAAATTTGAAAATGAAATCAGCAAGAGTCGTCTTGGAGAAAAAAGAGCTGGTTTGGAGTTTTACACTTTTGTACCTTAAAACCTTGAGGCTTGAACATGGGTTGTGCTATGATGGTCCCACCCGCGTTTGATCAAAGGGCTGACTTCCCGTCAGAGGAGGAGAGAAGGCGCGTCCACCTTTCTTTAGGTCTAGCTTCGACTGAGAGAGAGGCTGGGTGTCTTGGAAACGCGGGGATTTCACACACAGCCTCGGGCATTGCCTGGAAAGTCAAAACAACAACCAGGAAGGAAAAAGGTCTTATGGTAGGAGTCCCTAAAACCCATATCAAGGCCTAGCTAATCCCGTGACTTGCCCGTCTTACCCTAAGATTCAGCCTGACCAGAAATTCCTTTTCACCCGTCCTACTGCTTGTTTCTCTCCCAAAATCAGCTGATTTAGGAGAAAACATGTCTGCTCATTTAGAAATAAAATGAATTAAATACTGCAGGGAAGACGAAATGATCAATATTTGTAACAATATATATATATATATATATATATATATATATATATATATATATATATATATATATATATATATATATATATATATATATATATAGAATTTGTACAATTTGAAAAGCAGCTGTTCGATCCCATTTTCTTAAAGTCCTGGGCCAAGATGCACATTCAGAACCCAAACGAAAGCTATGATATTTTAGTCAAATTTTTCTCAATTAATCTAATATTAACATCCTATCACTTTCATGGGTCGATTACGTTTATATTAACACATCTTCAGAGACAAAGCCATTTAATGACTAGTATTCTATCAGTGGTAACTTGTTATAAGACAATCTTTCTTATACATTTTAAATGACAATATATTTGACTACCAATCTGGACAGCATAACACATCTTCAAAGGCAAAGCCATTTAATGGACTATGATACTCTATCTGTGGTAACTTGTTATAAGACAATCTTTCTTATAGATTTAAATGACAATATATTAAACTATCAATATGGACATAGGAAATTAATTCCCAAGAAATTGTCATGGGATACATGTTTCTTGTTTCTCTCCGTTTTCCCCGAAACTTGTAAGCACTAATAAATGATCTATTACAATCAGATACCGGAATACTTTACTGGGCTAAAAGCTTATTGATATTATAATAATATTATATAAAATACATTTTTCACAGTATTTTGGTAAGGTCACAGTAGCACCTGGTATATACCGGACGTTAGCAAGAATTAATTGATACAAATAAATAAATCTTATATCACTAGCTTCACCGATGCTGAATAAAGAAAACATACATGACGGCTAGGTACTATAACAGATAGAGCCAGCAATGGTATTGATGAGATTCCTAATATACTGATGCTGACATTCCTTGTGCAAATGGCTTTATGTGAAAAAGATAAACATTTAATAAAATTTCGTTTTTATAAATGAATGTAATAAAGAATAGTACATAAGTGAAAGCATTAATAAACCTATTTCTTTTTTCTTTGAAAAAAGAAAACCTAATGCACAAAATTTTAGCCGTTACGTTTCAAGTAAAAAAATATCAAACAAGATTTCTTTGATAAATTTAAGCCAGAAACTCCACCCATTAAGAACCGAAATTTCTTAAGAGATGGTGAAGTAGCTCAGGATAATGACTTTAAAACAACCCTCTCTCTCTCTCTCTCTCTCTCTCTCTCTCTGCAATGGAAGGAAGAGTAGAGCAAAATCAAGACAACACTGGAAGCGAAATTCACGCTATTTATCAAGGCGAACCTTTTTAAGCCTAAGGGTTTTAGTTCAGGCATTCGACAACTGAAGCTAGTGTTCGGAACTGTTCGAAACTGGTCTGCTACCGCTGCCTGATGATTCAGGTCTTCTCAGACCAAGGAACAACAAAATTCACTCTTTCCAAGACCACGGAAACACATTCATATTTTCTGAGACCAAAATAATATAGAAAGACATTCTACTTTTTTGAGCCTGCAGCAGAGAAGAGCAAGAATCATAACCCCATGAAATCATTCTCAGAACAGGATTAATTGATTGACTGTGAGTTATCTGGCGTCACAACTACCAGGGTCACCGACCCCGTCACGGAACAGGAAACGGGGAGACATAGTACAGGTTTTGTTTGCGAAAAATGTAAATAAAAGTCATGACATATCAGTGAATTCTACATTCAAATGTCCTGCCGGGCTAGTTAACAGAAACCAATCAGTCAACTCCATGCACGACTTTTTTTTTTTTTTTTTTTTTTTCTTAACTAACGAAAAGCACACAAAAGCTAAATAACATGAAGTGAGCAAAAGTACTTTTTAAACAAATAAAAGTACTAGTGCTATGGGCAAGGGGTGCTGCCAAATGGTTTCATAAGGAAATCTCTTCAGTTCCCAACTTATGAATTCTGAAATTGTGGATTTATGAGTGATCTTACTCATCTCGTGGTTGAATCTTCGGAACTTCCAAAGTTTAAACTTGGTGCAAATGCTGTTTTGCTGAGTAGGCTGACATGATTCTCAATTTACAGATGGTTTGGGTTATGTTAATTGTCTTATCATTATTTCTACTTTACAGTTTGCTGTTCTCTTTAATAATAATAATAATAATAATAATAATAATAATAATAATAATAATAATAATATATTATTATTATTATTATTATTATTATTATTATTATTATTATTATTATTATTATTATTATTATTATTATTATTATTATTATTATTATTATTATTATTATTATTATAGCTGTTTCAATTGCATTTAATCTATATAGAATATTCTCAATTCTTCTTATTATCTTTTTCTCATCAGCATGTATCTGGCACATCAGGTATACCATTTACATGCTGTGAGAAAAAGATTATAAGAAGAATTGAGAAGATTCTATATAAATTAAATGAAGTTGAAACAGCTATAATATTCAATGCTACTGCCCTCATTGCTACTGGCCTCCTTCCTAATATAATAATAATAATAATAATAATAATAATAATAATAATAAATAATAATAATAATAATAATAATAATAATAATATTATTATTATTATATTATTATTATTATTATTATTATTATTATTATTATTATTATTATTATTATTATTATACCGTATTTGTAAACAATCTTTGCCTATGAAGGCTCAAGTACGAAAATCTACAAAATCAGTGGCAAATATTACTATGGCCAGTAAAATTCTGACTAATGAAACGTATTTATTACATAAAGAGTAAATGTGCCAGAAATAAATTATGGATATCATCTTGCTCCAGAAAGTAAATGAAGAAAACCCCCAAAAATACTATCAAAATCTGATTTGCATCAAGTTAGAATCTCAATATTTGTAGATGGATACGACTGGCTAGATTTCAAAATATTACCAGAATAACATTCCATGAATTTACGGCGATAATAAAGCATAATAAGAAAATATATCATAAACTTTAATATTAAGAACAAGGCGTGATCCGGCCTCCAGCTTACTCTGGACGCGTGTAAGATTTTTCCCCTTATGCATAAGGTGTAAACATTATGTTCCTAACTTAAAGTGACGTGGTCTTTGCAAATAATATTCATACTTAGTACTACTCATACTAACAAGAAGGACAAAATAAAAAGGACACAAATTAAACACATTCATATATTCTCAGTTATAAATAAAAGCACAAAATAATTGAATAGAAACAGCCTAATTTCAGTACACCAAACAAACCAAAAGGTGCTAAAATCTATGGTCAAATGGAGCCTTGTTTGACCAACGAAAATTAAAATAAATATGCTAAATTTTATTAGAAATAATTTTTCTGTACTGTTTAACCAGCATATTTTTTTATTTTTGACATTTTTATTCTAATAAATAAATCATAAATATTCTATCCTAAAATTCCTGTATCTTTACCTCAACGCGAAACACTTTTCCAGGCCTTTTTTGGCTCTTCCATAGACTTTCCTACCTGCCCCCACCAACAACAACAAAAACAACAACAAAGTAGTATGTAGGCTTTCTCCCCGAGTAAGCGAAAATGGGTCGTTTATCGCTCAGGAATCAGAGTGGACAAACCCTTTTGAAATCATGCCAGAATAACCTGGGAATCAAAACCATTAAATCTGATTGGAAGACATTACTTCTGTAATGAAAAACTGTAATCGTGGTGTACCTGCGCACTCTTTCAATAAAAAACTAACGTTTTCATCACGCTGATGGTAAAATAATGCACGAAACTCGTAAAAGAAGATGAAAATTATATAGGATTGCATTAACAATTGCGGAATATTATTCTTAACTCACAACAATGTATATGCTTTCAACACAAGAGTAAACGAATCTTACTCTTTTTTACATATTTTCATTTCAATTAGAAATTTCTGCTGAAATCGCCCCGAGATGCCACAGAAAATTTTAATATTTTTTGTAGCAATTCATATAGATATACATATATACTATATATATATATATATATATATATATATATATATATATATATATATATATATATATATATATATAATCCCGAACAACTAAATATCCCAAAAGTGATTGCAAGACCAACTTTAAATATGTCAACCAGAAATGCTGTACCGGTTAAGCCTCTGAAGAAGCAGAAATGGGAGTATTGGTAATAGTGATGTCATAATTAATTACTCTGATTTCGAATCTTTATTACAGCCATTATACTTAAGTAGACGACGACGTTTCATTTTTCATGATTGCCATTACCGTAACAAAATTGTAATGACTATTTGTGATGTTGTGATGCCCGACGCAAATGCAATATTACTTTCTCAGGTTAAAAATAGTGTACCAGTAAATTTCTCGGAGTATTCAATACTAAGTTGCCACATACACATACACACACACCCACACACACACATATATCATATATATATATATATTATATATATATATATATATATATATATATATATATAAATCATTTCATTTGTATTCAATACTAGGTTGCTGCACACACGCGCACACACACACACACACACACACACACACACACACACACACACACACACATATATATATATATATAATATATAATATATATATTATATATATATATATATATATATATATAAATCAACGGTCAAATCATTTCATTTTCAAACTTCATTCGCAAGATATAGCAAAAAATTGATAACTCATAAGATTTACGGTACTCTTGAATGTAGTCCTCTATCTCTCCCTGTTCCAGTGTGATTTCTTTGTGAGTTCTCAATGACCAGTATTCACTGATACTTCCTTTACAATTTATGAAGTAAAGCGAAAGAGTCAAATTCCATCTTCGTATAAGTAACTTGCTCTACTTGAGCGTATGCGTTTGTGACTCCTCTCTCTCTCTCTCTCTCTCTCTCTCTCTCTCTCTCTCTCTAATTTCAATTTATACATCTGTTTTTCAGGATCTCTTTCTTCCGCCTTTTCGGACAGTGAGTTTACCCGATGTTTTCTGTCTGATGTTTATGTAAGAAGATTCCTTTCCTTTTGCCGTTCCCTCTACACATGACGACCTTGTACAGGAGGCTTGACCAAAAACTCTCTCTCTCTCTCTCTCTCTCTCTCTCTCTCTCTCTCTCTCTCTCTCTCTCTCTCTCTCTCTCTCATTTACGTAGAGGTGGTAAGAAGGACAAACACCCCACCCTCTCTCTCTCTCTCTCTCCTCTCTCTCTCTCTCATTACGTAATAGGGGACTAAAAAAAAAACTCTCTCTCTCTCTCTCTGTCTCTGTCTCTCTCTCTCTCTCTCTCTGTCTCTGTCTCTGTCGTCTGTCTCTCATTCAAGTAAAGGGGGAAGCGGGACAAATACTCACTCTCTCTCTCTCTCTCTCTCTCTCTCTCTCTCTTATTTACGTAAAGGTGGGAAGAGGGACAAACCCCCACCCTCTCTATCTCTCTCTCTCTCTCTCTTTTACTTAAAAGGGCAAACAGAGGGACAAAAACCTCTCTCTCTCTCTCTCTCTCTCTCTCTCTCTCTCTCTCTCTCTCTCTCTCTCTCTCTCGTAAAGGGAGGGAAAAATGGAGGAGGAAAAAGGGAAGTAAAACCAACAACAGAATCAAGCTGTAAAACGCGCCCTAATCTTCCTTCCAGCAGACGGTGTGTATCTATTAATAAGGTTACGATATTTTTCCTTGTTTTCCGGATTCATGCTTCGCTTTTAAAGCCGCCTCCTAAAGTTCCCTTAGAGTCAGGGCATTCCCTGACCCAAAGTGTTCCAATATAAACGAGAGAGAGAGAGAGAGAGAGAGAGAGAGAGAGAGAGAGAGAGAGAGAGAGTCTCATAGTACGGAAGTGTAAAGAAACCCAGATTATTGCTTTCTGGAGAGAGAGGGTGGAAAAAGAGTGCTGCTTGTTTATATGGTATGGAGAGAGAGAGAGAGAGAGAGAGAGAGTCTCCTTGTACGGAAGTGTAAAGAAAGATAAACAGATTACTGCTTCCTGGAGAGAGGAAAAAAGAGAGCGCTGTTTATTAAATGAGAGAGAGAGAGAGAGAGAGAGAGAGAGAGAGAGAGAGAGAGAGAGAGAGAGAGAGCCAATATATTATGATATAAAGCGCCTAGGGTCAAGAGAACCCCCTTCGATCACCCCCAAAACGATAATAAAATAAAATAAAAACCGAGATAAAATATTCAACAGCAAACTGATTCTCCATCATTCATATTAAGAGTAAATCTCGCACGAAATGACGGGCATCAAGGGGAAGAAATATTGTCAAGATATGTGCGAGACATTCAACATGCTTCCTGACTAAGACCCGGCGCTAATGACACGTCTAAATCAAATTAATCGCCTTGATATCGTCAGGGTTAGCTGATCTACGCATCCATTATAGATATTATTTTTCGCCGCGTTCGAAAATATATCTCACAGTTTCGAGCAAAACTCACGCGAGTTATTCAGGCGATACGTTTGGCCTTTCCATCAGATGAAAGTATATGGCCAAGCGCCGTATATCACGGGACATACCATCCGTTATAGCCGTGGAGCTATAAGTTGTGCATGGAGGAACACGTGAGAGACGGATATAAGAATGCATAACGTAACACTATTTATGGCCTAAGCATCTGCTGTGGACAGGTTGAATGCTTCGAGCTTTTAGGAACGAAAGATGCACGTCGGGAAGGGGAGGGGGAATGGTATGGAGGGAAGGAGGGAGGGAGGGAGGGGATGGGAAGGGGACAGGAGGAAGACGAGGAGGAGTGAGATGAGTAAAGAAAAAACAAAATGGATGAGGATGGGAGGAAGCGTGAGGGAATGAAGTTAGGAAATAAACAGCGTCCAGGGAGATGAGCAATGAAGTAGAAATTACAAAAAAAGAGAAAAAACAAAAATAAAAAAATAATGCAATAAAGAAATTTAGACGATAGTGGATGTGAGGAATGGAGGAGGAGGAGGAGGAGGAGGAGGACACTCTAGAGCGTGACAGCAACCACCCTTTTAAGAGGACCCCCGCATGAATCGCTATCTGGTTCCATTAAACGATGCGCCGAGTATCTGCCTCAGGGGGGTGGGGTGTTATGGCATGGCCAGGGAGGGGGTGGTAAGGGAGGGGGTAAAGATATTCCACAGCAGGGGAAGGGGAAAGAGAGGGAGGGGAGTGGAGTAACGCTGACGATAAAGTCGGAGGAGAGAGAAAGTAAAAAGGTAATGCAGCATTGTAACGCGCAATTGAGTCGCATAGGAAAATAAAAAGAGAAATGGCTAAAGGCCCTTTGAAGAGAATCTGGCATCGAAAATGAAAATGTTTGTGGGTAATGGAGTAGAATCTCCCAAAATCTGACTTATGGCAAGTAATAGCCGGGGGCACAAAGAACGAATGCTTCAGGAGAGAGAGAGAGAGAGAGAGAGAGAGAGAGAGAGAGAGAGAGAGAGAGTTAACTTGATTACGAGACGTAACTGGAAATCTAAAAACAAAGAACATCCAAGTAAATACAGAATCCTGCAATAAACATAAATTTAATACACATCCATAATTTTTTTTTCTTTTAGGAAATAAGTTCCCACGTTTAAAACAGCCGTCGCCCAGCCCAGGGTCATCCTCTCTAACCAACGGACCCTAAAGCGTATGCCCCTTGAAGGTACCCTGACCTGACCTTCGGTATCTTGGTCAATCAGCGCCCCCAGAGCCGGGACTTGCCGTCTCAACCTTCTCCTTCACTTTTGGCGACATCGGTATACTTGTGATGTATAATTAGTACGTTAATTTTCAAGCTGGAGTTTATAAATAAATAAATCTTACAGTCATTATTCAGAACTTAATCTTACAGTCATGATTCAGAATCAAATTTGACAGCCATTATTCAGAAATGAATCTTACAGCCATTATTCAGAACTAAATCTTACAGCCATTATTCATAACTGAATCTTACAGTCATTATTCAGAACTGAATCTTACAGCCATTATTCAGAACTAAATCTTACAGCCATTATTCAGAACTGAATCTTACAGCCATTATTCAGAACTGACTCTTACAGTCATTATTCAGAAATAAGTTTTATTCATTTTCCATAGCTAAATCATAGTCATTACTCAAAACTAACTGTTATTCATTATTCAGAACTACATGTTACAACCATCATTCAGAACTGACTGGTAATGTTGTTCTAACCAGCATCCATATTCAAATTCTATCTAAATAAATATTGTAGCAAGACTTGATAACTAGCTGCACTACAGATTGACAGATTAAGTTGTCTCGCGTTACAACGACCAACAGCACTGAAGAAGTTTAAATCACGACAAAGCGGCAAAGCGGAGTGATACATTTGCAAGAGCTTGAAAGGGACGTATAACATGAATGCCCTCTCTTCGGGAGACACAGGGCGAGAGAGGTTACTAACGAAGTTTAGCGCAAAAGGAAATGAGCGAGTCGAAGAATTAAAAAAAAAAAAAAAAAAAAAAAAGAGGAGGTATTTAGTCGTTAGGATTTTTACGTTCGGTCGGGAACGAAACAGCGTAATCCAATTCGAGAACGCAATGAAAACTAATTTGAGACTCGATTTCCTTTTTCGGGACCAAGAAAAATATCTCTAGAATAATGGCGCTCTTCCCAGACCATCAAACTGGCTGAGAGCATTTCTAAAACACAATTACTTCGCGATGAAGGAAAATGAAATCCCGATAAAATCTTAAGTTTCTATCAACACCGTTAAATGAAACGACCCTCCTCCGAACTCCCCGGGAGAGAAAGGAGCGAGAAAAGTTCATGTAAAAAATCTAACTTTTTCCCCTACCCCAGATCCCCCCACCCCCCCCTACCCAACCCACCCCCTCCCCACCACACACCCTCGGATCTTAATCTCATTTTTATTTCTCCATTCCTCCTCGGAGGTATCCTCTCTCGCTCTCTCTTCGCTCTCTCTCTATCCTGTCATTTTCCCTCCCGTCCGGTTCCGTCCCGTCCCGTCGTCCTCTTTGTTTGTTAGCTTTTCCATCTGTCAACTTCATCACCTTTATTTCCAGATGTGATCTTTCATCAAATCTCTGGCGCTTTTTCTTCTCGGATTCATCCTCCAATCCCAATCTTTTCTTTTGATCTTCCTTTAACTTTCCCTCCCAATATATCCTGCAATCTACTGTACCTCCCTCTCCCTGCATCCCCCATCCCCCCCCCTCTCTCTCTCCTTCCCCATTTCCCCATCAGCCGACCGCCCCCGCCCCCCGGGAGGTTACAAAGCTCTTGCCGTCCTCCAGTCAAAAGAGAAAATCGTCGCGATACATAATGATTTCACTTCATAGTATCCCCCTAAAGGCCTTTGATTTTAATTCATAGTATCCCCTCAAAGGCCTTTGAATTCTCTTTCCCTTTCTCATTATCATTCCTCTCAAAAAAATAGTTTCTGGTCTCATATGCCTTGGCAGAGTTCTCTCTCTCTCTCTCTCTCTCTCTCTCTCTCTATACGTGGCTAATCTTCCTATCTGTATCTCTCTTGCGCCACTCATTTTTTTTTCTTTCCCGATTATGTCGTTTGGCTCTCCGTAATGGAACTAGACTTTTCTCGAAGTCTGACAATCAACGGTACTTGTGCCTCTCTGTCAAGAAAATAAAACTCTGAAAAAAAATACTTATATACATATATCATAATGTATATACATATATATATATATTATATATATATATATATATATATATTATATATATATATATATATATATATATATATATACACACATATATATAACAATAAACAAACGTACAATAAGTTCACTTTGTTGATTGTGATTGCTTGGAAACGTTTATGGACAGTATTAACAGCATAATAAAATATATATAGATATATGAGACAAAGCATTCCCTTCAAGATTTTGTTTTCCCGTTCTGAAAAATTTTAGGGAAATTATGTACATGTAAATTATGGTATCCAATGCCTTGTGATGTATAAGCGTAAACACGCAAAATTTTTTGGATTTATTGAATTGAATGCTATATATATATATATATATATATATATATATATATATATATATATATATATATATATATATTATATATATATATATATATGCACACACACATACACAACACACCACACACACACCACACACACCACACACACACATATATATATTATATATATATACTATATATATATATCTTATATTATATATAGAATATACTTGGTGAAATCAGATGTCCACACCAAGATTTTCCAGACTTAACTAAGCCAAGGACCTATACTGACAAAAGGCAAGCTTAACCTACAACAAGCCAACCATTCGTATCTAATTTTTTTTTATTATGAAAATAAAAACAAAATGGGGTAAGAACAAGTAACTGCAGCGAGGTTTTTACTTGAAAGTTAAAAAAATCCAAAGACTGTATTTAAAATAGTTTTCTTCATCACCTGGCAATCATTTATTACTAACGATTGGAAATAAAAAATGAAATAATTTTTCAATGAAAAAGGATTTTACTAGTTTGGGAAAAATAATACATACATACTATCCTAAACTAAACGAGAGGGCATTAATCCCAATTTCAAATGATTAATGAAAGGTGCATAGAACTGACGGATTGAAATATGTATTAAAATGATAATGACTTAGACTAATATCAATTCAGCCATGGAAAAACGTCTTTTGATATTGTTGTGGATGGATAAAATTTATGCCCCAGCAGGGCTAATGACCTTATGATTATGATCCTTCGTAATTTCTCACGGGCATTTTCCACACAGACTCCTCTCCTTAAAAAAATAAAAAAAAAAAAAAAAGAAAAAAAAAAAAAAAAAAAAAAATAAAAAACATTTCTAGGAAATCCCTCTACCTGTAAATATAAACATTTCCCGAGAATCCCTTCCTCCTTTATGATAAACATTTCCAAAGAATCCCTTTCTCCTTTAAAATAAACATTTCCAGAGAATCCCTCTCTAGTTTAAGATAAGCATTTCCAAAGAATCCCACCCTCCTTTAAGAAAAACATTTCTAAAGAATCCCTCTTGCCTTTCAGATAAACATTTTAAGAGAATCCCTCTCTAATTCAAACAGTCATTTCCAGAGAATCCCTTTCACCTTTACGACAAAAATTTCAAGAGAATCCCTGTCTCCTTTATGACAAACATTTCCAAAAAATCCCTATCTCATATAAGACAACCATTTACAGAGAATCCCTCTCTTATTTAAAGTAAACATTTCCCGAGAATCCCTCTCGACTTTAAGATAAACATTTTCAGAGAGCATCTCTAGCTTAAAACAAACATTTCCAGGGAATCCCTCTAGCCTTTAAGATATACATTTCCAGGGAATCCCTCTCTCCTTCAGACAAACATTTCCAGAGAATCCCACTTTCCTTTAAGTCAAACATTTCCAGAGAATCCCACTCTCCTTTAAGACAATATTTTCCAGAGAATCCCACTCTCCTTTAAAACAAAACAAATATTTCCAGAGAATCCTTCTCTCTTTTAAGACAAACATCTCCAGAGAATCCGCCCCTCTACCTCATACAAAATTCCCAGAGAATCCCTCTCTCCTTCAGACAAACCTTTCCAGAGAATCCGTCCCTCCTTAAGACAAACATATCCAGAGAATCCGTCCCTCCTTCAGACAAACAAATCCAGAGACTCCCTCTCTCCTATAAGAAAACATTGCCAGAGAGTCCCTCTCCTTCAGACAACCACTTCTGGAGAATCCCTCTCTTCTTCAGACAAAATTTCAAGAGAAT
>NC_087218.1:23536370-23538870 GCF_015104395.2 Macrobrachium nipponense | reverse complement strand
TCCCACCCCCTCCCTATTGGGGATATGCATCGGGAGTATCGCTACTCTTCTCAGCTACCACGAAAACTACGGAGGAGCTGAGAATAATAGCGACACTTATCAATGGTTCGATTTTAATTGTTTTCATCATGACCTTTCCCGGTTTGATATTGATATATAATCAAAATTTCATCAAAATCATGTGGATGTCTAAAAATGAGGGTGTATGAACAAGAGGAGTTATGACCCCATTAGAAACGGTCCTCGAATTTCGGATTTTTTAATAAAACCTTCCTTGGAGGAGGTGAGTCTATGGTAAAAATCTCATCAAAATCGGTCAAGAAATGTGGATTTGTATAGCGGTCATACAAACAATATAAAAGTCTTTCTGTCTAACCTCTTTAATTAACTCTTATTTCTTGGTGCAAATGTGAAGTTTTCTCCTTATTCCACCTTTAAATCATTGTACGTCATCTCCTATGCTTTCTGAATCTCTTTAACTTGTTGTCCAACCGCTCTAACCGTCTCTTTTCACTGTCTTAGGCACTGAACGGCCGAAAGTTCCCATGAGCTTGAGCTTGGCAGCCAGAATTACTTAAACCAAATTAAGGAAATTGTTTATGTACGTCTTTAGTATGCCATATTGCACGCGGGAAACTTTGTGAGAGGAAATGAAAAGTAATGATTTTTTTTAATGCGCTCACAGCTCCAGCAGCACACAAAGGCAATCAGACCCATATCTGTCGCCACATGGACAAACAAACGCACCGAGTGAAACCTAATTGGCGTTAACTTTCTCAAGTTAAATAGAAAAAAAGAAGAAGGGGAAAAAAAGAGGGAGGAGGGAAATAAAACCAAAGAGGGACAGGAAATCCAGTAACACGCGACAGAGGAAATTTATTCCAGGCCAATCATAAACTTTTACCCACCCGCTGGGACAATTGGCACAAAGGGATATATATTTTTCACAACTTTTTCATGTTCCCAAATTTTCTTAACACCTGGAGTTCCAGGGACGTGATACGAATGCGCGCGCGCGCGTATGTGTGTCTGTGATACATGTGGCCGATAAGTGACGGATCTGGAATTGTTTGAAGCTTCTGAAAGTGAATCTCGGTAGAATTCGGGACGAAGCGAATAAAGCGGACTATTTTTTATTCATTTTTTTATTTATTAAGGTAAATTAGGGTATGGTGCCTGTGTCTATAAGTTAATCAGATGATTATATATTTGTATGGCTTTAAGAAATCATACAGAGAGAGAGAGAGAGAGAGAGAGAGAGAGAGAGAGAGAGAGAGAGAGAATATAGCATGCTAGGTTTACGTGCCACTCTGTACTCATTCATTCCTTGATATAAACGTAAGGAAGTCACTTAATCATATTTATGAACCTTTTCTTACCAATGCACAGTAAACAATCATATTTCCCGGGAAGAAAGAAAAGTTCATGACAAAAAGAACCTTCAGAGGGGGATTTCTCTGCCTAACCACCCAGGGAACACGAAACAGGTGTTAGATAACACTGACGCAAGCATCTCTCGGAAAACACTGCTAATGGGGGATTCTATAGTATGAGTTGGCCGTAGCTTAATCGAGTCCGTGGGAAGGGGGACTGGATGGGAGGGGAGGGGAGGGGGTCAATGGGTTTTGGGGAAGGGGGTAGGAGGCGGCGCATAGGAAGCGTGGACATCTGTAAGCCATTTACCCAAATCATCGTGCCATTGTTCTATTCATCTGTCCGATCTCGACAATCAAGGGGGTTCCCCTGATGAAGAGACGGCAGCGTATTCCGGAGTAGGGCCGGATCCACTTAGGTTGCCTCGCTGACGTAATGGGATAAATGGGCTGTAATCTTCCAGTTTTCAGATGCCACATTTAATTTTTTTTCCTTTCCTTAATTTCCAGGTCGGGCTTCACAGTCCATAAAACTCCTCGGTTGGCTTCCCTCCACTATGTAGTTGACAGACACACAAACATACACATATCAAAAGTTAAAGTACAATGGCGGAACTTTGATTTTTTGCTTTCACCATTAAATTATTACATTTCCCATACGTTTTTGCTAATTAATTTCAGCATTTGGAACGGAATGGAACCATCAAATTTAGGCCAAAGGCCAAGGAAAACCTCCCAGCTGCAATATGAAGCAATTGTTAGGGGAGGGTGGAAGCAAGATGGAAGAAAGAGAATATGAACTGAGATATAGTATAAGGAATGAAAGGAGTTGCAGCCAGGGGTCGAAGAGGCGGTGCAAAGTGTCTTAAGTAGTACCTACAGTGCACCGCATGACGGGCGCTGATGGCACTACCAAACTAAGGGACAGCACTAGGAAATTAGAGGATTGTGGTCTACCTACTAAGAAGAATGGCGCAGGTCCAGATGGTAGAGAATCATAGCGCTAAAGACTTCACACCAAAAAGTACTGGCAACAGACCTTCATTGCTGCATGTAAAGTAAGAAGTTCAAATGGTAAATAATTCAAAAGACTATGAAGCAGTATTTGCAACACACACACACACACA
>NC_087218.1:23518870-23531370 GCF_015104395.2 Macrobrachium nipponense | reverse complement strand
GTATTTAAAAATTTGGAACAGTAGAGTAAAAACGCGAACCCAGGTAAATTGCATATCTGGATATCTTTACTTAAAACACTGCAGCCCCGCATTTTCTACTCGCTTAATTATATGCCTTTAAAAGAGATTTTCAAGAGCTTTCCAAAGAGCATATATTTATTAAAATCGGTGGAAAATTAAGGACGACAAAGCAAAAAAAGCGTCTGCAAGACCATCCTTTTATAGCTTAATTCAGCGCCTTCTCCACCCTTTCCCATGGCGCCGCGCACTGACAATCAGCGTCAATATTTTTTCATAAGCGCATGTCCATTGCATGTTTATGGTTCTATGGAGAAAAACGAAAATGTCCTCAACACAGTCCAGAAGAGCAAATTTCATTGCGGTTGCTAAATCACCATGCAACGAAATTATCCCAAAGTTTTGTAAATTAAATTAAAGTGATTTCCTTCATGTGTAATCATTCTGTCATCTCTTAGGGTAGTAGTCCACTTTCACATTCTCCAGAATGGAAATCTACTCTTTAGTTCACAAGCGATTTTCACTTAGCCTGAAGGATATTCGGCTCCAGTTTTAATACTTAAAATGGTTCAAACATTGTTCGAAGAAAATGTCGGCTTGTAAATTAGCATATTCCAGTCACGTAGTAAGTATATCTTAGTTGTACTTCTCTCATATTTGTTAGATCAATTACAAATGTGGAAAACAACTCTGTTGATAAATTCTATTTGGTTAAATTCTAATTCTGAGTGTTTTTATGAAAACATGGGTTCGACCTTCTACCAGACTCAAATTCTCACTATATCCAGTACATAAAAATTCTACCCAATTGGTATTTGCCCACCAACATAAAGTTGCCAATTTTTATATTATATAGGCACTTGAACATACATTACTGGAAGTATATTCCAACACACCAAAATACACTATATATATATATATATATATATATATATATATATATATATATATATATATATATATATATATATATATATATATATATATATATATATATTATATATATATATATATATATATATATATATATATATGTGTGTGTGTGTGTGTGTGTGTGTGTGTGTGTGTGTATACACACATATATAAACATGTAATCATTTATATAAATATATATGCATTTAATCATATATATAAATATATAAACTATATATATAATATATATTAAGACTAAGACTGCACTCAATAACGAGAGGGGCTAAAGACATAGGGGGTTGGGGAGGAGTGAGGAGGGGAAATGTAAATCAAGGGTAAGAATCCTTTTATAGCGAAGAAGTCCTCTTTCGAACTCGGCCTTCTTTCAGACTCGGTGTTATTCTTTCGAGTTATGGTGTCGTTTTCTTACTTAATGCTTCCGAATTTACGCTCTCGTTGCCTCTCTCCAGATGGATTTTGCGTTTGATGTTTTCTCTCTTGCTTTTGCCTTTGGCGGAGTTTCTCTCTCTCTCTCTCTCTCTCTCTCTCTCTCTCTCTCTCTCTCTCTCTACTTAATCCTTTCATTTAGGGTATTCTTTTTGTCTTTTTTTTGAAGGGTGTGATTGGTTGTTTAAGCTCCTACATAATTTTTGAAAAAGTAGAATCTTTTTAATAATATTCTCATTCAATATTTTTGGACCTTTGTAATAAATCTGTGGAAAATTATAAATAAAAAAATATTTATTTAATCGTGACTTTGATCAAGAAAAAATCATTTGATACTCATTCAAATAGATAAATCAATAAACATTTATTTATTCCTCATTTTGGCAACGAGAAACAATATTCAAATAACAAATAAATATATATTAATTATTATATAATTGTAACATTACAGGCATTTAATACTCAATTCTAAACTACTGTTTCTTCGCTGATAAAAGCCATCCTTGTGAGTAACCTGAATCCAACTATTTTAAGCTATTTTATAATAATAATAATAATAATAATAATAATAATAATAATAATAATAATAATAATAATAATAATAATAATAATAATAATAATAATAGTGGTGAGAAATCCACAATGGTGTAAAAGTAAATATATATTAGAAATATTCATACAAACTATAATTATACACGCACTCCACTGAATTTATTCACCCTTTTAGAGAATCATGCTTGTATGAGAGTTTTATGAATAATAATAATAATAATAATAATAATAATAATAATAATAATAATAATAATAATAATAATAATAATAAACATTTATAAATCAAATTCCCAATGAACAGACATGACATATCTAATAAACGCAGGAAACGGGAATTCAAACTTGTATGATTTTATAACAACCATCAGGCATTTATATATATTTTAATAACAACCAATCAAGACAGCGGTTAGCAAAAGGAAATTTAAAATTGTATTATTTCATAATAACGGAAATTCAAGTTTCTATTATTTTATAACAACCAAATCAGGTATTTTCATATATATTTTCCTAACAACCAAATCAGGACAGCGGTTAGCAAACACAGTTTATTTGTTAATGAAATGGCACGCGGAAAATTACCGTGAAAAAAAAACCGTGATAAACGAATTACGCAATCTCTCTGTTAATTATTATATCATTAGGCAATTAAAACAACGCATGGCAAGAATAACGGAATTATGATGATAACACGAAAGCGTAATGATGATAACGCGGTCTAGCATAATGAACATAATGATAGCAAACAACGACGATGATGCAGAATGCAATCTACTACAATTTAGATAATGAAGCAACTTTGCTAATTAACCAATTAAATAGATAATCACCTAATCAACTGATTGATTAACTAATCATTTAATTGGACTTAGACCAAGTTCATCATCGTCAGCAATTTACGCACCGCCTGTGTTCATGTTTTCAACCAGTTTTTTTTTTTTCTGTTTCTGAGTTGTAAGAAAAACATATACTACATGAATTCCCTCTGTCTTACGGATTTCGAAATATATATATATATATATATATATATATATATATATAATATATATATATATATATATATATATATATATATATATATATATATATATATATATATATATATGTGTGTGTGTGTGTAGTATGTATATATATATATATATATATATATATATATATATATATATATATATATATTAATAAAGGATATATATATATATAATATATATACACACACACAAACACACACACACACACATATATATATATATATATATATAGATATATATATATATATATATATATATATATATATATATATATATATATATATATATATATATTATATATATATATTTTCATTTACATTGAATGAGTTGTAAAAAAACGTATTCCTGAATAATATTCTACGAGACAAAATTTTACGAGAATGAAAAATGTCTCTACATTATTTTGTCATTTTCAATGCTTTTTTTCCTCTTACTCATTTCCACAAAAAAAGAAAAAACTATATATATATTTTTTATTTAGAGTAAATGAGTTGTAAGGAAAGCGTAATTATTAGCGTATTCCTGAATAATAATGTACGTTACAAAATTTACGCGGGTGAGAAATTTGTCTACATTCTGGCCCTTTTTATTATCTTTTCCTTTAAAAACGTCTTACGAATCTCTTAAAAAAAAGGGCGAGCTATTTTTTAATTAAACTGAATGAGTTGTAAGAAAAAAAGTATACTTGAATAATAACCTGCGAGACAGAAAATGTACTCGACTGAGAAATTTCTTTACAATATTTTGGCATTTTAAAATATTTTTTTCCTCTAATAAATGTCTACCAATTTTCCAAAAGAAAAAACCTTTATTAAAATAATTAATAAACAGAATTTAATAACATTTATTCATTAAATTATCATCCATCAGGTCTTAAAAATCTTTGGTAAAATAAATAATCGACAAAAACTAAAAAAAACTGGGCCTTTTATTTGTTTATGATTTATCCCTTAAGTACCTTAATATACGAACAAGCTTTATGGATAATCGTATGTCGTACTACTAAAAAAAAAAAAACACACACACAATGGTTTAGCTCAATGAAGTTCAGACAATGAATTTTGTAATGCAAACAACGTTTTACAAAAACCTAAAAAAAAAAAAAACAAAAAAAATGTAATAAAACGTCGATGGATAAACTTAGCCATTCTTTAAAGTTCTTTGTATCTCGTACTTTGAGTAATAATTCCTAAACTATTTTCTTACTGACTGTCATCTCAGTGAATTGTTTTTATTACTTTATCTTCTTCGTCTTAAGTTAAACTTACTAATCTGAGTTTTTTACATCCGATAACTGTTCCAAAATAATATTTGTTCTACGTATCACCTTAGGCGAATTATCAAAATACCCAGTGTAAACTAGACCTTTTACAGAATTGCAATTAGAATTGAAAATATTAAATTTAGGCTAAAGTCCAAACGCAGGGACCAATGAGGTTATGCAGCGAAGAGAAATTTAGAGTAAGAAGGTTTAAAAGACGTAACAGAAAAAAAACCTAGTAAGATGGAAAAAAGTGTGAACGGAGTTACAGTAAAAGGAACGAAAGTGGTTGCAGCTACGGGCCGAAGAGACGCTGCAAAGAACCTTAAGTAATGCCTACAGTGCACCGCGTGAGGCGCAATGATGGCACTACCCCTCTATGAGATAGACGTTATACAGAGTTCTACTTTCTGAATAAGCGCTGTTCATTTAATGCTTCTGTGGCGAATGAAACTGATGTTCTGTCGTTATCTGTTCATGTAATCGGATTAGACTAGAATACAACTCTCTCTCTCTCTCTCTCTCTGCCTTAATACGAGTAGGTTTAATGACAATGCACAATGTTATTTTTGTGCATATAGATTACCCTCATCAAATGATCTCAATAACTATTTTTCCTTCTTTTAGTCAGGTTATACAAATATAAATGTTTGTTAAGTCATGGTTAAGGTACCTCAATATTGATCCTTTTATTTCTTTAGACTTGCGCAATAGAAATAATTAATTGTATTCCCTTTTCTTAGAGACGTTTTCTTTATTATCTTAAACCTAGTTATTCACATTACTCAAATATTGAGAGCTTGTGTGCGCTTGTTTCCTTTTAATGATACTGTCCTAAACAGCTGTGCTCTCTTTTGTATACTGAATATATGGTGTCTCACAGTTTCAGTTCCTCATTTGACGAGTCGGTTGCGTACTCGCCTACCAATCTGGTAGCCTGAGTTCGCTCCCAGCTGCCGCCAATGCGGCATCAGAGGAATTTATTTCTGGTGATTAGAAATTCATTTCTCGATATAATGTGGTTCGAATCCCACAATAAGCTGTAGGTTCCCGTTGCTAAGTAACCAATTGGTACATAAAAATCCAATCCTTCGGGCCAGCCCTAGGACAGCTGTCAATCAGCTCACTGGTCTGGTTAAACTAAGATAGACATAACTTCTCTCACAGTTTCAGACTGCCTTTATGATCTGTGTTCCGTAAGTTCATTCAGGTAAAATAATCAAAGTACTTAATATTACATTTTCCTATGTTGTCGTAATATCTTAATATCCGGTGTACCAGTATCTAGATATTTAGCGCTTATAATTCCTGCTCTGGTCGACAGTTAGTGAAAACTATGGGTTCCTTTGTTCTACTGAATTAAAGTATACTGATGTTCAAGGTTCATTAAGTTAAAATTCTCTCTCTCTCTCTCTCTCTCTCTCTCTCTCTCTCTCTCTCTCTCTCGCATGTATTGTTCTTTATAAAATAGTAATTAGGAGTTTTACTGACTTTTTGGTGTCATTCTTAATCACTGGACTGCAGACCATTCGTTTTAACTACTTAAAAGAAAGTACGTTTAAATGTCTCTTGTATAATCATTTTCTCTGGAATACCTTCCACTCTCTCTCTAAAAGAAAGTACGTTTAAATGCCTCTTGTATAATAATTTTTTCTGGAATACCTTCCACACACACACTCTCTCTCTCTCTCTCTCTCTCTCTCTCTCTCTTCTCTATCTCTCTTCTCTCTTCTCTCTCTCTCTCTCTCTCTCTCCGAGAATCCGGTTGTAATTATAATGTATATTCTCTATGCCTTCGTAATAGGATTACAAATACATTTGGGCCCCTCTGCCTAATTTTTGTTATAAGTATAGTGTATTGTATTTCTCTATTTGTTTAACACTGGCATGATTTGTTAATACAGTGATGTAAATTATGGGAAATTTCTTAATAAAACCCCTAACTTATAAATCCGTTTTTTCTGTAGAGTTTATTAAAAAGCCGTTTTTTCTTGCAGAGTTTTCAAGAAAGCCGTTTTTTCTGAAGTTTATTAAACAGTCGTTTTTTCTGCAGTGTTTATTACTCAATCCGTTTTTCTGCCTTTTTCATTAACTAACCGGTTGTGCTGCGTTGTTTATTAAGCTGTTTTACTGAAAATACCCGCAGTTTAATCCGTCGGTCGTATATGTTTCATAGCCTACTGAAGGATCTAAGAAAAGGTAACGGCTAGAAATCTCATTCCAGTGACTCTTGCTGGAAACAGGAGTGTCAATACCTGTCATATGTAGATATTTTATATATATATATTATATATATATATATATATTATATATATATATATCTATATATATATATATATATATTATATATATATATATATATATATATATATATATCTATATATATATATATATAGCTACATATAAATAATGTAATATATATACATACATATACATACGAACTCTATATACACAACTCCTCCCTCGAAAAGAATCACGCGCATCATTTTCACCCCGGCCCTAATTAAAAACGCGCAAGCGCTCTCGACCCTTGAAACAACTTCCGCGGCATGCCAAAAAAAAAAAAAAAAAAAAAAAAAAAAGGCTTTGTTAGTCGTCGGACGCTGTGTGGAAAGTGTGTGTGTATCTGTGTGTGAGTGTGTGTGTGGGACACGCGTGTAAAAGCAACCCACTAACCGGCGCCATTTCGCCAGCTATATAAGTGGATATCAGGGAACTAACTGCTTTAAAGCTGCCCTCGGTATGAAAGCATGTCCGTGTCACCTGTTAAAACTAATATCCACTTCAAGTGGCGAATGCGCTTAGGGAAATTCCCGACCCCCAGAGGGAGAGCGAATGCGAGCGTAGTTATTCTCTTGTAATCAAGTTTTACACACACGCCAGTCCTCGTATCTTTGTGAACTGCGAAATAAACTGGTTCGTCAGGATGGAAGGGGGAAGAAGGGGAGGGGAGGGGGAAAAGGTTAGATGGTCCAATGGGAGGGAGAGTTTTTTATTTTTTTGTTTTTTTTTTTTTTTTTTGGGGAGGGGAATGGTCCATTTTGGGGATGCCCATGGAGAGGGAGGAATGGAGAGAGGAATTAAGGAGTGGGTAGGGGAGGGGAATGGTCCATTTGGGGGATGTACCATGCCATGGAAAAGGAGAAGGGGGGGGTGGGGAGGGGGACGGGCGGGGGACCGCACACTTACATTTGAAATATTAAAGAGCGGGTGATTTAATCACTGTGCTAAGGTGAGATGGTTTATCAATGCCTTCCACGTCCTTTTCGTCTGAATTATCTGTGCGTTTTCGACATCCTATTAAGACCGTGTCATAAACTTTGATTCATAAACTCCTAATGACATTAACTACGGGGCGCAGACATTTCCGCCGTGAATTAAGATCCGCGATTTTCAAACCAGTTGATAATGGCCTCCGAATAAAGTGGAATTTTTAGGATGAAATTCTCTTACTGCGCCTGTTCAGTTGTATCATTACAGTTACTATGCCTAATGCCACCAACCATCAGTTCAGAAAAGTATAAAAATGTTAGAGAGAGAGAGAGAGAGAGAGAGAGAGAGAGAGAGAGAGAGAGAGAGAGAGAGCTAGCTTACGTTTATTACTTAGTGCCAGTAAAACACATCCATAAATACTTGATAATATTCCTTTTGAAAGAAAACTTTAACCAACTGGCGCAAACATTACTACCCACGAAAGATACTTTCGCGCAGTATCTTTTCACTGAGAAAGACGATCTCTCATAACATTTCAGTTAATAAGAAAGTAGTTTGCGTGATGATTTGGGTAAAGTAATCTGTAACCATTAGGCCAAGGAAACCGAAATCCTTACCGGGAGAGTATTTCTAGAACGACCAGATCAATATAAAAGATGGCTGTGTCAATCTCTATCATATAATAACCTACGAGTTTTCCAGTATCAACTCTTTAAACAGTTTCAAATGCAGCTTATGCTTACCCATGAGGATAGGGAGAAAACGTGCTTAATCTTTTTGCATTAAAATGAAAATGTACTTACTTTCCATTAATGAAAAATGTGAAGTTTTTCCCATTCTATAAGTGAGCTTCCTGAAATTTGAATGATTGTTCACAGTGTTGTGATTTTTTTTTAGACAATGTAGTCTGCGAAATATCAGAGGTAAATGATGCTCTCTCGATATGATTTAGGAAAATTTAAGCCCATTAATACTACTACTACTACTACTACTACTACTACTACTACTACTACTAATAATAATAATAATAATAATAATAATAATAATAATAATAATAATGACGAGGAAAAGGTATGCAGATGAGTTCCATTTCAAAGAATTATTATTATTATTATTTTTTCTATCACAATCATCTTATTCGACTGGGTAGTTTTTATAGTGTGGGGTTCCGAGTTGCATCCTACCTCCTTAAAGAGGCCATCACTTTTCTTGCTGTTTGCACTGTTTCCAGGAGCACACTCTTCTGCATGAGTCTTGGAGCTACTTCAGCATCTAATATTTCCAATTTCCTTTTCAGGGATCTTGGGATCGTTCTTAGTGTCCCTATGATAAAAGGTACAATTTCAACTGGCATATCACATATCCTTCTATTTTCTATTTCAGGTCTTGATATTTTCTCATTCTTTCTCATCTACTCTGGTGTCCCATGGTATTGCGACATAAATGAGTGATACTTTCTTCTTGATTTTGTCAATCAACGTCACGTCTGGTCTATTGGCACGTATCACCCAGTCAGTTGTTATACCATAGTCCCAGAGGATCTTTGCCTGATCATTTTCTATCATACCCTCAGGCAGGTGCTCGTACCCCTTATCACTGCAAGGTAGCTTGTGTTTCTTGCACAAGTTCCAGTGGATGGCTTTTGCTACTGAATCATGCCTCTTTTTGTATTACTATTACGATCATCAATTTAACCAGGGCATCAGAAACAAATCGTGTATAGTTCAAAGTATGTGAAATGTTCTCTCTTCTCTTTCTTAGCCGACTTTACAATCGGTTCAGCAGCAGAACAATTGAACTTTCCGCAGAACCCACACTAATGGGTGATGCACATCCCTGCTGAATCAGTTAACTCAACTTGCTCGTGACATCAAAAGAGAGAGAGAGAGAGAGAGAGAGAGAGAGAGAGAGAGAGAGAGAGAGAGAGCGAACCCGCCAACTAATACAAATGTTAAAATGACGTCAAGGATTATCAGCCACCTGGAAATTGTATATATATTATATATATATATATATATATATAGTATATATATATATATATTATATATATATATATTATATATATATATATTTTATATATATAGCACCCGTAAAGTTGTTACAAATTTGAGTCGCCTTGAAAAGGGTCAGATATTGTCAGCCATTTTCAGTCAAATTTTGAGAGAGAGAGAGAGAGAGAGAGAGAGAGAAAAAAAAACTTTGCTTTATTACATTTAAGTAGTGTGTGGACAGATCAGCTTTTTTACCACATAGATACCTTTATAAGAAACTGAAGGCAAAGTGGTGGGAATATCTTTCTGTGAAAAGAAAATACCCAAATTGACTGGGAATCGTCGGGAAATCTAATCAGGATATTTTTTCCACGAGGTTTCCAGTTTTCTGGTCTTTTTTAACGAATTTGTTATTGAATCGACGAGCCTTGAATCCCTGATTTTATTTAGAAAGAAAATGTAGAGGTCTTGAAAAGGGACAGATAGTGTCAGTCATAATTATAATTTTTTCTTCCTTCCCCATATTCTTCCTGTTTCCTTTTATCTAAGCAATGAAGTAACTGGTCATTAGATCACTTTGGTGGGTCATAGCCGGGCCACAGAAGGGTTTGGAACTAGGAGCCTGCCCATACAGAAACCGGGTAGGTAAACATTAACAGGAAACACCCTTTGGAAAGAGGAAAGGCATATATATATATATATATATATCTATATATATATATATATATATATATATATAATATACATATATATATATATGAATATATATATGAGATATATATATATATATATATATATATATATATTATATATATATATATATATACACATATATATATATATATATATATATATATATATATATGTATATATGATATATATATATATATATATATAGATATATATATATATATATATATATATATATATATATATATATACGTGTGTGTTATATGTACACATATATGAGTATATAATACATTGTTACCACCTGGTTTCAGCAAGTTTTTGTGGTATGTGAAGGCTCCTAGTTCCAAGCCCTTCTTTACCCGAATACGACCTACTGTCATGGTAATTGCTTTATAGCAAAGAAAGATAAAGGAAAGGAAAACACATCTTCGAGAAGTTCTGCAGCAAGAAGGCATTCGCGCATGTGTTGGAGGTGCCTGTTCTCATGATGGTTCTAGAATCCGGCAGGAGTGTTGTGGAACGCAACAGGCGGCGAAGTGTCGTGAGAAACGCCGCGACTTCTAATTGCAATACTTTGTTGAAAACTTCTAGATCGTTCCGGTAATCTCGGGAGTCTGTGACGTTTTGCAGTAGGCCGCGCCCCCAGAATGCCGTATAAAATTTGACGGACGAAGTAGGATAAGGCAGATCATCATTAGTTACATAGTAAGAGATCATCAGTAAGAGCCACAGATCAGATTATCAGTGAGAGATCAGCAGCAGAGATCATCAGAGTGAGATAAGAGAAGAAGGACGAAGGATCAGAGAGAAAAAGGCGCTCGAGAGTGGGTTGAATTCTGGTCAAGTCGTCGTGAGGAGTGGACGACCGAGGCATTTCGACGTAGAGCAAGACTTCAGAGAAGAACCGTTCTGCAAGAGGTTTAGATAAGTTCGTACCCTTCGAGTATCAAGAATAGACATTATTTTCTGCAATACGGAGTCAAGAAGACGTCTGCAATCGCAGTACTCCTTTTGTGAAGCCATCACTTCGAGTCGCAAAACTGACCAGCAAGTATTTGAATTACCTCACTTCTTCCCCAGTTCACGCATTGTAAGTTTTGCCTTTTTTATGTAAATAGGAGACACCATTCTGCATTTATCTTTGTTAGTAAGCTTGTAAATAAATCTTTGTTGTGTTAGTGTTTCTTTCTATATTCGTATCCCCAGTTTCAACTGTTGGTGTTGAATTCATTTTGTTTATCATTATAACTCAGGTATAAGAAACAAGAAAATTATGTGAGAAAGAAAAAAAGAGCAAAACTGGAAAAAATATTCTAGTTGTGACTGACAATATCTGGCCCTTGTTGAGACGACTGAAATTGTAATCATTTACCGTTCTAAGACCTCTAAATTTTCTTTCTAAATAAAATCAGGGATTCAGGGCGAGTAGACTCAATAACAAACTCGTTCTAAAAATATCAGAAAACTGGAGACCTCCTGGGAAAAATATCCTGATTACATTCAAGACGATTCCCAGTCAATTTTCCTATTTCAGGGTTATTTACTTTTATGAGACTTATAACTCTTACTGTTACGGAAAACCGTAAAATAAATAAACAATCTGTTCAATAAATAAAGAATTTTTCTTTTCACAGAGTGATATTCCCATCGCTTTGGCTTTAGTTTCTTATATAGATAATATATGGTAAAAACGTTGACCGGTTCACAGCCGACTTAAATATAACAGCAAAGTTTACAGTGCCCACTTTCAATAGTATTACATCTCTCTCTCTCTCTCTCTCTCTCTCTCTCTCTCTCTCTCTCTCTCAATCTAGCGTATCATGATGGCATGCATTATTCTTTTTACAAGAATTTACAAACATGCAAAACGTTAAGATCATTTCGACGATTAAGATGA
This sequence comes from Macrobrachium nipponense, assembly GCF_015104395.2. Classification (NCBI taxonomy): domain Eukaryota; kingdom Metazoa; phylum Arthropoda; class Malacostraca; order Decapoda; family Palaemonidae; genus Macrobrachium; species Macrobrachium nipponense. Next base: position 23,519,361 of record NC_087218.1, on the reverse strand, counting down.
AGTGGTATCATATAACCAACATGATTTCACTAGCTTATTTGGAGAATATATTAAGATAGGAAGTCAAAGCATGTGAAATAACTTTTAATACAACGGCATATAATTTCGAAAATGAAACATGACCAAGTAATAAGTCTTTAATTGTATGGATGTATCACAGTACACCACGCATTCAAGACTGCATAGGCCGCGACCAAATGACAAAATATATATGCCTAAAAATGGATAATAAATATATGAAAAAAAGTACAAAACAATTCTTTCCAAACTAAACTCAGTACAAAGTGTAACGTGGACGTACCATTTCAGAATAAAAAGAAAGAACTATTACGGGCACAACGAAAGACAACAGCTGAAATTAAATCAGGAGAAAGACTCTTAAAAGCATCGGAATAAAATCTTTTCAAACAACACAGTTCCCTATGGAAGTCTCTGAACTCTTCACCAACGTACAGTAATTAACTGGGTCTAAACACCTTTAATGGCCCTTG
>NC_087218.1:23491370-23511370 GCF_015104395.2 Macrobrachium nipponense | reverse complement strand
CTGAATCCACTGTTAATTCCCCGTTCACACTTGAGACCTGTGTATTTATATAAGATGTTGGGCGACAAAAGCGGAAGCGGAGCCAATCTGTCCTTATATCAGAAAAAAGAACCTATTGTTAGAGATTTTTCTTAATAAGTTTGAAATTGACTGCCGGCAATTCTCTGTTTAATAGGTTAATTAACTTGCATCGAAACTTATTATTGTAAATGAAAGGAATTTTTGCATAAAAACCTCAAGAAATTTCTTCAGTATAAATTATGTAGCTCTTCACTGGTATATAAAGTCCCGAAATTGGTTTATAATGCAAAATTTCCTTTCATTTACAATAATAAATTTCGATACAAATTAATTACCCTATTAAACAGAGAATTACCGGTAGTACATTTCAAACTTATTCCAAAATACCTTCTAACAATAGGTTTTCTTTCAGATATGAGGACAGATTGGCCCCGCTTTTGTCATCCAACATCTTTTATAAATACACAGTTCCAAAATGTGAGCGGGGAACTGACGTTGGATGCAGAAAGTGGTTGCCATAGGTCCGAATCCGCTATCACCGGGGTGTCAGTTTCAGAACTGGCTGCAGACTGACCAGTTCCAAAGCCTCCAACTTACGTAATCCCGCGTTGCACCGCAACACCAACATTAATAATACAGATTTCAAAATCATATCTTCCACGTAATATTAGAGCGAACTAACAACTTGGAGGTCAATCATAATTATAATTACCATCCCCTCGTTAAACACCCAGACAGCCTCCGCACCGCTATTCTTAGCATAACCAGTTGTTTGTTTATATTATATAATTCGGTCTGCACTTCAACTTTTAGATTTTCCAGTTCCTTTTCTTAACTCGGTTAAGTAGGTCATGCCTGTCCTTACAGTGAACTTTTAATTGTCATTTAACTTTTTTTTATGATAAAATTTTTTTTATGTTTTGTGTGTAAATTACAGCCTTAACATGCAATGAAGTAGTATTTCGAAACGCCGTCGGCAAAATAAACTGTTGTTCTATGATACATAGTACTGCCTTTTCCTGACTGCCCCCCTGATAGCCACTATGACGTTTACAGCTATATGACCTGGTTTATATATTATATATTATATTATAATAATATATTATATATATAAGTATATATATATATTATATATTAATATAATATAATATCTATATATTATATATTATTCGAGCTACAAAATTTGTCCTTTAATATCTAATTCACTCTACCTCGGAACATTGATATTATTTTTCATATATATAAACCGAAGGGGAAATTTTTTCTAGTTGTGTAATAATTTAATTCTCCCCTCATGGGCATCGAACCACCGTCCAGTGGACGGGGGACGGAGATCAGGACGCACAGTGATGTTAGCGGATTCGGCAAACAAGTGAGGTTATAAGTTTAGTACCGATTCTGGACCTTACAAATAACCGTACGAACTCGGTCATTCGTAACTAGAATCGATATGCAACCCCCTCTTACCATTTGTAGGCAGATTCGAAACGTTTGACGAACGTTGCCTATTATGAAATAAATATACATCACCCCTACATCACCGTGATTCGATATAAAAATTATTCCCGAAGGTAGAGGCGAAGTTAGATATTGCAAAGGGTACATTTGTAGTCTCTAATAATCTATATGAATCAACGGTTACTCCTCTGCTGTTTTAAGTATGTCGTGTTTCCATATTCCCCCCCTGTTTTTAATTTGGCCTTAAAAATCCCAAATTTGTGTAGTTTACCAATGTCCTTAATGTAATAACTTTTCTGTAAGATGGTTTTTTAAAATTTTTGTAGCCATGAAAAACTGCAAAACGAAAGCAACTGTCGTGAATGCTTTGGCATTATAAATCTTATATATATCTATATGATTTTAAATTATATATTATATATAATATATATATATATACTATATATATATATAATAATATGATTGTGTGTGTGGTGTGGGTGTGTGTGTGTGTGTGTTGTAGTGGTGTGGTGGGTGTGTGTGTGTGTGTGGTTGCAAAATACCCCACTGATAGGGTGATGAGATCACCTACAAACTACCATTCGGGGGGGTGGGGGGTCTTGGATTACTTATTGTTAATCTATCTATCACTTCTACAACGTAATTTTTTATGAATAATTTGGTAAATGCTATTTTTTGTCTCTTTACCGAATCTTTAAACATAAACACCATGATAATCGTGATAATAATAATTTTGAATACTGTGAAAATTACTGCTACTATTACTAACTACAACTCCAACTAAAATAATATAATAAAATAAAAATAATAATAATAATAATAATCAATAATAATAATAATAAAATAATCAAAATACTATTACCACCAGAGTTATATTATTAAAAATGATAAGAAAAATTCTATAGATATATTATTATTACTACTGCTTCTACCACTAATGATAATACTACTACTACTAATAATAACTACTTATAATAATCATCATCATCATCATCATTTTAGGTATTATTACCTGTTACTAATGATTAAAACAGGTTTTAAACCAAAACGTGAAAATTAAAGCAAATAAAAAAAAAATCATCGAAAAATTTGTGTACAAAAAGCTTATGTCCAACTTGTTTACAAAACAGGATCAATAATAAGGAACTAGAACATCAGCAAACTTTTGGTCAATTCAATCTGAAAATAAACATAAGACTTCGATGTAGGTAATCTCAGGAGGATATTGGGACTTGATAAAAACTCCAATTTGTGAATATGGGTGTAAGAGTCGAAGAAGATTACGGTGATTCCCTCGACAGACCCTCGAAACCTTCCGATAAGGTACTGCAGGAGGCTGGTAAGGAGGACTGGAGGGACTAGGTCAGAACAGCAACGGAGAAGAGGAAGAATCCCTCGGAGCCAAGCCGTGAAATAAGCCCCTTCCGGAGTCTTCCCTGGATTTGGTGAAGAACTTTGTTGGCCACAGGAAACAAACGCCTTCAGAGCCAGGAATCCAGCGTCCGTTTGAAAAACTAAAAGTTATGGAGACAGCGAGAGTCTACAGGTATAAACGCTTCATTCATCATGATTTGCAACTTACCTAGCTTTTTGCTCACAAGTGCTGGTATTTCTTGGTGCAGTTGAACATGTATCGCTTCAATCTGTGGGCAACCTCATCGGTTGGCAACCTTATGGGGCGGCGCGTAAAAAACCCGTTAAGTTCAAAGCCTTTTATATATGCAAAATATGTCCTTAAAATGCAATGCATAATGGATTGAATACTTTGCAAATATACTACTGTGGCAACCTTCTGGCGCGGCATAAAAACCCAAAAAACCCGTAAAGTTAATGCCTTTTATATATGTCAAAATATGGCTTATGCAATGCATAATGGATTGAATACTTGAATATACTACTTTGGTGGAAACCTCTGGCGCGGCATAAAAAAACCCGTAAGTTCAATGCCTTTTTTTATATTGCAAAATATGGGTTATGCAATGCATAATGGGTTGTAATACTTGCGATTATATTTACTTGTGGGCAACCTCCGGTCGTAGCGTAAAACCCCGTAACGTTCAATGCCTTTTTTTATATGCAAAATATGGGTTGTTATGCAATGCATAATGGGAGGTTGAATACTTGGGCATAATATTACTGTGGCAAAACCTTCTGACGCAGTGTAAAAACCTGTAAGTTAATGGCCTTTTAATATATTGCAAAATATTGTCCTTATGAAATGCATAAATGGGTTGAATACTTCCATATACTACTGTGCCAGAAACCTCTGGCACCGGCGTTAAAAAACCCGTAAGTTCAATGCCTTTCATATATGCAAAAAATGGTTTTATGCAATGCCATAAGTGAGTTTGAATACCGTTGCGTATTACTACTAATGGTGGCAACCTCTGTCCGCTGGCATAAAAACCTTGTAAGTTTAATGCCTTTTATATATGCAAAATTTATGCTTATTGCCAAGGACATAAACGGGTTGAATACTTGCAATATACTAATGTGGCAACCCTTCTGGCGCGGCGTAAAACCCCGTAAGTTCAATGCCTTTTATAATATTGCAAAACTATGTCGTTATGCAACTGCAATAATATGGGTTGAAATACTTGCATATACCTACTGTGACAACCTCCTAGCGCGGCGTAAAAACCTGGTAAGTTCACTGCCTTTTATATATGCCAAAAAATGGTTTATGTGCAAATGGCATCTGGAGTTGAAATAACTTGCCATACTCTACTGTGGTCAACCGCTCTGGCGGCGGTCGTAAAAAACCTATAAGTTGCAATGCCTTTTATATATGCAAAAATAATGTCTTATGCAATGCAAAATGGGTCTGAATACTTGCATATACTACTGTGACCTCCTTGGCGCAGTGTAAAACGCCGTAAGTTTCAATGCGTTACACTATATGCAAAAAATGGTTTTGTAATGCGTTTAATTTTTTGAATTAATGAGTAGAAATACTTTGCATATACTACTGTGACAACCTCATGGCGCAGCGGTAAAAACCTGTAAGTTTAATGGCCTTTTACTATATGGCAAAATATGGCTTATGCAAGACTATAACAGGTTTGCAATAATACTTTGTCATAATACTACTGTGGCAAACCTTCTGGGCGTGGCGTAAAAACCCTCGTAACGTTCAATTGCCTTTTATATTTGCCAAAATATGGTTATTGCAATGCATAATGGGTTGAATACTTGCATAATACTACTGTGGCAACCCTCTGGCGCGGGCGTAATAACCTTGTAAGTTTCAATGCCTTTTATATATGCCAAAAAATATGGGCGGTTATGGCAATGCATGATGGGTTGAATACTTGCATTATACTATTGTGGGCAACCTCTGGCCCACGGCAATAAAAAAACCAGTAAGTTCAATGCCTTTCATAATATGCAAAAAATGGTTTATGCAAATGCCATAATGAGTTGTGAATACTTGCATATACTATTGTGGTCTGAACCTCTGGCGTGGCGTTAAAAAACCCCCCCCTCTCTCCCACCCGTAAAATTCATTGACTTTTATATGTGTAAAACAATATTGGGCTTATGCAATGCCTAAATGGGTTGAATTACTTGCATAAACTACTTTGGTTAAGGTAACCTCTCGCTCGCGCTGTAAAAACCCAACCCGTAAGTTCAAATACCGTTTTATATATGCAAAATATAGGCTTATGCAATGCATAATGGGGTTGAAATTGCTTGAATATGACTACTGTGGCAAACCTCTGGCGTGCTGCGTAAAAAACCCGTAAGTTCAATGGCCTTTCATATATGCAAAAAATGGTTTATGCAATGCATTAATGAGTTGAATGCTTGCATATACTTGCTGTGGCAACCGCTCTGGCGCGGCGTGAAAAACATGGTAATGTTCAAATGGCCTTTTCTTTATATTTGCGAAATATGGCTTATGCAAGACATAACTAAATAGGTTTGAATACTTGCATATACTACTTGGTGGCAACCCTCTGGCACTACGGCGAAAATAAAACCCAATAAGTTTCAATGCCCTTTTTATATATGCAAACAAATATGGGTTATGCAATGCATAATGGGTATGAATTACTTTCATATACTACTGGTTGGCAACCTCGTGGCGGGCGCATAAAAAACCTGTAAGTTCAATGCCTTTTATAATTATGCAAAAATATGTCTTTATGCGAATGCATAAGTTGGTTTGAATACTTGCATTATACTACTGTGACAACCTCTGTCGGCGGCATAAAAACCTTGTAAGACGTTTAATGCCTTTTTTAATATATGCAAAATATGGCTTATGCAAGAGACGAAATAAGCGGGTTGAAATTAACCTTGCGATATACTAAATGTGGCAACCTCTGGCGCGGCGTAAAACCCGTAAAGTTTCAATTGCCTTTTATATATGGCAAAATATTTTGTGTAAAAAAAAAAATGCAATGCAATAATGGGCTTGGAATACTTGGGCAATATTACTACTGTGGCAAACCTCTGGCGTCGGCGTAAAAAACAGTAAGTTCAATGTCTTTTGTTATATATGCAAAAATATGTCTTAATGCAATCCATAATGGGTTGGAAATACTTGCCATATACTACTGTGGTCAAAACCGCTCTGGTGTGGCGTAAAAACCTGGTAAGTTCAAATGCCTTTTATATATGCAAAAATATGTTTTTACATGCAATGCCTAATGGGTTGAATACTTGCATATACTACTGTGAACAACCTTCTGGCGGCGGTGTAAAAAACCCGTTAAAGTTCAATGCCTTATATATATGCAAAAAATGGTTTAATGCAATGATGAGTAATGAGTTGAATAACTTGCTATACTACTAGGTACAACCTCTGGGCGCAGCGTAAAAACCTGTAAGTTTTAATTGCCTTTTATCTAATGCTAAAATATGGCTTATGGCAAGGACATAAAAACAGGTTGAATACTTGCATTATACTACTGTCGGCAACATCTGGGCGTGGTCGTAAAAAACCCGTAAGTTCAATGCATTTTAATATATGGCAAAATAATGTCTTATTGCAATTGCATAAATGGGTTGAAATTACTTGCATTATACTACTGTGACAACCTCTGGGCGCGGCATGTAAAAATTAAAAAAAAACCAGTAAGTTCAATGCCTTTCATATATGGCAAAAAATGGTTTTATGCAATGCATAATTGAGTTGAATACTTGCCATATAACTACTGTGACAACCTCTGGCTGGGGCGTAAGTAACCTGTTAAGTTTAATTATGCCATTTTATATATGTCAAAAATTATGGCTTATGCAAGACGATAATGGGTTCCTAAATACTTGCATTACCTAATGTGGTGCCGAACCCTCTGGCGGCGGCGTAAAAAACCCGTAAAGTTCAATGCCTTTTATCTGATGCAAAAATATGGGTTATTGCAATGCCATAATGGGTTGAATACTTGCATATCTACCTGTTTTTTTCTGACAAGACCTCTGGCGTGGCGTAAAAAACCCGGGTAAGTTTCAATGCCTTCATATATGGCAAAAAGTTGTTTATTGCAATGCATCAATGAGTTGAATACGTTGCATATACTACGTGGAACAACCTCTGGCACGGCATAAAAAACTTGTAAGTTTGTTAAATGCCGCTTTTATATATGCAAAATTTAGGGCTTATGACAAGACATAAATGGGGTCTAAATACTTGCATTATACTAATGGTGGCAAACCTCTGGCGCGGCGTAAAAAAAAAAAAAAAAAAAAAAAAAACCAATAAAAAAAAAAAAAAAAAAGAAAAAAAAAAAAAAAAAAAAACAAAAACAAAAAAAAAAAAAAAAAATAACCTTTACTAGTTCAATGCCTTTTATTTTATATTGCCAAAATATGGGCTTATGCAATGCATAATGGGTTTGAATACTTGCATATACTACTTGGGTGGGAACCCTCTGCGCGGCGCGTAAAAAACCTGTAACTTCCAATGCCTTTTGATATATGGCAAAATATGTCTTATGCAATGGCATTAAATGGGTTGAATAATTGCCATATACTTAAACTGTTGGCCAAAACCTCTGGGCGCGGCGTAAAAACCTGCAAGTTCAATGCCTTTTCATATATGGCAAAACAATATAGTCTTCTGCAATGCATAATGGGTTGAATAACTTGCATTATACTACTGTGACAACCTCTGGTGCGGCGTAAAAACCATGTACGTTTCCAATGCCTTTCATATATGCAAAAAATTGGTTTATTGGCAATGCAGATAATGAGTTGAATACTTGCATATACTACTGTGACAACCCTCTGGTGGGCGGAGTAGGAACCTGTAAGTTTAATGCCCTTTTATATATTGCAAAAATGGCTTATGGCTTATGCAAGACATAACGGGTTTGAATGCTTGCATATTACTAACTGTGGCAACCTCTGGCGCGGCGTAAAAAACCTGTAAGTTCAATGCCTTTCATATATGGCAAAATATATCTTATGCAATGGCAAATATGGGGTTGAATACTTGCATATACTACTGTGGCAAACCATCTGGCGCGGCGTAAAAACCCGCGTAAGTTTAATGCCTTTCATTATATGCAAAAAAATGGATATGGCAAATGCATAATGAGTTGAATACTTGGCATATACTACCTGTGGACAGACCTCTGGCACCACGTAAAAAATCCGTAAGTTCAATGCCTTTTATATATATGCAAAATATGGGTTATTGCAAATGCATAATGGGTTTTGAATCCTTGCATATACTACTGTGGTCAAGCCTCTGGCGCGGCGTAAAAACCCTAGTAAGTTCAATGCCGTTTATTTTTATTATGCAAAAAATTGGTTTATGGGCAATAATCATAAGTGGGTTTTGAATACCTTGCATTATACTACTGTGGCAATACCTTCTGGCGTGGCGTTAAAAAACCCGTAAGTTCATGCCTTTTATATTGGCTCAAAAACCTCTGGTGCGGGTCGTAAAAAAAACCCGAAAAGTTCAATGCCTTTTTATATATGCAAAATATGGCTTATGCAATGCATAATGGGTTGTTGAATACTTGCATATACTACTGTGGCAAACCTCTGGCATGGCGTAAAAACCACCGGTAAGTTGTCAATGCCTTTTATATATGTAAATATGGTCTTATGGCAATGCATTAATGGGGTTTTAAATAAACTTGCATATTCTACTGTTGGCAACCCTCCTTGGGCATGGCATGAAAAAACGTTTAAGTTTAATGCCTTTTGTATATTTGCAAAATAGTGGGGGTTTTTTTTGTTATGCAATGCATAATGGGGTTGAATAACTTGCATATTACGTATCTGTGGTCCAACCTTCTGGCGCCCGCCGTTATTAACCTGTAAGTTTCAATGCCATTTTTTATATATGCAAAATATGGCCTTATGCCAATGCATAATGGGTTGAATAATTGGCATATACTACTGTGGCTGAACCTCTGGCCACAGGCATAAAAACCAGTAAAGTTTCAATGCCTTTCAATATATGCAAAAAAATGGTTTAAGCAATGCATAAATGAGTTGAATACTTGCAATATACTACTGTTGACAACCTCTGGCACGGCGTAAAAAACCCGTAAGTTCAATAGCCTTGTTTATATATGCAAAAACATGGCTTATGCAAGACAATAAATGGTTGTTGAATACTTGCATTATACTACTGTGGCAACCTCTGGCAACAGGCGTAAAAACCCGTATAGTTCAATGCCTTTTATACATGCAAAAATATGGTTTTGGATGCAATGCATAAACTGGGTTGAATACTTGCATATACTATTGTGGCAAGCCTCTGGGTGTGGCGTGAAAACCCGTAAGTTTCATTGACCTTTTGTTATGTGTGTAAAAATGGGCTTTATGCACTTGTCATAATGGGTTTTGAATACTTGAATATAACTACTGTGGGCAACCTCTGGCGCGGCGTAAAAAAAACCCGTAAGTTCAATACCTTTTATTATTATGGCAAAATATAGGTTATGGCAATTGCATAATGGGTTGAATGCTTGCAAATATACTACTGTGGCAACCTCTGTCGGGCGGCGTAAAAACCCGTAAGTTCAATGCCTTTCATATATGCCAAAAAAAGGTTTACTGCAATGCATAATGGGTTGAAATACTTGCATATACTACTGTGACAGCCTCTGGCGGAGGGTAAAAACCACTGTAAGGTTTTAATGCCCTTTTAATATATGCAAAATATGGGCTTATGGCCAATAACATAAACAGGTTGAATACTTGCATCTACTATTTTGGTGGCAACCTCTGGTGTGGCTTAAAACCTTTTGAAGTTCAATGCCTTTTATATATGGCAAAAATATGTTCTTATGCAAGTGCATAATTGGGTTGAATACTTGCATATACTACTGCGGCAATACCTCTGGCGTGGCGTAAAAGAAAAACCCGTAAGTTCAAATGCCTTTCATATATGCAAAAAAAATTGGTTAAATGCAATGCATTAATGAGTTGAATACTTGCATTATACTACTATGACAACCTCGTGGCACCGCGGTAAAAAACTCGTAAGTTCAATGCCTTTTATATATGCAAAAATAGTGTTTATGCAATGCATAATGGGTTTGAATACTTGCATATACTACTGTGACAACCTGCTGGCGCGGGACGTTTAAAAACCCGGAAAGTTCAATGCCTTTCATATATGCAAAAAATGGTTTATGGCAATGGCATAATGAGTTGAACTACTTGCATATACTACTGTGACAAACCTCTGGGCAACTGGCATAAAAACCTGTAAGTTTAATGCCTTTTTATATATGCCAAAATATGGCTTATGCAAGACAAATAATGGGTCTAATACTTGCATATACTAATGGTGGCAAACCTCTGGGCGCCCTCGGCGTAAAAAACCTTTAAGTTCAATGCCTTTTATATATTGCCAAAACTATGGGTTATTGCAATGCATTAATGGGTTGGAAATACTTTGCATATACTACTGTGGCCAACCTCTTGGCGCGGCGTAAAAAGCCCGTTAAGTTTAAATTGCCTTCAATCTATGCAAAAAATGGAATATGTGCAATGCATAATGAGTTAAATACTTGCATACTACTTACTACTGTGACAACCTCTGGCACCTGCGTAAAAATCCGTAAGTTCAAGAATGCCTTTTATATATGCAAAAACAATATGGGTTATGCATGCATAATGGGTTGAATAACTTGCATATACTACTGTGGCAACCTCTGGCGCAAAAAAGGCGTTAAAAAGGAAACCCATAAGTTCAATGCCTTTTGTATACTGCTACAAAGGATGGTTTATGCAATACAGGTATGGGTTGATACTTGCATTATACTACTGTGCAACCTCTGGCGTGGCGTAAAAACCCGTAAGTTCAATGCCTTTTATATTGGCAAAAAACCTCTGGTGCGGCGTAAAAACCCGCCGTAAGTTCAATGCCTTTTACCCTATATGCAAAAATATGGCTTATATGCAATGCATAATGGGTTGAATACTTGCATATACTACTGTAAGGCAACCTCTAAGCAATGGCGTAAAAAATAACCCGTAAGGTTCAATGCCATTTTATATATGTATATGGCTTTTATCAATGCATAACCTGGGTTGAATACTTGCATATACTACTGTGGCAACCTCTGGCGTGGCATGAAAAACGTTAAGTTCAATGCCTTTTATATTTGCAAAATATGGGTTATGCAATGCATAATGGGTTGAATACTTGCGTATACTACTGTGGCAACCTCTGGCGCAGCGCAATAACCTGTAAGTTCAATGCCTTTTATATATGCAACTATGTCAACTCATGCAATGCATAATGGGTTGAATACTTGCATATACTACTGTGGCAACCTCTGGCACAGCATAAAAACCAGCAAGTTCAATGCCTTTCATATATGCAAAAAATGGTTTATGCAATGCATAATGAGTTGAATACTTGCATATACTATTGTGGCAACCTCTGGTACGGCGTAAAACCCGTAAGTTCAATGCCTCTTATATATGCAAAACATGGCTTATGCAAGACATAATGGGTTGAATACTTGCATATACTACTGTGGCAACCTCTGGCACAGCGTAAAAACCCGTAAGTTCAATGCCTTTTATACATGCAAAATATGGTTTATGCAATGCATAATGGGTTGAATACTTGCATATACTACTGTGGCAACCTCTGGCGCGGAGTAAAAATCTGTAAGTTCAATGCCTTTTATATATGCAAAAAATGGTTTATGCGATGCATAATGGGTTGAATACTTGCATATACTATTGTGGCAACCTCTGGCGTGGCGTAAAAACCCGTAAGTTCATTGACTTTTATATGTGTAAAATATGGCTTATGCAATGCATAATGGGTTGAATACTTGCATATACTACTGTGGCAACCTCTGGCGCGGCGTAAAAACCCGTAAGTTCAATACCTTTTATATATGCAAAATATAGGTTATGCAGTGCATAATGGGTTGAATGCTTGCATATACTACTGTGGCAACCTCTGTCGCGGCGTAAAAACCCGTAAGTTCAATGCCTTTCATATATGCAAAAAATATTTTATGCAATGCATAATGAGTGGAATGCTTGCATATACTACTGTGGCAACCTCTGGCGCGGCGTAAAAACATGTAAGTTCAATGCCTTTTATATATGCGAAATATCGCTTATGCAAGACATAATGGGTTGAATACTTGCATATACTACTGTGGCAACCTCTGGCACGGCGTAAAAACCCATAAGTTCAATGCCTTTTATATATGCAAAATATGGGTTATGAAATGCATAATGGGATGAATACTTTCATATACTACTGTGGCAACCTCTGGCGCGGCATAAAAACCCGCAAGTTCAATGCCTTTTATATATGCAAAAATATGTCTTATGCAATGCATAAATGGTTGAATACTTGCATATACTACTGTGGCAACCTCTGGCGCGGTGTAAAAACCTGTAAGGTCAATGACTTTTTTATATGCAAAATATGGGTTATGCAATGCATAATGTGTTCAATACTTGCATATACTACTGCGGCAACCACTGGCGCGGCTTAAACACCCGTAAGTTCAATGCCTTTTATATATGCAAAATATGGGTTATGCAATGCATAAATGGTTGAATACTTGCATATACTACTGTGGCAACCTCTGGCGCGGAGTAAAAACCCGTAAGTTCAATGCCTTTTAGATATGCAAAATATGGCTTATGCAATGCATAATGGGTTGAATACTTGCATATTCTACTGTGGCAACCTCTGGCGCGGCGTAAAAACCTTTAAGTTCAATGCCTTTTATATATGCAAAATATAGGTTATGCAATGCACAATGGGTTGAAATGGGTTATGCAATGCATAATGGGTTGAATACTTGCATATACTACTGTGGCAACCTCTGGCGCGGCGTAAAAACCTGTAAGTTCAGTGACCTTTATATATGCAAAATATGGCTTATGCAATGCATAATGGGTTGAATACTTATATAGACTTCTGTGGCAACTTTGGTGCGGCGTAAAACCCGTAAGTTCAATGCCTTTTAAATAGGCAAAAAACCTCTGGTGTGGCGTAAAAACCTGTAAGTTCAATGTCTTTTATACATGCAAAATTTTGCTTATGCAATGCATAATGGGTTGAATACTTGCATATACTACTGGGGCAACCTGTGGCGCGGCGTAAAAACCCATAAGTTCAATGCCTTTTATATATGCAAAATATGGCTTATGCTATGCATAATGGGTTGAATACTTGCATATACTACTGTGGCAACCTCTGGCGCAGCGTAAAAACCCGTAAGTTCAATGCCTTTTGTATATGCAAAAATGGTTTATGCAATGCATAATGAGTTGAGTACTTGCATATACTACTGTGGCAACCTCTGGGGCGGCGTAAAAACCCGTAAGTTCAATGCTTTTCAGATATGCAAAATATGACTTATGCAAGACATAATGGGTTGAATACTTGCATATACTACCGTGGCAACCTCTGGCGCGGTGTAAAAAACCTGTAAGTTCAATCCCTTTAATATATGCAAAAAATGGTTTATACAATACATAATGTGTTGAATACTTCCATATACTACTGTGGCAACCTCTGGCATGGCGTAAAAACCTGTAAGTTCAATGCCTTTTATATATGTAAAATATTGCTTATGCAATGCAAAATGGGTTGAATACATGCATATACTACTGTGGCAACATCTGGCGTGTCGTAAAAAACCGTAAGTTCAATGCCTTTTATATAGGCAAAATATGGGTTATGCAATGCATAATGGGTTGAATATTTGCATATACTACTGTGGCAACCTCTGACACGGCGTAAAAACCTTTAAGTTCAATGCCATTTATATATGCAAAATATGGCTTATGCAATGCATAATGGGTTAATACTTGTATAGACTTCTGTGGCAACCTCTAGCGCGGCGTAAAAACCTTTAAGTTCAATACCTTTTATATAGGCAAAAAACCTCTGGCGTGGTGTAAAACCCTCAAGTTCAATGCCTTTTATATATGCAAAATATGGGTTATGCAATGCATAATGCGTTGAATACTTGCATATACTACTGTGGCAACCTCTGGCGTGGCGTAAAAACCCATAAGTTCAATGCGTTTTATATATGTTAAATAGGACTTATGCAATGCATAGTGGGTGGAATACTTGCATATACTACTGTGGCAACCTCTGGTGTGGCGTAAAAAACCGTCAGTTCAATGTCTTTTATATTTGCAAAATATGGGTTATGCAATGCATAATGGGTTAAATACTTGCATATACTACTGTGGCAACCTCTGCCGCGGCGAAAGAACCAGTAAGTTCAATGTATTTTATATATGCAAAATAGGGTTATGCAATGCATAATGGGTTGAATACTTGCATATACTACTGTGGGAACCTCTGGCGCAGCGTAAAAACCCGTAAGTTCAATGCCTTTCATATGTGCAAAACATGGTTTATGCAATGCATAATGAATTGAATACTTGCATATACTACTGTGGCAACCTCTGGCGTAGCGTAAAAACCTGTAAGTTCAATGTCTTTTATATATGCAAAATATGGCTTATGCAAGACATAATGGGTTGAATACTTGCATTTACTACAGTGGCAACCTCTGGCACGGCGTAAAGACCCGTAAGTTCAATGCCTTTTATATATGCAAAATATGGGTTATGCAATGCATAATGGGTTGAATAATTGCATATACTACTGTGGCAACCTCTGGCATGGCATAAAAACCCGTAAGTTCAATGGCTTTTATATATGCAAAATATGGGTTATGCAATGCATAATGGGTTGAATACTTGCATATACTACTGTGGCAACCTCTGGTGTGGCGTAAAAACCAGTAAGTTCAATGCCTTTTATATATGTAAAATATGGCTTATGCAATGCATAATGGGTTGAATACTTGCATATACTACTGCGGCAACCTCTGGCGTGTCGTAAAAAACCATAAGTTTAATGCCTTTTATATTTGCAAAATATGGGTTATGAAATGCATAAGGGTTGAATACTTGATTGTTTCTATGGTGTTTTTACGTTGCATGGAACCAGTGGTTATTCAGCAACGGGACCAACGGCTTTACGTGGCTTCCGAACCACGCCGAGAGTTAAGTTCTATCACCTGAAATTCACATCTCTAACTCCTCAGTGGAATGGTCGAGAATTGAACCTGCAATCACCGAGGTGGGAAGCAAACACCAATAGCAACACAGATATACAATATATATATGTGTGTATATACTTTGTATATATATATTATATATATATATATATATATATATATATATATATATATATACATATATATAATATATATATACATATATATATATATATATATATATATATATATATATATATATATATATATATATATATATATATATATATATGTATGTATACACAAAGTATATACACACACATATACATATTGTAGACATACAGCTAGACAGCCATTTTCAGTACACATTCACACACACACACACACTAACTCAGACAGTCAGCTGTTAGATGTCGTTGCCGGAAGTGGTAGGCGTTAAAGATTACCCAATTATGAAGAATTAGGGTGGTCTTAAAAGGAATCCAGAAGAAGAAGAGGCGGAGCCAGAAATCAGAAATTGGTCAATAGTCAAGTTGGAACGATGGAAAGAATCAGATAACTACTCACTTCTGGACGCATAACTTGTGTCGGTTTAAACTCCGTTTATCCTGTGTCATTAAGACTTGTGTGATAGGAAAGTGAGATTGTGTGTGTTACAATAATAATTAAGAACAAAAAAACGTGGTGTTTAACTTGCCCAGGATTCTAAAGGAAACCGAACTCACATATTTTCTCTACGTGATTTGCCTCCTGAGAGACTAACCAAGAAGATCGAGAATCGGCCATTATGCAGAAACAGTAGTCCAGAAGAATAGAGAAGTATTAGAAATATATTATATGATAAGTTCCTAATAGAAATAGAAACTCAACGCTGTGTAGATAAAGAGTACCACCATATAACATATAACAAAAAATAACCAAAAATAAAAGGGAACGAAGAATTTCGTAACATATACACACACATACATATTGTAGATATACAGCTAGACAGCCATTTTTAGTACACATTCACACTCACACACACACACACTCACTCAGACAGTCAGCCATATCACCGCAACCACGCACACAAGTGCACGCAATGCTTCTAACGCACATCACCGCTGCTCACGAGCAAACCGGAACAGGGAGAATGAGGAGCAGCCTCCTCTAGTGGTGGAGGTGAAAGTGGCAGCTTTAATCAAACACTGCGTATAACAACAAGCGGTTAAATGTTAAATAAGGAGTAGGGAATAGGGAGTTGGGGAAATGGGCTACAAATAAGCCTAGGATATTCAGTGGGAAATAATAATAATAATAATAATAATAATAATAATAATAATAATAATAATAAAATAATAATAAGCTGGAAACAGACCTTCTTTCAAACATGTTTTATTAGAAATAATGGCAAAAATCACAGAATTGATTCTAATTCTATATAAAATTCGTTCAATTCTCCTTATGATTTGTCTTTCTGGCACGCTGGTATTAGTATAAAGCAGCTATCAGGGTTTTTTTTTACCTACGTAGACTATGAGGAAATTTGGGGAGTTGGGGTTGAAATCAGGGTTTTTACCTCCCATAGAGTATGAGGTCCTTTGGGGTTAAGTTTGAAATCAGGGTTTTTACCTCCCATAGAATATAAGGTCCTTTGGTGTTAGGGTTGAAATCAGGAGTTTCATCCCCGTAGAGTATGAGGTCCTTTGGGGTTAGGGTTGAAATAAGGGTTTTTACCTCCCATAAATTATGAGGTCCTCTGGGCGGGGGGATGTTAGGGTTGAAATCAGGGTTTTCATCCCCGTAGAGTATGAGGAGTTTTGGGGGGTTATGGTTGAAATCAAGGTTTTGATTTTGGGGTTAGGGTTGAAATCAGGGTTTTTAACCCCCATAGAGTATGAGGAGTTTTGGGGGGTTATGGTTGAAATCAAGGTTTTCATCCCCATGCAGTATGAGGTCCTTTGGGGTTAGGGTTGAAATCAGGGTTTTGACCTCCCATAGAGTATGAGGGGTTGGGGTGGGGGTTTTGGTTTAGGGTTGAACTCAGGGTTTTCATCCCCGCAGAGTTTTGTGTGGCGCCGAAACGACCGTGGGAACCTGTGAAATTTCACACCTATTTGTTATATTCACACCTTTACGGTCAATTTTCACAACTAAAGGTGTGAAAAGTAATTTACACCTCATTAAATGGTGTGAAATTTCACAACTAGGTGCTAATCCCCAGGTAGAAAAATCGATTACTTGGGGATTAGCACCTAGGTGTTGTTGGACAATGGCGTTTTTTTCCCCTACTCGTACTGGATGTTCACTGTCAAATTCCGAACAGTCCATTATACGTGAACATAGCAAAAAATGCAAAGTTGACATTAAATGTGATGATTTTTTTATTGTTGGTCAAACCACCAGACCAAATGAACTATTGATCCTCGAGAGCCTTTTTATTAAACAACTTGTTCCGCAGTTGAACAACCTATGGTTGTGTGTACATTCTTTTAGTTTTTGTTTATCTCTTACCACGGTAGGTCGACCCCCAGTGCTGCTCAAATATTTTTTTAACTTTGTATTTTACTAATTTATTTATTTAGTTTTTTGTTGTAACCTTCTATCTGAACTTTTAATTAACGTAAGTGCTTTTAATTTCTTATGTTGTTTTGTCAGTTGTTAGTGTATTTTTATCTATGTGTGAAGTTTCGGTTTTCATTTTAACTAGTTTGTAAATAATTTTTTGACAAATTTCATATCAATTTAATTTATATTGGGGTATTATTTATTATACAGACCCTGAAGATGCATTCTGCTGAATGCGAAACGCGTTGAATAAAGTGTAATACTTCGCCATGTGTGCTCTGCCCTGCTCCCTGTGCATTTTATCACCTTTGGTTTGACTCGCCTGCTTTTTCAGTTCATCTGTACTGAGCCTGCTCTTGGGTCTTGTTAGTTCCGAATAGGATATTTATCTGCGTTTTTTCGTCCTTCTGTTCTTGCTGCGTCTGAGGTCCAGGGTGTCGACCACTTGCACAATTATACGTCTCCGTTATGGAAGGCAGATATTCTGAGAAATGTAGAGCTTTGGAGAAACTGTGTAAGAAATCTGAAAAGGCTAAACTTGACTTTGACTTTTTACAGTATTGTAGTAACAATGGCATTATACTTAACTTCTACGATTTAAATTAATAAATCCTCTCTCTACTCTTCCATTATTTACAAAGATACTACAAACAATTATTGTATGCAGAAAGAGATGTAAAAAAAGATCTCGCCTGACCAGTTTGAACCTAAATTGTTGTCCTTACGAAATGAAAATTTCGCTTCTCTCTCTTTTGTAGACAGTATTATAATTCCTGTAGTAGTTTACGAAAAGCTACCAAAATTTTATGGATATGGTACAGGATAGGCCAATTTAACAAACTTAAAAGCATGGGTGTGTTCATCCTAAATTTTGTGAGATTTGCGCTACAGTTTTCAACTTTTTTAATTATATTTGTTACCGAGCGTTCCAACCTCGGTACATTTAAAAGAGGAAAATATCTGGTAGTAATGCACGTGCAGCTAGGCACTGCTGTGACCATCCGTTTCTCTCTCTCTCTCTCCTCCTCTCTCCCTCTCTCCCTCTCTCTCTATTCAACACCCACATCTCTCTCTCTCTCTACACACCTAAGGCAATTAAAGCAGACTCGTGAACTACAAAAATACATTTATTTAAGAGCAAAGCATTAACTAAAGGAAAATCAGGTTTCTTTAACAAAATGATTAATGAAGGTTGAATTCAAAATCCAAAATATCTCAGATAAACCCGGGGATTGAACCAAACCCACTCCATCCCTTTTCTCTAAAATAACCCACATAGTTAGTCTACAACTAGAAAAGTCTTGCACAGTCTAGTAACACCACAGAACATCAGTTAAGACCCATTCTGAATAAGTTACCAGATCAGTTTCCCCTTTGGTCCAGATCCGCCTATAAGAAGAAGGAGAACACATCTATAAGCAAAGATTATAAATCAAAATCAAAAGGTTCAAATGGACAAAGAAATCTTTGAAACAAATATTCAAAATAAGTCAAGCCCACAATCTTGGCTAAAAAATAAGTATGCTTACCCATTTCAAACACAGATTACACACACTAACCAAAAAACATCAAAGGCGCCATCTTGACCTTGCTGACTTTGTATCATTCTCCATTTGGCTTACTTATCTCTCATATGTAGGGAAATGCTCGCACGAACGCAAGCATGAATAACACACAATGACACTCCCAAATAAGTGTCATCACTAATTTCGTCACAAGTTCATGACGTCATTATACAGATTCATGTCCACGACCAAGAATCAGCCCTAAAAAAACACAAAACAAAAAAAAAAAACCCCAAGGGGGGGGGGATTCAGAAAGCATATCGTTACCGGCTCGCCGCTATGGACACGGGGACATGGTCTGTTCTGCTTAGCAGCGACTTTTGACATCGCGCCACCCAAGGAGTTGTGTCAGTATTCCAAAGCTGAGCTGTCTTGTCACTTTTAGGTACCCCTGTTTCCACCACTCATCACATCCGCTCATTCAGAAATAAAAAAGATAATTCATGGATACAGTTTTCAAGCGGTAAAAATCATATTCACATTATATTTTATCCAAGAGAGAAGAATTTTTTGCTGTCCCTGAGTGGAATTTTGTTTACCAAATTATAGGCCAAAAATATAACAATTATCTTACCATTAGAATCGTAATTTCAGAGGTTGAAATCCTCCCTTAATGCCAATTTGAGTGGTTTACAAAATGAATTATCTAGGCTATCTAACGTGTTTTTTCAAAGTTAAAAACTAATTCGGGCTCCTTCTTTTCAAAAAAAAAATGTGATTTGATCTAATTAAAAAATTTGCCTAAGCGTGAAGACAGCATAATGGAGAACCAGAGTAAGGTTGAAGGAGGCTGTCATTCTCCAACAAATCAGATTATAATTCGAACATGGAAACTATCCTTAATGATCGTACTAAATTCATAAAGATAGTGTACCTGGACAACCAACGCGTTTTCGTACAGAAGATCAATCAACGGTTTCTGAGA
>NC_087218.1:23478870-23486370 GCF_015104395.2 Macrobrachium nipponense | reverse complement strand
GAGAGTTGAAGTAGATAATTCGGAAGTAGTACAAGTGAGGAGAAGAGGAAGACCTAAACACAGCGTTGGATAGATGGTGTGATAGAAGGACTGGACAGGAAGGGCCTTAGTGCCCAGGAAGCTCGAGAGAGGTCTATGAAGAAACCAATGATGTGGAAGCATTCTCCAAAGGAGGTTCATCCCCCATTTAGCATCTAAAGTGTGAACGTAGCCAAAACGAACCCCCGTAATTGTTGAGGAGTTTGACTATTCAGTGAATCAGTAGTAGTTCCACCAACCCTATGGCATTTTAGTGTGGTTAGGAAGCACTGTAACTCTCTTATTTCAGTTATAATATTAATACAAGGCTCACTTTCTCATTTGGTGACCTGGGAGAGCCTCGAAGTCATAAGATTCCCAAGAATTCAGAATTCCTTGATGTTTTGTAACAAACAATTCATTCCATTACATGTGGTGTTATTGCATATAAGACGAAATCTGAAAAGACACTGCTGTTTAGAAAGTTAAAAGAAAAACATATATATAATATATATATATATATATATATATATATATATATATATATATATATATATCTGAATTTTCTAATCGACAGGCCCTATGTTTACCAAAAAAAAAAAAAAAAAAAAAAAAAACTAGAGGCCTGACGGACGGCAATAACTAAACGGCGACCTGTCCACGGGGTTCATAATAATGAAGGTCTGGCGAAGTCCACTAAAACCCAAAAGTGGACTGATCCATATTTTTACCGCCCGAAGTCCCCGATATTAATCATCTGAAGCCAGCCACATACCAAGCGATCATTTTAGAATGTTGTGAAAATCCACCAGATTTTTAGAGCAAAACGATATAAACTTTTGGGGAGCAGGGGGGACGGGGGGAGGAGATAGTGTTTCTTATTCACTGCATTTATTCAGTCATTTACGTGCTTAAGGACACAATGGGTCTTTCAAATAAATAACATATCCTGGGTTGAGACGTGTAAATATTCTGATAAAGCAAGAAACATGAAATTGCATATTCGTCAAAGCCCTCGGAAGCCACAAACATCCGCCACGGCCACGCAATCTACGCCCGGAAAGCTCCTGCCTCTCCAAAGTTACACTTCTACCGCTCCCAAAACGTAAGTTAATTATTTTTTCACGTCACGAGGCTCTTTTTATTTTTAAATCAAAAAGTGAATTTATGGTATATTCCTGCCAGCCGATAAACTGATAAAAACTAACACAAAAACAAAATTAGGGAAAAGGAGTCAGTAATTGAAAAATTACAAGTAGCATTACTGTCTTCCATGAAGTTCTCAGCCACAGTTTGACTAAATCCCTGAGAGAGAGATTTCTCATACCGAGCAATATGACAGCGGGGAACAAAAACAGTTGTTTTCGACGTTGTTGTTCTAGATTAAGACAGCCCTATGTCACCACGGATCTTATAACAGCGGCCCTTAGGTGGAAATAGCAAACTGGAAGTGAATTAGTTAAGTATATCTAAGTTTTACCTGACCAGTGAGCTGATTAAGAGGTCTCCAAGGGCTGGCCCGAAGGATTACATATTTTTACTTGGCCAGGAACCAATTGGTCGCCTAGCAACGGACCTACAGCTTATTGTGGGATCCGAACCACATTATATCGAGAAATGAATTTCTACCACCAGAAATAAATTCCTCTGATTCCGCGTTGGCCGAGCCGAGAATCGAACATCGGACCACCGGATTGATAGCCGAGCGCGAAATCCACTCGTCCACCGAGAAACTTGGATAGGAGGCACTGTGTGGACCTCTGGACCCGGACTTCAACTGACTAGAAGATGAAAGCTAAATACAAATCGCAACTTTCTTTCCGTATATGATTATCTTATTGTTTCACGAAATGCATTGAGCTTCACTCCAAGAGTACAATATCACCATAAATATGAACAAGGAAAAGAAAGTCGTAAGTCGAAATTTGTTAGAAAGAGTCTTAACAAATTAAGCAGTTACTTTGGCATTCGGGTTTTAGATATAACATTGCCTCTCAAGAGCACACACATATTATTAAACTGGAACATAAGCTACATATGAAGGTTATTGCATATTGGAATCACCATCTTTAAAAAGCATTGTTAACAAGCGAAGACAACATATTTATGTCTAAAGAATTTTGAATTTTGAGAAAACGTTTCCTGCCTATTTTTAACAACACACGCAGCCAAATTCAGGAAGACAATTCTAAGGATCCAAAATGAAATGAAATACAGATAACATCAAGTTCGGTTTAAATTCGTAAAAACAAACGAAAATACGAGGCTAATTAGTCACGAACTTGTACGGGGGCAACACTATTCGATTGGCAACGACGAAAACATTGATTATGATCGAGTAACCGTAATTTGATTTCCGGCCTTGATGGTAATTTCGGATATCGAGTGCTGGGGGGCGTATGATAATCTAGTGGCGTCGCTTCATCGAAATTAACAATGTAGGAGGAGGGATGATCGCTGACGCTAATGCTTTTGCAGGCGATTAATATATACGTCAGCAATTTGGCAGAGTCGCGTTGCTCCTCTTGTCTTGACGGCAGCGAAGAAGCAATTTCTCTACTTGGCAGGGTCGCCACAGGGGGGAAGGGGGTCGGGGGGGGGGGGGGGGGGGGGGGGGGAGCGCCATCGGTGCACCTCACGTGTTGCACTGAAAGCATTACTGCAGAGTGCTTGTAGCGTCATTTCAGACCTTAACTTAATTTTTTTTTTTTTCGGTCCAACCTCTCTAACTATTACTTCTTTCTGCAACCGCTGGGAATATCTCAGTTCCACCTTCAGAACCTTACACTTCTTCACCTTTATTTTCTAGATCTGTTTATGTTGCTATCCAACCTCTCTAACTATTACTTCTTAGTGCAACAGTGGGAGTTGTCACCCAGTTCCACCTTTAGAACCTTGTACATCATCTTTATTTCCTGGATGACTTTATCTTGCTGCCCAACCACTCCAACCTCCTCTTTCCACTGTCTTGAGCGCTGAATGGCCGAAAGTGCCCAAGTGCTTGGCAATCAGAAATAACATTTAAGGCAGTCGTGATGGGGACATAAGGTAGGTTGGGTATAAATGTAAAGCAAAGAACATACATAACAACTCACAAGCCAGTCATCTGCCATCTTTATCCGATGACGCAGGCTACATAACAATCAACCGATAAATGAGCAGTTTGCAATTCATGATTGGTTACACGGCTACATTAATCTGTCGATCGCTCAAAACGTGACCGGCAAAATCATTTTCATTCTAGATAGCCAAATACTCTCAGTAAATTTATGAGATTATACTGTTTACATCAGTATATATGTATCTCTCTCTCACAGATGAAAATAACTTATTAATGACTTTTAAACCCTCTAGTTCCTAGTGGTTTGAGATCTCAGCCACTTATTGACCAAAACCAGATTGCTGTTTCAATTGGTCAATCACTGTTTCGCTTGTTCTAACAAGTATTGTTCTAAGTCTTGGGAGTGTGAGGAATAGTTAAGGTATTTTTCTTCTCTTTTGAGTAAGTTTGTCAGAAATCGTCTTTGAAGTAGGATGTGTGCAAAATGGCGGAAGGAAGTATTACAAGGTAAGATTGAATTTATTTTTTGTCAAATCAGTGAAGTCCCAAAATTATGAGACTTGTGGACATGTTTAACAGATATACTATATTTAGTTTTTATCAAATACACATACTGTTCTCATTATCTTATATTGGCAAGTAAGTCGTTGAAGTGAAGTGGTTGAATTCTCAACCACCAGAAGGATATGCATCAACAATATTTAATTTGTATCTTTTGCTTTTATTTTCATTTACAGGAACCAGGACTCACTATTACAAGATTGATATGTTACATTAAGAAGATGAATTAGCTGTGGGAATTCAGCCACCAACAGTAGGAATGGAGAGTGACGAGGACTCTGAAGATGAGGAACCTCAACCTGGTGCGCCAGATCGCTTGTCTAGTTTTCAACTTTTGGCAGAAGGTCGGCTTGCGCATTCTAGAAAGCATGAAAATGAGATGGTGACGAACAAAAAGGCCCAGTTATTATCATGATCTACTATGAGATTCAGGGTCTCTGTAACACGGGTTTTTTGGAATTGTCCTTGTCAAAGCATCGGATGTAGCTGTGAAAGTCTCGAATATGTATATTTTATAACCACACACAAATTTTGTCAGCATTATCATAACAAACCGATAGTTTTAATTTTTTATAGAGTAAAATGATCTAGCCGACGCCAGGGCAATGATTACGAGCCAAGAGTCGAAAAACATCATACGTAAGCAAGGAAAACACCACCTTTTGACGAAATGTTGCCCCGCCCATCCACACAAAACCTCCATCGGCTCTGAAACCAAAGGACTTATGAATGGACGGAACGATACATAGATGTGGGTGGGGTATCAGCGCTAGCGTAGTATACTACTGTAGCAGTAGTGCCGCAACAGTATAGCAGTAATCTATATGAAAACGTTTTGGCCAACTGCTGGGCTCCATAGGGATCATTAGCACTTCTAAAACTACTCAGAGAATATTTGTTTTTATAGACAGATGTTAAATTTCTAATCCCAACAGTGACCATGGTAGCTTTCAGTGTTAATCCTGAATTATAACGAGGCGAAAGTGGGTGGCAGTCATGAAGTCATCATTTCGACGATAAGATTGGTGAAGGTTTAAAGCCAATATACGGTACGGCTATTTTTTTTCCAGTAAATAGGTAGATAGCCAATAAATTAAAAATTTGCTTGACATTGGATATAGCAGTTATCAAATCAAGCTTTGGTATACTATGTTTTTGAAAAAATACCAACTATTCCATACATTCTTTGTCAATCTGATTGGTGACCTATATTAAAGTAGACTGTAATTTCTTAGGGAACCTATTTTTGGAGTAGGGAGTTAGTTAGAATACTAATCGAGAGTTGTTTTGTATTTATTAAACATATTTGGGTGTGTTTCATTATGACAATAGCAGTGGAGTGGAGAGGTTCCAGAGTTCATAAAGGTTGTATGCTTGCTTGTATTTAAAGTTGTATGTCATTGTTGCCAGCAGAGGTTTAGCCTTCGTTACGTTTAATAGCCAGATCATCCATCGAGGAAAGAGGGAAGAAAGAAAAAAGAAAAGAAAAAGAATGCTGCCATAAGTTAGTTACACGAGGTTGCTGTCGAAAACCTTTTTCTCTGGAAGTAGGTAAGTTGGCCCCGTCTTCAAAAAAAAGGTCACTTTTACATTATAAGTACCCAAATTTATTCAACTACGAAGCAGAATACACGTCAAAATTTATGTGTGTAGTATAATATGTATTCGGGAAATAAAGCGTTATATTTATGAAATTGCATAGATAAAAAGTTATTGCGAAAAAAAAAACCGTTCTTTTTTTTTTTATTACAGAGGCACTGACTCTCATAGTAAGCGAACAAACAACAGCATAAGTTACAAGTTATTGAAAGAAGCAAACTCAGGAAGTATCCCCATATTTCCAGACCCCAACTGGGCCAAATATAGGGATTTCACCTCAGTGCAGTTGTTTGAATTATTTTAGGGAGAGGATCTTCTCGGTGAAATAATAAAAGAACTGAAGTTGCACGGTTTGTTCAAGAATACAGTCTGACATAGAACCATCTATTCCTGAACTTCGGGTATTTTTGGGCATCCTCATATTCTCAGGCTATTCGTCTCTTCTCCGGAGGTGGATGCACTGGTCCAATGATCCTGATCTGAGGTCAAAGATAGTAAAGGATTCCATGAGGAAAAACCGATTTGAAGCTCACATGCAATTTTTGCATTTCAAGGATAACAGCAGTAGATACAAATAATGGATACACAAAAGGCTGAGGCTTGGTCTCGACCATTTGCAGAAGAAGAGTTTTACGGGTAAATTTGCGCGCCTACCCTGCTCAGCACCTTTCTGTTGATGAGGCAATGATGGAATATTTTGGTCGTAATTCTTTGAAACAACACGTAATTCAGAAACCAATTGGGTTTGGATTAGAAGTGTTCAAGCTCAACATTGTATCTGGGTATTTGGTCGCTATCGAGTTGTATCAAGGAAGAAAAGGCCTCTACAATGAGGAACTTGTGGCACAATTTGGAAATTCCTCTGCGACAGTCCTTACAATTTTGAATGTGTCTGTCTGAAGACAAAAAGGATCTACCATAGAATATTACATTTAACAACCGTTTTACATCAATAGCACTTTCGATGGAACTGAAACGCCGTTGTTATGGTGGTGCAGGAACAATGTGGTCCAATCGCATTCCTAAACAATGTAGTATCAAGACAGTCGACATGAAAAGGGGACCAAGGGACTCCTACTCAGTGGCCCAGGCTCAAAATGTCGAAGACATCGCGAGACTGGTTCGATGGAGAGACAACAACGTTGTGACAACGGGCTTTACTATCAATGGATCTCGTCTGGTTGAGCCTGTTGGAATGTATTCTAAAGAGGCACAATGTCGAATCCAAGTACAAAGACCAAGTGCCATAAATAAATACAATGAATTTATATGAATTTATGGGAAGTACTGATAGCCAAGATCAACAAGTTAATATCTACAGAGCAACAATGCGTGATACGGAACGGTGGTTTCCAGTTTTCACCTGGTTGGTTGACGTGTCTGCTCAAAATGCTTGGCTAATTGGATATCATACAGGCACAAAAAAACTACAATAACCTTCTAGAATTTCGTCGTTTTATTGTGAATTATTACCTGTTACATTTTGGAGTTCAAGCAAAGAGCAGGGGACAAAAATCTGTCGGTCCTTCAGGTGTTGACGAAATGCGGTTCGATTGTCAAGATCATTTTGTTACACGAAATGAAAGCAATTCAAGTCGACGTAGTGCACAATGTGGGTCCAGATCAGTATATGGATGCGTAAAGTGTGATATGTGACAAGGGGCTGTGTCCAGATTGCAAGAGACTTAGGGGCTCAGACGGTGATTGGACAAGTTTCTGAAGCCCAATTTTCTTCAATAATTATTTGGGATGGTCCAGTAATGAGGTTAGAGAACGTTCTGTTTATGCTAAATTTACCAAATCATTAACAGTTCACCTTTATATTTTGCCAAAGTCACGAAAATATTTTTTTCTGGTGGTCAAATTAACCTCAAACCAATAATGTTCAGTTCAGAAATAAGCTGATGAATCTGTTCTACCGGTTGATATCTTAAACACCCTCTATCTCTAGTAAGAATTAAAGTATAAAAGAATTAAAGTCATTTTTATTTACCTCTATGTTAGGTAATTCATTAACTATAAAATATAATCCAAATATAAAAAAAAAATTTTAAGTTAACGGGTATTTCCAAAATACCAAATAATAAAGGCTAACATCTAAACAGACCCTAAAAAATGTACCTCAATATTTAGACGCCGAGAAGCTTAATCTGAAAGCAGATAATCTTGCACTCCGTGCCTCACTCCTCCTCTCCCCCCCCTTAACCCACCCCATCCATGAATCACCCCCACCCCCACCCCCATGAATCCCCCCGACAATT
>NC_087218.1:23446370-23468870 GCF_015104395.2 Macrobrachium nipponense | reverse complement strand
AAAAAAAAAAAAAAATAAACGGGAGGCTTTGGCACTTTTCCATCTATCCTCTCACAGATTCTGAATCCATTCGACCATTTATGCATCGTTAGCCTATTTTCTTCCCATGAAATTAAAAGTAAAATGACGAAAAATGCCAGATTAACCTCCTCAAAACCCAATTATCCTTATATATTCTCTCAGTTCGCTGGGACCAAAAGACTCATGACAACATGTTTTTCATCTTGGGAGCGGTTTTTTTTCTCTATGTGCTAATCAAGGCCGAATATTTCATGAATAATATCACCTCTCTGCTCCTCCTCCTCCTCCTCCTCCTCCTCCTCCTCCTCAGCCCTGCAGGAAAAAAGTAGAATGCAAGAAGAGGGGATAAGAAGGGATTTAAAAATGAAAGTTTATATCATTAACTTTTTGGGGTAAAAAAATTAAAATTTTACGCCACTCGGTAACGAGGCTGGATGTAAATGGGGGAAGTGTAATAAGGATCCCATTTTCTTTAACATACATTCAAGAACTTGGCTTCTGAGTAGTCTTTACGAAAGGGAATGGAAAGCATTATCAAGACCTGGTCTTAACGAACTAAGACTTGTTATCATCGTTATTAGGCATCAGGAGACATTTGCTGCGTTGGAACCAAGAAGACCATTAACCTACAATGCAAACTCATAGGGAACAGAATTCTAGTGTGCAAAAGAACAAAGAGAAAGGGGATAATAATAATAATAATAATAATAATAATAATAATAATAATAATAATAATAATAATAACATACTCCGAGTGGATCTTGTTTGTCTTCCTCTGGGTGACAGTAGGGGAGACATGACACAGCCACCCCCCACTGCAAATCGGTTTTGTCCGCCCCATGGGGGTAGGATAGGTGGGGGAACGGGATTGTAGGGGAGGCATCCACCCTCCTCCTGCTAACCTCATTTCCGCCCCGGGTGGGGTCGGGGTAGGGAGAGGATTGGGAGGGTAGGGGAGACAGCAACGTAGGGTTCCAGCGCGCGTAGTGCACACCAGAAAACTTGTAATAATAATAATAATAATAATAATAATATAGTAGTAGTAGTAGTAGTAGTAGTAGTAGTAGTAGTAGTAGTAGTAACCTAATCATGTGTCGTTAGTCACATTCTTTGCCAGAATTACAAAATATCTTTCTGAATCTTCCATTCAAATTCACCGAAAAATTTTACTGTAAATAATTTTATTGGACAGAGAAGTTCCGTTTGCATTTCATTACAAATAAGTTCAAAAAACTCATCACAGTCAATCAGTGAGTTATGTGATACCTCCCGTTGTGAGGCGGACAGACAGACTGGCTCGCCAATGGAAAGATAAAACACCTATAACAGAGAAAGCCAAAGAAAAGAAAGAACGATTAATCTATTAAGAGTTTGAAAAGGACGCAATGTTGGTAACACAGCAATACCTCAGTAATGCAGAAATATATCCAATGTGAACAGTCTTTGCTAAATTATTTGACATATTCTATTTTTCCTATTTATTATTCAATTGCCTTCTAAATTGCAAAATAACGGGAGGCGACTAAAAATTCAAGTGTCTCTGTCAATTTACTGGTATATCAGTAAATTGAGAGAGAGAGAGAGAGAGAGAGAGAGAGAGAGAGAGAGAGAGAGAGAGAGAGAGAGAGAGAGAGAGAGAGAGACGCCTCGATCATGGAACTTATATTATATTAATAAGTTTTCCAATTATTTTACGTATGAATCATATCTCGAGGATACTTTGAATAACTGACAAAGCAAAAATAATAACTTTTTCACACAGGAAACAGTTCTTTATATTCAGATGACAGTTAGATTTATCTTTAGTCCTCAGAATAAAGAATATCCACCTCTTTCACTGGAGATATAATGTCAAAACTTACATGATTTCAAATTTTGGACGTGAAATATAAGATTATTTTTATATCTGACGATGTTCACTTGAGCTGGCTCACCCGAGTCTCATTTCACATTTTATTTTATCCTATTTGCTTTTCTTTACTAATTTTCTGCTGCAGTTTTATTCATCACTTCTCAATTCCTTTATCCTTACTTGCTGCTTCCACTATTGGAACCTTTTGCTTGTAGTGTACTAGTTTTATCAAAATAGAATGTAATTCGGTTAATAATAATAATAATAATAATAATAATAATAATAATAATAATAATAATAATAATAATAATAATAATAACAGAATGTAATCCAGCATGTGCTGGTTGCAAGACTACCAAAATGAAAAATCCCATTCAAAAGTCTTTTCCGAGTTAATATTAATAGATAAATTGACTGACAATATTCCGGCCCATTTACAAAAATTTATTCTAAAACGTCTCAAAAAAGGCAGTAGTATGAGACGATGTGGACATTGAATTTAGATGTGAAATTCTCTTCAATGCCTGAAAAAAAAACACGAAAAAAATGTCCATTTCCTCACGGGAGTTGTACGCCGTGACCACACATTTCCACTCCCATACAACTCCACGGAGTGCAGAAGATGAAGACGTTATCATTCCGCTTTCGGATTTTCTTTTTAACATTCTTTTGTTTCTGAACGCGAGTGTTTTCTTTGACAATTCCTCTTCTCATATGACAAAAGAACGTTATGTTTGATGTTGGTTTCTATTAATAATACAATAGGAAAAAAGTACTTGTAAAACTTTTGACATTACAAAAGAGATATTGATCCTAAAAATGCAAAAAAAAAAAAAAAAAAAAAAAAGTTTTTTATACCCTATTCTGATGACGCTTCACGGATAAAAAAATGAAAGGATGCTTCTCATATAAAAATGGAAAGAAGAGAGATTCTCTTTTATACAGTTATATCTTTTAATTGGAAAAGCTAAAAGTATGTTTTCAAAAGGCCAGCAACTGATGAAAGTTCAATATGCAGACAATCATAAAAGTATATGTATTTATAATACCGTATAGTGCACACAAACACAAACGAAACATATATATATATATATATATATATATATATATATATATATATCTAGTATATATATATTATATATATATATATATATGAGTGTGTGTGTGCGCGTGTGTATGTACATATACGTATACACACACACACACATATATATATGTGTGTGTGTGTGTGTGTGTGTGTGTGCGTGTGTGTGTCGTGTCCTCGTTGAATGCCTAGGTAAGTATCAGTTCGTCTTGCTTAGCAAAGCATTGCAAACCTTCCTTAATTACACTGAACCCCGCTGGTGGTGTCGAAGTCATTAGCATAAGACAACATGTGGCCAAATTTTCAGTCAGTTTACCATTCGAGTTCCATTCCCAAGTTCCTAAATTGCTAAAGCTCCTAAATCCTGATTCCTCTATTTAGTTAACTTGGGCTCCCTGTCCTTTATTTTTTTATTATTTTTTTTTTTGGTTTGTTTTATTTTCTTTAATTGTTTCCCCCTGTTGCACTTTCCATAATTTTTCCCCTCTGCCCCCGTCTTCTTATTCGCATACTCCTTTGAAATTTAACCTGGTAACTGTTCCTAGTTTCGTGTCCCCTGCCATTCTATTTACTCTATTCTTTATCTCTTTCTGGTTTTTATTCACCCTCTTCAATTTGTCTAATATTATTGGTATTTCTTTTACCCATTTTTTATCCAAAGGCATAGTAGCTATTGAAATTAAGCGCATCAAATTTATACATCGGAAAAAAGTTTCATAGAAAAATTAAAATCACACAGTCATTAGATATTTTAATATTTATTGCTCCAACACCAGGCATTTGCTTCTGGTGAATCTGCCTCTTGAAGTAAGGGATATTTCAACTTTCGTAATATTCAAGACAGGTTATTTACATTATTGCTGATTGGAATGCCTGGATGAAGAATTGGAGTTCTACATCAAATCTAGCATGAAAGGAATTCTGTAATTACAGGGAAAACCGAAGTTACTCACACTAAAATAAAAGCTATAAAATTTGTATGAAGAATAACCGTGGACAATAAATATGTTTTCTTGCAGCAATCTTAGTAGAAGAAAGGAGCAAAATTGCAAAAAGTGTGTATACCAAACGAACTTGCATAATCATATTCCTAAGCCATGATTTCCTTATGAGATCTTGCAAGCCGTATTCTAATGTAGAACCACTGATAAAGCGGCCAGCATTCACGAATGGATGATTCTTATCTTTTATTCTGTAAACTCGTTAAACAAAATAACGCCCACTGTTATTCACATAACACTAGTTATACCACCACATAATTTTGTCAAACACCCACACACAAAATTTTTGTTATCTTTTAATTTTATCAATTATCGCTTTAACAGACTGCATATGGATAGTTTACTGTAATAACAACGTAACGAAATATGTTATTTCTATTTCATTTCCCTAATTACTTTAAGTGTCCACAAATTATGGGCTCAAACATTTTATATATATTCATGACATTTTCAATGTAATTTCGGTAATTATTCCGCGCTTAAATACCAACTTCAAGCATTATTCTACAATTATATGAGACCTTCCTGACGCAGTTTATTAACATGTAAATATACATTTCAAAACATTTAAGTTAATCCAAGTCTTACCCCATTTCTTTTTCACATATGTAGTATACCAGGCTAAGTTCTTTAAAAATACTGGATCCATAATACGACACTTTTCCCTCTTCGAGCTGATGCATCTCCAACGAAATCTTGAAAAAAAACGAGAGAGAGAGAGAGAGAGAGAGAGAGAGAGAGAGAGAGAGAGAGAGAGAGAGAGAGAAAAGCTTTCTATCTGGGTCCCATTCAAGGGCGTGAAATGAAGGTTTATAAGGTTCCAAGTTCCTCCGCTGGATTCCCCTGAAAATCTCTTTGCTCCCGCGTAATCATTTTCTATTCTTTTATTATTGCTACAATTTCCTCTCCGGCGTGAGCAACGGGCCTCCATGAAAATCCCTTTTCTGTTTTCCCTCTCATCGATACTCAGCGAGAAAAGAAACGAGTGATCATTTTTTTTTCTCTTTCTCTCTCCCTCTCTCTCTCTTCTCGCGATCGGAAATATTATTTTGAAATGTGGGATTCCACTGAAAAGGTGAGATGATAATAAGTTCGCCGCTGCTTAAATGGGCGCCATCTCGTGTGCTTCTTCTTTTTCTTCTATTCTTAAGAACAGTTTCGGCGAAATGTTGTTATGCGCTGTAATATGGATACTTTATTATGAAGCTTTATAACGCCTAACACTTTTTGGAAGAGAATTGAAAATAGATGTTCTAAAGGGCTGAGGGAGGAAATATTTATGTTAGTTATTCTAGGTTGATTAAAATTGAAATTACTTAATCACACCTGAAAAAATATTTGGATACATGACAATAAGGTCTTCTCAATTCAA
This sequence comes from Macrobrachium nipponense, assembly GCF_015104395.2. Taxonomy (NCBI): domain Eukaryota; kingdom Metazoa; phylum Arthropoda; class Malacostraca; order Decapoda; family Palaemonidae; genus Macrobrachium; species Macrobrachium nipponense. The sequence goes on along the minus strand of NC_087218.1, from coordinate 23,463,540 downwards.
AATACTCAACACGCAAACTTTCAAGGCAAAATAAGAGTTCCGAATTCAGAATACGTGAATGGGTTCGAGCCACGTAATAATGTTGGGATGGTAGTAGACTTATTCCTTCTAGTTACGTTTCAACTATATATAATAAGGAGAATGAAATTATATTCTCATTTCAAATCAACTCTACTCCTACTCTTGATTGCACTTACATCTAGTGGCATTATTATCACTCTGATTTCAAACCTAGTATAGGCAAAGAAGTTCATTAACGTATGTTTCCATTTATCATTAACAGTTGACAAAACTGTGAAGAAGTGCAACGAAGAGTTTCAAATGCATTTCATTACAGCAATGAACAGCTTTTCATAATTATCAAATATTAGTTGAAGTTAGCCGCCTTCCCATTAATGAAATATATCTCGTATTTTCCCCAGCTTTTGTTTACAGTTTTAGAAATTACTGACGACAACTTTTTTCAGGCACCGGTATTTCAAAAATTTGTTTACGTACAGATGTGAAATTATAGTGATAATAGATGCTAGTCATTATCTAATTCCGAAACTTGAGCATTGCTTCCTTCATAACGACACCGCTGTTTTGTATTAATTACTTTATTTCCCGAATAATACCGACTGAATTTTCTTTCACATAACCTACCCAATTCGGTGTTCGGATTCATCGTTACATATATAAATGCATGCGTTTCCTGATTTTTATTATTTTTAGTACCATAACCATTAACTATATTGGTAACGGAAATAGTATCCTTCCAATACCGGTATCATTAAGATATAATTCCAATAAAAAAATCTTTAATGTATTTCACGCAAATATTAAACGCGTTTCCTTGCCAAGCAGTAGTGATTTGCATACGAATATTACTGTACGCGCTTCCTAGTTTTCTGCATCTTACGAAATTCTAAAACATTAGCTATCCCAGCGGGGAAATGATTAACTTTAAAATGTTTCACACACCCAAGATCCACTTCTATAACCCATTCTTTTTACATAGGCCAAAAATAACTTAAACAAGTGGAAAGTCTTTATTTTAAATAAAATTTAAAACCTTATATTTGTTTACTACTACCTCAGCAACTGAGTGGATATTGCCAATTATTATTTTTATCACTTTAACTCGTGTATCTAGTTGTGTGTGTCTATCACAGTCATCCTATTCGACTGGGTGGTTTTATAGTGTGGGGCTCTGGGTTGCCTCCTGCTTCTTTAGGAATCCATTACTTTTCTTACTATGTGCGCTGTTTCTAGGAGCGCACTCTTATGCATGGATCCCGGAGCTATTTCAGCATCTTCTTTTTCCAGGATCTTGGGATCGTTCCTTGTTTTCCTATGATTTCCACTGGCATATCGCATATCCTTATATCTACTTTCCGGTTTTGATAATCATCAATTTTTCTTATTATTATTATTATTGTTGTTGTTGTTGTTGTTGTTGTTGTTGTTGTATTTAGGTAGAAGACCATCTTTCAAGCATGGTCTATTGAAAAATATTGCTGCTTCAGAGGCATTTATTTTATAGAAGTTCCTATGTATCCAATAAGCGCGTTACTCGCCAAACTAAATAAGAACTTCTACAAAACAAATGAAGCTGAATCAGAAATATCCTTCGATAGAACATATTATTATTATTTATTTTATTTATTTATTTTTTTTTTTTTTTGCTCTATCACAGTCCTCCAATTCGACAGGGTGGTATTTATAGTGTGGGGTTCCGGGTTGCATCCTGCCTCCTTAGGAGTCCATCACTTTTCTTACTATGTGTGCCGTTTCTAGGATCACACTCTTCTGCATGAGTCCTGGAGCTACTTCAGCCTCTAGTTTTTCTAGATTCCTTTTCAGGGATCTTGGGATCGTGCCTAGTGCTCCTATGATTATGGGTACGATTTCCACTGGCATATCCCATATCCTTCTTATTTCTATTTTCAAATCTTGATACTTATCCATTTTTTCCTTCTCTTTCTCTTCTAACTCTGGTGTCCCATGGTATTGCGACATCAATGAGTGATACTTTCTTCTTGACTTTGTCAATCAACGTCACGTCTGGTCTATTTGCACGTATCACCCTGTCCGTTCTGATACCATAGTCCCAGAGGATCTTTGCCTGATAGTTTTCTATCACTCCCTCAGGTTGGTGCTCGTACCACTTATTACTGCAAGGTAGCTGATGTTTCTTGCACAGGCTCCAGTGGAGGGCTTTTGCCACTGAATCATGCCTCTTTTTGTACTGGTTCTGTGCAAGTGCCGGGCATTCGCTTGCTATGTGGTTTATGGTTTCATTTTTCGTATTGCCCTTCCTACGTATGGGAGAGATGTTATTTCCGGCTATCGTTCTTTGAACATATCTAGTTCTTAGGGCCTGATCTTGTGCCGCTGTTATCATTCCTTCAGTTTCCTTCTTTAGCTCTCCCCTCTGTAGCCATTGCCATGTGTCATCGCTTGCTAGTTCTTTAGTCTGTCTCATGTATTGTCCGTGCATTGGTTTGTTGTGCTAGTCCTCTGTTCTGTTTGTCATTCTCCTGTCTCTGCATATTTCTGGGTCTTCGTCTACTTTTATTAGTCCTTCTTCCCATGCAATCTTTAGCCACTCGTCTTCACTGGTTTTCAGATATTGCCCCAGTGCTCTGTTCTCGATGTTGACGCAGTCCTCTATACTTAGTAGTCCTCTCCCTCCTTCCTTTCGTGTTATGTATAGTCTGTCCGTATTTGCTCTTGGGTGTAGTGCTTTGTGTATTGTCATATGTTTCCTGGTTTTCTGATCCATGCTGCGGAGTTCTGCCTTCGTCCATTCCACTATTCCTGCACTGTGTCTCATTACTGGCACTGCCCATGTGTTTATGGCTTTTATCATATTTCCGGCGTTGAGTTTTGACTTGAGTATCGCCTTGAGTCTCTGCATATATTCTTTCCTGATCGTGTCCTTCATCTCTTGGTGTTTTATATCCCCTCCTTCCATTATTCCCAGGTATTTGTATCCTGTCTCATCTATGCTTGATGTTGCTCCCATCTGGTAGCTTTATCCCTTCAGTTCTCGTTACTTTGCCTTTTTGTATGTTGACTAAGGCGCATTTTTCTATTCCAAACTCCATCCTGATGTCCCCAGATACAATCCTTACAGTCTGGATTAGGGTATCTATTTCCTTCCTTGATGCTCTTACCATACAGCTTGATGTCGTCCAAGAACAGCAGATGGTTGATTCTGTTGCCTTTATTATTATTATTATTATTATTATTATTATTATTATTATTATTATTATTATTATTATTATTATTATTATTATTATTATTATTATTATTATTATATGATATCCTGCGGTTTGCCAGAGTACCGCTGCATATGAGAGGTGATATACAGCCTACATGAACCCACAAGGAAACCAGCTATTGCTGCTATTACCAGGTAGAAATGACCTCTGTTGTGCTGCCCTATAGCACATGTAGCAAAAGTCTACATAAGTTGATAAAAATCTAATATACTTTAGGGTTTAGCCAGAACATTACAACGAATTCCTGAAAACACAGCCTTTCGGGATTGTAATCTCATTTATCTTCTCGTTTTAATAAGTTTCAATACATGAAACAAACAAATAGTATTTAGGTATACAAGCTAAAATTCTTTTATTTTTTAAACGAATGCACCATTTAACACTCAGAATAATATGATTATCTTGCCTTACATTTTGTAAACATATGTAGAAACAACGATAATAATAATAATAATAATAATAATAATAATAATAATAATAATAATAATAATAATAATAATAAAAGAAATGAAAATATGTTTGAGGATATGTTTTGTTTCCTGATTGCGACAAAATACGGTAGGCTTAATTTGCATTATGTAAGGTCTTCTCAACAACTTGATTCATTGTCATTTTTTTTTTTTTTTTTTAGCCATACATGCCAAACAATGGAGCAACTAAGGCCATTCAGCGTGAAACGGAAATTGACAGTGAAAAGGTTTGAAATGTGTAAAAGGAAAAAAACACCGCAGTTGCTCTATGAATCCATTGCTATGAGAGGATGACCCGTAAGATGGAAGGAAAATGTTGAAAGAAGAATTTAAAAACGAGCGATATTGTAAGAGGATTTGCCTAACACAGTAGGTAAGTCATTCGAAGCAGAATCAATTACGTTATGACCGATACTAGCGAATGATATATCGAATAACTAGTGAATGAAAAAAGCGAAAACGAATACGGAAATGAGGGAGCAGATTTAATAATAACACAAGAAAGAGATCACTAATAAGTAGTGGATCTTTGCCTCGTCCATAAAAAAAAATCTCATTTCAAAGTCAGGGGAATTTCTTTTTTTGACCTTGAAGCTGCCTAAGAATGAAGCTACTGGTTTTAGTCTTATTTGTTTTCAGTCATTAAGGTTTCCTAAATGGCGTGAATTATATGATGACCAAATCATATACTACTAATAATCTTTAGCACTTAAGGCAAATACGTTAAAAACTGTGCGACCACCATCTCTCTCTCCTCGCTCTCTCTCTCTCTCTCTCTCTCTCTCTCTCTCTCTCTCTCTCTCTCTCTCTCTCTCTCGGAGACAATGAGCCTAATATGAAGAAACCGCAAACAACACGAGGACGTTGCCGTCCTAGATTTCATGTCCGCCACGAGAACCATTTTCACATTTAGCTGTGACATCAAAAAGATCAAAGGAAACGTCAAAGAAGGCAGTGATGCCATGGACACCCAAAAGCTAAAATCCCATTACGTAAATTAAATCTGTACCGAGATTACAGGATGGAGGGGTCGCGGGTAGCATTCAACGTGGCACCGTGAGGAAATGATACATGAGGAGACCTTCACAGACTTCGCTGGAACTCCTTACTGAAGGAACATTTCGTGGGGCCACTGAAGAACAAAACTGCAAATACGGGTCCCACACTGCACGAATTTTACGCAATTGCATTGCAATGTATGTAAAGCAAAGATTAGACATTTTGCTTTTCAACACTGTCGATGTCCTTCTCATGATCAAAATGATGAAATGAAGTTAAAACGGATTTCATACATTGATAGGAATTGTTTGCACGTTCAGTGTATCTGTAGTTCAGTTGCACAAAAATGATACCAACAATTATTTTTGTTCTTTCATTCTTATCATTGTTAAATCCGTTGCGATCAGTATAAGGCAGTCCCTTTATATAAAACTTCTTTTATTACAAATACAGAAACGTCCCAACACAGACGATTGATAATTGCTACATCAGAATCCCATAAAGGTGACTCCGTGTCACTACTGTATTAAAGCGTTGGCCGAAATGAGTAAAGCACATATTTATTCCGTGCTGATTTATCTAACAATGGAATTTCCGTGTTCCGAATTTTTTTCCCAATATCAAAATGAGTTACTTCAATTAAATAGCGTCCTTCTCTTTTTTTTCTTTTTTTTATTCTGATACATCGGCGGTGAATTCCAAATCCATTTAACTCATATTCAGGTTATATATTTGCATTATGTATATCGCATCTTTATATAACATAACACACCATATATGCACACACACACACACACCCACCCATACACACACACACACACACACACACACACACACACACACACACACATATATATATATATATATATATATATATATATATATATATATATATATGTGTGTGTGTGTGTGTGTGTGTGTGTGTGTGTGTGTGTGTGTGTGTGTGTACACTAACGTGCGCGAGCGCACAGACACACGCGAACATACACATATAATATAAATGTGTATATATATATATATATATATATATATATATATATATATATATATATATATATATATATATATATAATATATACTATAGTACATGTGTGAGTGTATAAGCCATCACCGATATCCATTTCCTGTGTAGCAGCTCGTTCGATCAACGAAATTCAGCAAAGCTAAATCCTACGAGTATTTGGATGTGACCGATAGAAATGTCTGACGCAGCAATGCATAAGCTGTCAATCTCATCAAAATACTGAAAGCTGAAAGAACTGTATCTTCTGAAGCCACCATTTTCTAGTGAAGGATGCAATTTTTTTTTTTAAATATACAGACATCTTCATATTAAATATTCATCATAGAGCCTACACCTGTTTTTAACCTGACTTTTGGCACACACAGGAGAACCTTGAAAGACCTTCTTGGTACCAATATTGTACCTCACAAGGTGATTCGTTAACTAACAGATAAAAACTCGACAATACGACGAAGTACCGATTGGAATTCAAACGCCGTCAATCCCGACTTAACAGCAAATAAATGGGAGCGATTTATCACAAGCAACCTTTCGCCGTGATCTGCTACGTTATGACGCAACCAGACCTTAAGAGTCTGATAGAAGTGGACGGGGATAAATGGACGCGAGATGCTACGGACATCTGAACAGCAGAATCAGAAGAGGTTATTTCTGCCATACCCTTCGTCAAAGTCAGGCTTTAATGACACTTGGCGTGTCCCCCCCCCCCCTCCCCCCCTCCCCCCCCTCCCCCCAGCCACCCCCGCCCCCCAGCTCTAGCGCTTATTCTCTATGCATAGAATGTCTTGCTTGTTCTGTTTATGGCGTAGATTAATTTGCATGCTTTATTGCTCACGGTGCTCGAGTCCTCGTTGCAACGGCCGACGAGCCGGAGGGGGCCAGTTTTGGTCGTTGGAGCCATTTCTAATTCATGATCAAATTCAGTGTTGCTGTTGTCAGTGCAGTTATGGACTAGCATTTCAAACCCGTAATACAATATTGCTGTTGGCAGTGCAGGTATGGTCTACCATTCCAAACCCATAATACAATATTGCTGTTGTCAGTGCAGGTATGGTCTATCATTCCAAACCCATAATACAATATTGCTGTTGTCAGTGCAGGTATGGTCTATCATTCCAAACCCATAATACAATATTGCTGTTGTCAGTGCAGGTAGGGTCGGAGATTCCAACCCTAATAACATTTGCTTGTTTCAGTGCAGGTAATGGTCTATTCCATTCCAAACCCCTAATATAATTGCTGTTGTCAGTGCAGGATGGGTCTATCATTTCCAAACCCATAATACAATATTGCGTTGTCGTGAGGTATGGTCTACAATTCCAAAACCCATAATACAATATTTGCTGTTGTCAGTCAGGTAGGTCTATCATTCAAACCCATAATACAATATTGCTGTTGTCAGTGCAGGTTATGTCTACATTTCCAAACCCATAATACAATATTGCTGTTGTCAGTGCAGGTATGGTCTATCATTCCAAACCCATAATACAATATTGCTGTTGTCAGTGCAGGTATGGTCTATCATTCCAAACCCATAATACAATATTGCTGTTGTCAGTGCAGGTATGGTCTATCATTCCAAACCCATAATACAATATTGCTGTTGTCAGTGCAGTATGTCTACAATCCAAAACCCTAATAAATGTTGCTCAGTGGCAGTATGGTTCTATCCTTCCCCAAACCCATAAATACACTATTGCTGTGTCAGTGCAGGTTTATGGTCTTATCATTCCAAACCCATAATACAATATTGCTGTTTCAGTGCAGGTATGGTCTACCATTTCCAAACCCATAATACTATTTCTGTTGCAGGTGCAGGATGGTCTACATTCCAACCCATAATACAATATTGCGTTGTCAGTGTAGGTATGGTCTATCATTCCAAACCCAATAAATACAATATTGCTGTTGTCAGGCAGTAATGGTCTATCATTCCAAACCAATACAATTTGCTGTTGTAGTGCAGTATGTCTAGTATGGTCTAATTCAAATCAACATATATTGCTGTTGTCAATGCAGTATGTCTATCATTCCAAACCCATAAAAATACATATTGCTGTTGTCAGTGCAGGTGGTCTACAATTCCAAAATACCATACAATATTTCTGTCAGTGCAGGTAGTCTATCATTCCAAACCCATAATACAATATTGCGTTGTCAGTCAGGTATGGTATCATTCCAAACCCATAATACAATATTGCTGTTGTCAGTGCAGGTATGGTCTATCATTCCAAACCCATAATACAATATTGCTGTTGTTAGTGCAGGTATGGTCTAGCATTCCAAACCCGTAACACAATATTGCTGTTGTCAGTGCATTTACGGTCTACCATTCAAAAGCCGTAACACAATATTGCTGTTGTCAGTGCATGTACAGTCTACCATTCCAAACCCGTAATATAATATTGCTGTTGTCAGTGCAGGTATGGTCTACCATTCCAAACATATAACACCATACTGATGTTGTCTGCCCAGGTATGGTCTAGTATGCCAAACATCAAATACAATATTTCAGGTATGGTCTTCTACTCCCAACATGTGATGGAATATTTTTTTTGTCAGTAGAGTATGGACTAAACTGTTTTTTCCCATCTGTCCATCCGCCTGTGGTGTTTTCGCATGGTAGCACTGCATCCCGGGCTTTAGATAGTTACACTCTGCTTACATTCACCAACAATAATAATATCCTGTTTCGAATAATAACGGTGTAATTCGCATACAGTAAATTATTAAAACACTCAGTTGCAAATGCACACCCAGATATCCTTTTATTTACCTAAAACTTACACATAGCGTAACTATCAATAGTCGATTTTTTTAAACCTGGCAAACTTGCACGTAACTTGCACTTAGCTGCTTGTCGCTGATTGGATGGATGTCGTGTTGTCCGAATTTCTGTTTTGTTTTCACAGTTTCAGAATTGTGATTATACGGCCATAGATTGAGATAAGAGCCAAATTATGTAATGTTATGTAAACGCCAGTTGTAATAAACTTAATTATTAAGAACTTACATACCAAATTATTATATAATAGTTAACAGTTATGAAACAACACTCTCCGAAGCTGTAGACTTGAAATATTTTTCAAACGCATGAACTTTAATGTTTAAATTTCTTGCTAGATTTTTAGTGCAATCATGCCATTGGTTGTTTGAAAAAAAAAAACATATTCATAGTACATTGCTGATGTTGTATAACGCCTAAGAACAAAATACTATCGTAGAAATGTAAGCTGTCAGAAAATTTTGGGGTGGAGGAGTTGTGGGAGGAACAACCTCGGGGTTGACAGAAAGTTGACGTACTCTCAGCGGGAGGTTCAAATGTGGGCTGTGGTGTTCTTGTCTTCATAAAATAATAAAGATGTTTATATATCATAATGTTTATTTTTTGCATTTCAAAACTTTAGTTGCTGTTGCTGTCGCCTTAATGATTTCTTTCATTGTCTTGCTAGGGCCCTGTGAAGTGAAACATTGAAAAACATTCATTATTATATTACAGCACTGACTGGTAAGCCTACTGCCAGCAGCATGTATATGCCTGGTGTTTGAAGTGCCTTCATCTCTACTTTGTTCCATATCGTCTCTTGTGGCCATGGGTGAAATAGGTGAAATCGACGACAGTGAGCCAACTGCTCGATAGCCGATTCTATGCTGATTGATGATGGCGGTGTGTGCAGCAGGCGACAACTCGCCGGCTGTTCCTTTCTCAACTCCTCCACCCCAAATGTTCGGCAAGCTTACATTTTCTACGATAGTATTTTCTTCATTGGTGTTATACAACCTTCAGCAATGTACAATAAATACGTTTTGCATTTTTCCAAACCACCAATGGCACGATTGCACTAAAAATCTAGCTAGAAATTTAAACATTAAAGTTCATGCGTTTGAAACATATTTCAAGTCTACAGCTTCGGAGAGTGTTGTTTCATAACTGTTAACTATTATATAATAGATTTGGTATGTAAGTACTTAATACTTAAGTTTATTATAACTGGTATTTACATAACATTACATAATTTGGCTCTTATCTCAATCTATGGCCGTATAATCACAATTCTGAAACAGTGTGAAAACAAAACAGAGAGATTCGGACAACACGACATTCATCCAATCAGTGACAAGCAGCTAAGTGCAAGTTAAGTGCAAGTTTGCCAGGTTTAAGAAAATCGACTATAAAGCCCGGGACGCAGGGTTACCATACGCAAACACCACAGGCGGGTAGTCAGATGGAAAACACAGAGTATAGTATTCAAAACATGCAATATACTGTTGTTGTCCGTGCAGGTATGGTCTAATATTTCAAACACATAATGCAATATTTTGGTAGTGGGTGCAGGTATAATCTAGTATTCTAAAAGACCAATATAATAGTGCAGTTGTTCATGCAGGTATGATGTGGTATTCCAAACATGTAATACAATATTAGTTGCCCGTGGAGTTATAATCTAGTATTCTAAGGAGGTAATACTTGAAAGGTTTGAAGCAAAAAGCTTTACACTTCAGGTTCTATGAGCAAGAAACTCTAGTCTTCCCGTAGCATCAAAGATAAGAATAATGTATCTATCTAATTTCTGGAAATTACGTTTTAACATTTACCTATTCCATTTATATCACCTTTCGTTCTTATCTTTAATAAAAACGAAACTCTAATCCTATCACAGAACCCAATAATACATCTTTTCCTCCCTAAAATCCCATCTCTGGAACTCGCAGCAACGGAGAAGCAGAAAACAAAAGAAGAACGAATATTCCTCACCCGAAAAGGAGAGGCCGAGGCAAGGACATCTTTATTATCATGATAATAGGGCAAACTCGGCGTCGTCGGAATAGCAAAGTGAAACGCCGAGAAAGCAATTTCTTTAGAAGCACATAAATCAATGGTACAATAAAGAAAACAATAAGCCTAACTCGAACAATGAAGGCCTTCGATGAAGGAGGAGGCGTTTTTATCGACGTTATCTGAAGGATGTAACAAAAATAAAAATAAAATAAAGAGGGGAAAGAAAAATACTGACTATCGAAGAAGAGAGTAGGTAGATAACAATTTAAGTACTTCGGTAATAAAAAAAAATGGTGGAGAAGGGGGGTAGACTTAGAACAATTGCTTTGTGGAAGTTGGCTATTCAGTGAGAGAGAGAGAGAGAGAGAGAGAGAGAGAGAGAGAGAGAGAGATAACAGGAGGTTTGTCCGCATTCATCTCTGAATCTTTATGTCACAAAACTCAAAACTGAAGATATCCTGAAGATAGAAATAACGTTTTCTCAACCTCGCTGTATCTAAGACGCTATCGATTTGGTCATCGGATACCAAAATATGCAATATATATATATATATATATATATATATATATATATATATATATATATATATATGTCTTATATATATATATATATATTATATATTATATATAGCTTTAAATATATCATCTATATATATATATTATTTATATATATATATATCTTTAAATATCTATCTAAATATATATATATTTAAATATATATCATATCTATATATACTTTAAATATCTATCTATATATATATATATATATATATATATATTATATATATATATATATATGGATATATATATATATATATATATATATATATATAATCTATATAGTATATATATGTATATATATATATATATATGTGTGTGTGTGTGTGTGTGTGTGCGTGTGTGTCTTTTATTATATATATATATATATATATATATATATATATATATATATATATATATAATACACGGGGAGAATATAGCTTCTTCGAGGCTGGGTACAAGTTAATATGGAGGAGGGTAACTTCATACACCATAAATATTACCAGAATTAACCGTGTTTATAAACCTCACGAATATCACGACAACTTTAAGAAAAGATTTCAAACATGCAAAAGTATAAGTGACAACGGCAAAGCAAAGGAGTTCGCGTGTTGGTAGCAAATAAGAGTAGAAATACGAAATAAAAAATCAACATTCGTAAAGAAAATGCACATAAAATGTTGAGGTAATACCACACTGATATTTATACATAATTGACTGAAGAATCACTACGGCACATAACCTTAAAAGTGTCGTAGCGGCAATAAAACCTCACAGTTCCGTCTACGTTCCCAAATCCGCAAATAGCCGGGAGAGACTCCCGGAGAAATCGGGGAAGAGTTATGGTAAGGCAGCTGGAGAAAAACACCACATCAAGGAGCCGTTATTTTCCTATAATGCAGACATACAACCACCTATTATAAAATAATCACCGGCCACAGTTGCAATATAATGACCTCCTACATCACTCCGGGATTCCTCGGGCGCTATCAACGTTTCACCGGAAGAGTGATGGATACCCGAAAAATACCCTCCTCCTCCGACTGCGATGAATAATACTCATCGCTCCGACCGGGGACGGAGGATTCTGGAGCTCAGACAGGACCCGAGTAAACGCACGTGCGAAGGGAACGAAATGAAAACGCTTATGAAAGATGTGCTGATAAAGTATATAACAACCATAATTAGTACAATATACAGTATTAATTGAAAAAGTTACATTTGCAAATATCAAGAGCATGAACAAAAACGCTGAACATATAATATGACCACAAAAGCTATTCACTCACTGAAAACACAGTGGAAGAGAAAAATGTAAAAGTCTACGGTAACGAGTCGCATTATTTAAATTACTTTTGCAAATCCTTTCGATCTCGCGAAACTATCTAAAATACCCGTAAGCTATGAAAACAAACCAGCAAACGTCATTTATTTGGAAACATCGCTATTTTTCTGAAACGCCTGTAAACATACAGACGCTTCTTCATTTAGAAATTAAATTCCCTTCAGGGAAACTAAGGTGACAAAAGCATATTGCTTTCGTTGCTGACAAAATCTAATAATACTTAACTTCACTGACTGAGACATATATATCTAATGCTCTTTGACACTCACAGGTGGTTAACTATTAATTTTTAAACAAACCAAACGTTCGTTTCATATTAAGCTTTATATGATAGAAATGCCAGAGTAGCCAGCTGATAGAAAAGAACCATAATGTATTATTATCTGCTCTTTGTGACTAAAATACCAGAATCATTATCATTCTCTTATTCAGTAAAACTGGCAGTTGATTTTACGTTTAGGAAGAAAATAAATAGGAAATAAATTATGAATAAATTTGGAAATAATATAAAATTATAATAACCCACTGAGAAAAGTAAGTTTAAAAGCTGTCTGAACTGACATAAATGGAAAAATAAAATAAGTAAAAGAAAGCAGTGGAAAAAACCGATGTAAAAAATGATAGAATATTCTCTTTAGCAGCCTCTCAGAAAGTGCATAAACATAAAAGTAAAATAAGCAAAAACGAAATGCCATAACAAAAATCGAAGTAAAAAATGATCCAGAATTCTCTCAGAACGGAATCAGTTTCACGGCGAGTTCTTTGCAGCAATCTTTCGTTCATTCATAACTCACTCGCACCAACTTTCCTCGCATCAATCACCCATATCAACATTTCATTCATCACTCGGGATTTCACTTACGACTCGCGCGTATTTTATCTACTCACCAGCCGCTTTCATGAGTAGATAGTCGGGATTGGGTAAGAGAATGAATTTCCTCGCTCTTGGAGGAAAGGTTTTGGACAAAGTAATTCCTATCATATTTGTGCTGATGAAAATTTTTACCCTGCATTAAATACGTTTATCAAATATTGCAATTAGTATGAGCAATGCAAGGCTAAATAGATGCTGATCACCCTATGACTAAACGCTTTCTATACAGCGCACATTATGTCATGAACACATACCTGGAGCGATATTCTATTATTATATTTCTTAACATCTTGACTTTTTTATTATTATCATTCATCCTTTCTCCTTTTTAAGAAATTTCTATAAGATGTTTTGCAGTATCTGATGCGTTTCCGCTTTTCGGCTTCTCCTCTAAAGGGTAAATTTAAATATCCTGTGACAGAAGAAAGTAGGAATGTTCCGAATCCACATCATTCCTGAATATTACTAACGCGCCTAACATAAGCAATTACATCCACACCCCCTCAAATGCCAATGAAGCAAGCTACATCTCATCAACCAAATCCAGCATCACCTGACAGTCATCCGTCATCCAACATCACAACATCCGTTGAAACAGATCGCTAAAGTATCAGAAAAGGGCGTCGTAAGACCACCAATAAAGGCTTGAAAATCTTGCCATAACGGTCGTTTCAGAAGAATACTCCGGTCATGATTCACGATTAGGGTATTACTGACCGAACAACAGCCGAAAACAGAAGTATAAAAGGAACGATAACCGATAGGGCCAATATAAAACTAGCAATGACCGACAAAGCAAACATAAAACTAATAATAACAAATGACCGGAAGGTACAACGACGATAGGCTCGAGTATCAATCATTCTCTCGACCTCTTAGGAGGAAAAGGAGAGGGACTGAAGGATAGTCAGTATACCGACAAGATCATTTACGTTAATGTAAATGTAAAACCTCGTCCACTTGAAGACAGAAGGCAAAGCTGAAATTAATATACATATTCTTAAAAATAAATGCGATCATAAAAGGCGAAATGAACGCAAAGTGTTCTTATTGAGATTCATTTTCAAAGGAGAGAGAGAGAGAGAGAGAGAGAGAGAGAGAGAGAGAGAGAGAGAGAGAGAGAGAGAGAGAGAGAGAGAGAGAGAGTATCCAATTAAATTGAATGGCATGTCTACAAGACCTTGAAATGAAGGGAACAATACCTGGTCGTTACAGTAAAATCAAATTCCATATACCTAGCTCAGAACCAAAACAGATATATGAAAACGTGTCTATTGCTTTGTAAAGGAGCTCAACCAGACTTAAGATCATAATATGCCCAATCAACACCACAGACGTTCAATCTACAGTTTACTGAAAAAATGCAATAAAATTCAGTATATATCATCTTTCAAAGTATATTAAAGGACAAACAAGTATAAAATGCGCCAAAGATTATTCGGCGCAATCAAATTTTCTGTACAGCGAATAATCAAGGATACCGAAAATAGATCTATCTTCTGGTGATCTGGTATTATGCTGTATGAGCCGCGGCCCATAAAACTCATGAAACTCTTAGTCGGCCGCGGTGGTCTGTGTTGTTGTGTTGCCAGATGCACGATCACAGCTAACTTGAACCTTAAATAGAATAAAAACTACTGAGGCTATAGGGCTGCAATTTGGTATGATTGATGATTAGAGGGTGGATGATCAACATGCTAATTTGCAGCCCTCTAGCTCAGTAGCTTTTAAGATCTGGGGGCGGAGAGAAAAAGTGCGGACGGACAGACAAATCTGTCTCAATAGTTTTCTTTTACAGAAAACTAAAAACAATATATGCTTAGTCATCAACTTCTATAGCGTCA
Organism: Macrobrachium nipponense; assembly: GCF_015104395.2. Taxonomy (NCBI): domain Eukaryota; kingdom Metazoa; phylum Arthropoda; class Malacostraca; order Decapoda; family Palaemonidae; genus Macrobrachium; species Macrobrachium nipponense. The sequence continues at coordinate 23,448,395 of NC_087218.1, read as the reverse complement.
TGCTGTTCTAGTATAGTTATTAGATAATCTCATACGTAATAAAGACCATCCGCAACAATAACCAGCTGCCAAAACTTGACGTGACTTTCCTCAAAGGTGTGAACCCGCGCGCGAGCGCGTTTTATCATCTAGAAAAATCACAATCGGAAACGGCTAACCGGGAGGAGGACTATTTATTCAACTGGCAACCACTCCGAGAGAGAGAGAGAGAGAGAGAGAGAGAGAGAGAGAGAGAGAGAGAGAGAGACGTTTATTGTTAATAGGGGGACGAAAGTGACTGGGAAATGAGATCAAACGGAGCTCCATCTCACATCGGCCGGGCAGCACATTTATCGTCTTGCGGTCATTAACAAAATTCAGTTTACGAGAGAGAGAGAGAGAGAGAGAGAGAGAGAGAGAGAGAGAGAGAGAGAGAGAGAGAGAGAATGGTTCTTTCTATTTATCCGTTCATCCATATCCCAATTCCATCCTCACAAGTATCCCCACACCGGTATCCCCTCCACAGCGGCAACGGGAAATGCGCGGGTGTGATGACTTGTTAATAATCCCATCACCGATACAACGGACCGGACAAACGAAGTATCAATACTGGGCCGGGTATAATCTATCACCCTAGCAGCATCCTCCCCACCTACCCACCCATCTCTCCGCCCTTAACTCCGCCCTGGTGTGGAATGAAATGGTAAAACGCCCAGTGATGAAGTTATCTCACACGGATGCTGAGAGGCGTTATCGGAGAGGGGCTCCGACTCTATGGAGGAGACCCCCAGCCGTCGGCGAGACTTAATGAATTTTTATCACTGGAGGCAATGCAGCGAACACAGGGGATACAAAAGTGTTCGTCCCTTCCGTTGTGAGAGAGAGAGAGAGAGAGAGAGAGAGAGAGAGAGAGAATCTGCTGATCTAGCTGACAGCACGTCACTTAGCAGCGTTCGAGTTCATTACATCGTGGTCGTCACCTATTGATGATCTGACGAAGGGTCAAGACACCCCCATTTCTTATCCTTCGCCCAGATGATTCCGTGGGACTCCTAACATTTGTCTCCTTCCGGTTGCTTTTGTTTTGGACCGTGAGCGCCAGGGCTATCTTAGTGGGTAGGATCGTTCACTGTCCGTCCGCCTAAAGAAAGAAGCACGGCTGCGTACTTACCGGGACAATATATAAGCCCATTCGGTTTATTTCGGTTATTTGTTCTGTAAATTCCCCATTTCCTCTTCATTCATATTGCTGCTAATACTACTTCTACATTCTCTACGTCCTAAGTAGTGACAGTAGATTCTCCTCCAAATGCCTGCCATCAATCACATTGTCAAATAAATATAATTTCACCCCCTTATTATTCCACTTCGTCACCACTATTAATAGAACTTTTTTTATTTCACTATTCAGATATTTTCTTTCCATTTCATCATCACACTTTTCGCTAAATATATAGCATTTTTAAGGTGGAAAGGCTAACACAACAATAAAAACTGTACAGTTAATGTAGTGGCTCTGGTATTATCATTTTTTAAATTTTTATGTTTAAAACAGCGTGAAATTTCTTCTCGAAATTGGTCAGTTACTACTTAATCTACAAACTTGGCTGTGAAATGAACGTGCACAGTATATGGATAAGAATTATGATCGGATCATTGATAAATTATCTTACAGGCACTGTGGTTACACATTCTAAAAACCTGTTTGTACATTTAATAGTAACTGACCAATTTTTAGAAGAAATCCTGAAACTGAAACGAAGACGAGAGAGCAGCGCATTATACATGCCGGATATTAAAAAGGTTATGCTAAAGTCTACTTGCAAGACGGTTATTAATCATTTATATTCCATGAAGAAAATGTTAAAATGTTATTTCCAAAAGACTGTGCACTCCTAAAATATGGGGATCTCGTATGCCTATTTCTAAGTTTAGATTTCCGAGCATTTCCTACTTAAAAAAAAAGAAAAAAAAAAACTAAATTTACTCACCAAAACGCATTTGTGCCAGATTTCCTGTCTGCACCAGAAAATAAGTGAACAAAAT
>NC_087218.1:23426370-23441370 GCF_015104395.2 Macrobrachium nipponense | reverse complement strand
GAATCAGGACCGGTCCTGATTTCGTTCCTGTCCTTTGGACGGTGGTTCGATCCAATGAGGGGACGAAATTATTATCACAACTAAAAATTCCCTTTCGATACATATATGAAAATATATCAATTCTGAGGTAGAGCGAATTAGATATGAAAGGACATTTGTAGCTCGAATGATTTATTATGAATCACGGTGATGTGATAATTATTCATATATATATATATATATATATATATATATATATATATATATATATATATATATATATATATATATATGTGTGTGTGTATGTGTGTGTGTGTGTGTATATATATGTGTGTGTGTGTGTTGTGTCTTAATAAAAGAAGAAATCCTTTAAAGGATAGATTTCCCTTTACGTCATTTTTCCAATCTTTACTTTCGCTCTATCAAACAATTGTGCCTATGGTGAGCATACAACTTTGCAGACACCTCCGGTAGTTTGCATTTATTTACATTATTATTAGCATTATTTTTAGTTTTGTTTTGCTCTATCAAGGACTTCTGCTCGTGGTGGTGAGCAAATAAACTGATTAAATCCTCAGGATTATATGGTTGTTAGTTTTCCTGTTTCAAACCTGTGACCATCACACAGGAGACTTTTGTGCACAAGCCTTCATCAGTAAGATATACGCCACGCCAGCTCAGCAGTTGGACCATCAGAACTTTTACTATGACATATTTGGAGTCCTTTTTTGTCCAGCGAACAATTTTGATTTTGCTGCAGAACAAAGGTCCTATACTCGATAGCTAAGTAGCCTTATATAAGACAGGGGAGCTGAACCCAAGCAAGGGAGGCTTAGAAGTTGTTCAACTCGCGTAATGAATTGGAGGACCTTTAATCCTTTACTAAAGAGATCTTGGTTAGAAAAATTCATTTTTAAAAACTATATTCACATTTTCCTTAACTAATTAGTCAATAGTAACAAGACGTTTTTATGAGTGACAGTCCAAGACAAAAATAAATTACAAACTTTTACTACAGACATGACATCATTTATTCGCACATCATAAAAAATATGATTAATTGCAAGAAACCACGAACACCTCGAGGCATTATGAGCCGGCGAAGCAAAAAGATGAATAAAAAAGAAACAAAATGCGCGAACACATCCCGAAGCTAACGCGGCAAAATATGGCACTGCCAAAAAAGGTCGCAACTAAGCCCGGACAAGCTCTCCTACGACCAGTCATTTTCATCTTATGAAAACGAAAAAAAACGAAATCTTGTCTGGGACGGGAAAAAAGGGGTGGCTGAAATGCATTCAAACTTCTCCAGTGCCAGCTGCTGCATATTTACTTTGGCTCGCTTTGAGAGGAAAAATCCTCGGCCCATTACAGTCGAAGATTTAGCTTATCTGGGGCGATATGACTGTTCTTATCGCGTTCCCCCTTTTCATCGCTGCTGAGGAAGGAGGCAAAAAGAGATTAAGTTTCTTCACTTCCGTCGGACTCAGCTTTCCTCCCAAAAAGCAACAGGCAGCAGGGAGTTTTTTTTTTTTCCTACCTCTGAACGTCCGCTGCAAGGTCCATAGAGTAGAATAAAATCTTAAAGGAAAATAAACTGAAGATTGACGGGTGAATACATACATAAAATTCCATACTATTCATTAATTAATTTGTCAAGTTCTTGATTTCGAGTTAAGTATACTTGTCAACATCGAAATTAAACGACAAATATGTAACAGGTAAATAGACGCAGAATGATAATAGCCTTTTCATAAGGCAAAAGATAAGCAAAGGTCCTTTTACAAGCACATAAAAAACAAAAAGGAAAAGCAATAGATAAGGGCAGTATTTATAAACAAAGGAAGCTATATGCCCAACTCGTGAAAGGAGGAAGGCTATAAGCGTCGAAAAAGCAGTGGAATGGTGAGAATTCTGAACTCTAGAAGCAGAATACAAGAAAGACTGGAGGACAGAGCCTCTCAAGACACTCACAGGAAACGTCTACAGCGTTTGCTACCTCGAGGCTACCCAGAAACAGCCATCGACGACCGCAAAAGCCCACAATTAATAAAGAAGTGGTGCTGTCAAAACGTTTTCTCCCCCAAATCGAGAGACCCAATGGAAATCAGGAGATGGAAAGTCGGAGGCTGGTGAAGGGAGATGGAAAGACAGAGGGGATGGGCGGGCGGGAGGGAGGAGGGATGAGAAAGGGATGGGGGGAGGGAGCCTTTGATGCCCTACTTCTCCAGTGACGAGAATATTGATTTTGCAAATGGAACAAAAGTTGGATTCAGCTTTTTGAATCGCATTTCCTTTCAGCTCTGATGACTTTAGGAGAATTGGTGTTCTATTTTCCTCTTTTGTTTAGGTTTTCTCTTTTTTTCCCTCTCCCTTGCGATCTGAAAGTTTAAAATTCCTCAATTGCCTTCCTTCTAAGGGCCCAACCCTCCAACCCCCACCTTTAAAACTAAATGCAATCTCTTTGGCAGATCAGGAAGGTTGGTGGTGGAGATCCTGAGAATTCTTCATTTCCATAATGGATGCGTTTTGTATCGCTTCTGTTGTTCAACTATTGAGGTTATTCAAGAAGCGAAGCGGAGGAGCTTCGTTCAAGCCATAGTCCATACCCCATCCCCCCTTCCTCCCGACAAACCCCGACCCATTCCCAGCCCTTACCTACCCAATTTTAATTTTTTTCCCATTTCGTTTCCTCTGCCTTTATTCTCAACCACAGTATTTCTTTCTTATTTATTTTTTTTATGCATCACATAATACAGTAAGAGGTATGCTATTATGCTCTTGGAACAAGGTAATGTTTAAGGTAATTTGTTCTTCATTCATCCATTTACGAAGGATAATTCTTTCATTCGTCACATAAGACTGATTACATAATTGGAAAGGGGTATTTTGATTCCACCTTACAAATAAATTTATTATCATAAGTATAATGGACATATGAAATTCAAAGGACTGTTTTCTAAATGAATTTTCGAAATAACTCCCATTTTATCGACTATTAAAAGACCGCAAGGAAAAATTCCATGGGTGGTTAAAAAAGAAAATGTATTAACAAATTTCCGTCCTAACACAGGATTTCAAGGCAAAGGCTCATGCGATATCCCCAACCCCACCCCGCCTAACCTTTATGTTATTTCAGTACTTTCAGATATGTGAAACTTGTGGCTATCGGCTATATAAGAACAGCCGTCAGCCCCAACCTTCATTGTAATGGACAGTGTTTGGACCTTTACCCTGTTGCCAAGGTGGTGACAACAGTTATAAATCAAGAGCCCCTTTGAGTCTGATAATAGTTAAGATTCCAGCAGTACTGTACTTTATGTTGTGTTCTCAAGAAATCGCAGTGAAACCTCAAATATATAGACACATACCAGTCATAATATCAGCATTTCTGTATTCATATAATTTGTATACTTCGGGCATAGAAGTCTTCACTTACCACAACTAACCCGTTCCCATACTGCTCTGGAAGAATAGTATTTCTTGACTCATTAAGCTATCTTCTCCTTGCGTGCCAAATCACAATACAAAATTTTGTGTAATATGGTACACTGATTGTCTAAATGATAATACTGAGATGAAGTGAATGTTTTTTTATCCTAACCTGACGATGGAGTCAAGGTGAAGTTCAACAGATTATTTAACATTAATTGGCAAAGCCAATTATTTGTTTCCATATCATGATACATTTCATATTAACAGCAGTAGCAAGAGTAGCAATAATATGGTAGCACTGGAACAAACAGTTAATTTTTGTCGAGAGGTTAAGACGGCAATGCGCCAGCAAATGAAACCAGTCCGTCACCGAATACATCCGCTGGAGGGCAAAGAAAATCGAAGATACCATGAAATAAGCGATAAAAAAGTTTCTGGTTTGATTAATAAAAGCTCAACCAAGAAAAATCTATGAACAATTCCACACCTGTGAAAGAAATAATTGTTATATTGTTAGGCCTATTTTGCTAACGTCCGTGGGCAATACAACGACATCTGTGCACTTTACCAGGCGAAGTATCATTGATATTAAAACGCACATTTCGTTACAGAATATTGAAATTGAATAAAAGATAAACACATCCCTAAAATAAAAGTATGAAAGCGTACAGCAGAATTCGAGTCTATGGCATCAGAGAGGAAAACGAGTGATGAGTATCAGCGTAGCCAATAACAATAAATAAAAAAAAAGAAATTACGACTTCCCATATTTATCTAAACCCATTCCGTGCATTGAAAAAACTAATAGCACTGTGCTTAATCTCACAGACACTATGAGTTCAAATTCTATATTCGAATCTCTCTCTCTCTCTCTCTCTCTCTCTCTCTCTCTCTCTCTCTCTCTCTCTCTCTCTCTCTCTCTCTCAATCTAAACATCGAAATCAAATATATAATCTGAAAAATGTAAATATCTACCAATTATTTTTGATATCCACAGGTAATTAAGTTAAAAATAACATGCACGTAATGAAAATTAAATTTAAATAGCATAAAACACCTAATTTACAATATAATAATTAAATTATTGCTCGTAACATTACCTTCACAAAAAATAATAAACAATGACAACAATAATACCAAGAGGGGATTCAGTATTATAATGACAACAATAATACCAAGAGGGGATTCAGTATTATAATGCCAACAGAAAGGAAATGGATTGTATCAAAGGTCCAGAAAGGCAATATTAGTAGAACAACTTTAGTATAACCGATACAAAATATTGAGTAAAGTAATCACAGGCATATGATGAAATTACCTAATCATCAAAACGAGCTGTTAATGATTACAAAATTAACACGTTACAGTCAGCTAGCTAGTCAAGTAATACGGCCACTTGGAAAAACTAGTGTTTAAATTTCACGATAATATCACAACTTCCTCAAAGGTATACTGTATAATGCATAAGGAAATGAAAAACGGGGAAAGATGTAGGCGTAATAAGTGTAATCCTTGCATTGTTAGTTTTTGACTCTGCCATTATGATCAAGTTACTAAAAAGCCTTCAAAAAGAAAGTACGATTTCTACGTTAGTCAAACATTAGCGCATAACGGGGTTACCCGTGAGAGGAAGAGATTGTGTTGGCATAAGGTCAGATTAATTTAACAGCTACGTAAACGCACACAATTAGGCAGAATTATACGAAAAAAATACACTGGATTTCAAAGCCACGATGGTATAAAACAGACCCTTTATTTAACATTCATTTTACAAAAATATGTTCCTAGAAAGTTCCTTTAACTTAGTTACTTGGCAAACTCGTATCTTAGATGAAGTATGATCTGTCAGCTGAGAGGAACAACGCATCAACGACAGAAACAGAATTGCCATATTAAAGTAATTCTGATGAAAAGTAATATAGAGCTCGACAGAAATTACAAACGTACTTCTCATTTTCTGCTTTTATAATAGACTGATTAATAATTACATAAGGTATATATGGTCTAAATCAGGGTACGCACTAGCTTATGACATGTACCAATGATAAGGTACCTTGAAAACAAACAACTCTACCTTATTTGGACTCAGTAATATTTTTCGGCAGGAAATCTGAAATTTTCTATAAGTAATGACTTCTGATCAAAGTCAAAACGAGTATGAACTGTGCTAAAGCATCTTTCAAAGCTGAACACAGCGCCAAAATGTGTCGGATTTCACTTCACAAAACTACCAAATTTGAATACAAAATCATATGATAAAGCAAAGATACACAGGAAACTACAATAACCCTGAAGTTATTCGAATTACTTCTGTCGACGAATGAATTTGGCTTGCATTACAAAGACATACTATTTACAGCACAATACCAAGAATATGAAGACAAGGACAAGCATAAAATGCAAAAATCAATTGACACTGGACAAAAACAAATGTGAACAGACATGATGCTGAGATAACATAGCAAATATCAGCACAATCACGATAAATGCAATTACCAAAGGAAAAAAGGACGGATAAACAGACAGAAGGTAATCACTATAGGGAACCCCCAAAGCTTGAGAATAGAATGTAAAACATTTGTTCACAATTTTACCCAGGTAAGGCAATACTGGATATGTTCTACTTACCGTTTTTTGCGTCCTTCTAGATGTTTGGCGAATGTAGACTTACCTGCAAGAAAATAAGGGAAATCAGAGATCTGGCGATAAAACAAGCTCATGAACAATAATGAAAATGATCTGCCTCTAATCCTACATAAAGAAATAATTCAGTTTTGATTTTATCATTCAATATCATGCTTGTCCTTCATTCATTTTTAAATGGGAAACAGATTATAAGAATGAAGACACAATCTAACCTTTTAAAAATATTTACAATGCTTTGATTTATTCTAATATTTCCAATATACAGAAATCAACTGGAAAAAATGTAGATCTACAGGGCAGGTTCCTGAGGGATATTAACTCTCCTTAGCATTTAATATTAATAGTTGTTGAATTTGCAGAGAAAATTATTACTAAGCACCAAGAAAAATGTTGACATTTCATCCACCTAGAAGAATAAATATAAAACCAGTAAGCCGACTGTAAATATTAACCAATAATAGGTAAATATTTACTTGAGACTTGCAGTTTACAATCATAGTACTCCCTTTACACACACACACATACACACAAACAAACACACACATTATATATATATATATATATATATATATATATATATATTATATATATATATATATATAATATATAATGCATACTGGGAAAATTCTTCATTTTTGACACTGATTCAAAAACAAGGCGAGATAAACCAAATTAACCTTGCAACTTAACTCCCTTAAGAGCCTTTAGTAGGGTTTCAGTGAGGTAATTCAGAAGCCGGGAAAACAAGAACTACAGCAACTTGCCAAGAAAGTCACCCTTTCTTAAGTATCTTATGGTTATATGACCTTATCTAGAAGGGGCCTTCACCCATGTAGAAAATGCGCCGACGTTTCTTCGGCTCAATGGAGTTTTCTGTACAACGTATAATGCTGTATGAACCGCAGCCCATGAAACTTTCAGCCACACCCCGATGGTGGCCTGTCATATAGCGTTGCCAGAAGCACCATCATGACTAACTTTAACCTTAAATAAGATAAAACTAATGAGGGTAGAGGGCTGCAATTTAGTATGTTTGATGATTGGAGGGTGGATGATCAACAAATCAATTTGCAACCCTTTAGCCTTAGTTCTTTTAAAGGTCTGAGGGCGGAGAGAAAAAGTGCCGACGGACAGACAACTTATCTCGATGATTTTCTTTTACTGAAAAGTAACAAGCGAACGAAATTTTACATGCACCAAATCAACTGCAAACTGATATGTCGAACAGTTGTATCTCGACAGGTAAGGCCTCTTTATAATTCCAATCGCAAAAATCAGAATGCAAAAAAATACATTTTTTTTTTCTTTTTCTTTTTTTAACGGGCGTTAGACGATACAATCTCGTGCCCCAAAAACTGTAAGTTACACCTTTCATTTGGAAGGGCACCCCCTTTTTTTTAATCTCATTTTTCAACATGTGAAATGAAGATGAAATCTCGATAAGGTAAATTACAGTGAGTTATGAGTGAAACGTCGTGATAAGCGCGTATTGTATAGGTTACACAATAGAAGACTGCCGTCATAAATAACGCCGATCCAATATCTCGGTAACAAACAATGCATTGGAATTCAATAAAATCTGTGTTTCCATCAAGCACAATAATTCATCCACTTAATCTCTCTCTCTCTCTCTCTCTCTCTCTCTCTCTCTCTCTCTCTCTCTCTCTCAAAAGTCAAAATAAAGCAGCCGATTATCGCGATGAACAAAATGTTGTTACAAAATTACTTATTTATGATATATATATATATATATATATATATATATATATATATATATATATATATATACATATATACATATATATATATATATATATATATATATATATATATGTGTGTGTGTGTGTGTGTGTGTGTGTGTGTGTATATATACATACATACATATATATATATAATTATAAGAAACGCTCCCATACTGATAATTCTGTATAGGTGATAAAGCTTAGATTTTTATCCTAATTATTACATGGCTTCTCCAGCTTCCGAATCATCTCCTCCGTAAGCACCCACGCCTCTACCCCTAACATAACTCACCCTACCAAACAAGGGCGTGGGTGGGTGGGTAGTTGGGTTGGGATGGGTTGGGATAGGTGGGTGGGGGAGGGGGGATGAGCTCCCTCTGCCAGCAGCAGCAGCATTATCTGGGGCACTTTCAAGATCCTTCGGCTTCCAGTACAAGATCAATCCGTCACCGGTATCTTTTCATAAGCGATAAAAATTAGCCTCTCCCTTGAATTACTCTTCCCCCAACTTTCCTTCAGCCTCCCCCCCCCACCCCCGCCAAATCCTCCACACCCACACCAACATCCCCACCCCCCGTCAGTCTACTACTAATAAACCCTGATCTCTTCCAACCCCACCCTCCTCCTCCTCATCTCGCTCATTCCCCTTCCCAAACTCCAAAATTCCCCTAAGGTCCCTACTTCTCCACGTCCCCAAGGTCTCCTAGCAACCCCTCCCCAGAAGTACCTTCCCCCCTCTTTCCCCCAAACTCTTAAAACCTCTTCCCCTGACCTCCCGTCCCCAACCACCTCCCCAAATCCTCACATTCCCCCATCCGCCCCTTCCTCCCCACACCCATCCCAGAGCCCCAGTGAAGACGTGAATCGCGGCTCCGTTGGCGTAATGGTTTCCGCAACGCCGACCTTCCTTGAACTATGACTCCGTCACACTTTAAACTTTTTCGAGGACGATAGTGTGGAGAGGGGAAGGGGGAAGGGGGGATAGGGGGTGAGGAAGGGAAGGGATGGGAAGGGAAAGGGCCTCTGTGTGGAAAGGGTCATGGGTGCAAGGGAGAAAATGAAGGGATGGTGGGCACAAAAGGGATGGGCTAAGATGGGGCAGGGAGTAAATGAAGAGAGACGAAAAAGCAGAAGCAAAGATGGGGAAGTATGAAAAGAAGGCAAAATATAACTCCGGGAACAATAGTATATAATGATTGAGAAGAAAAGATGGTGAAAAGCAAAAATGAAATCACAATGTAGATACTAAAGATTAGCAATAAAGAAAAGACCGAAAAGAGAAAAGGAAACAAGAAAATAAAAAAATTAATAAATAAAGAAAGGGTAATGACCTGAGGAAATGAAGAGGATTGCTCGTGAAAGCGAATAAAAATAAAATATTGATAAAATGAAAGGAGTAAAGAACAGGAGGATAATTACAATGAAATTAAAGACCAAATGCAAAGACGACCAAAGGATGAAATATAAGCGAAACAGACTGAAGTGAAAACAAATACAATAAAGATTAAAGGGAAAGGGCATGCGTACTCTGTCGATTTGTGGAAAAAAAACCAGATGAGACAAAGTTCTCCTTATTCACCTTTATCCTTCTTTCCTCTCTCTTATCAATTTTTCAAATGATATTCATTCAGATATCACCCTTAAATTTGCTTTCCTCAACCAGTGACCTCTTCAGCTAACAGGTGCATCTTATTGTCCAAAGACTTATAGTTAAAGATTTCAGGTAAAATTTCAAGTGCAATGTTAAAATTTGTCTAGTTTCACGGTGCGGTTCTGAGGAGCTTAATGATTGATACTGAAGTATGTACCATAGTCTGTATATCATCAAATTATGGATGTTCAGTAATATCATTTACTGAAATTAACGAAACGAGAATTATGAAAATTATTATAACTACTGCGTAAGAGGAACTCACAGAGTGAACTTAGTAACAGAACAAATTTATTAATTCAGAATTCTATTAGTCATTTAAAGACAAGATTAGCGGGGACTCTTTTGTTAACTGGTAAATTATATTGTCCAAAGAATTGTACTTCAAGGCGTAATGTCCGTAACAACTGCTCTTTGTAAGGAGTCTGGAGGATATGGTGAGTTTAATGAACGAATTGCCTGGCAGTTGAAGTTACCCAGGAGAGACGGATGCCTCGTAGGAAATTGCTATGAGACACATTAGCAATTCCCACAAGGCGACCATCTTTCATTGGTAACTTCACCTGCCAAATAATTCAGTCATTAAACTCACCATACTCCTCCACCCTCCCTTGAAATCACAATTACTTCTTACTGACATTAAAAGTCTTGAAGTACAAGTCTTTGGACAATATAATGCAACGGTTAACAAAACTCCCAGCTGATCTCGTCTTTAAATCACCAATATAATTCTGAATTAATAATTTTGTTCTCTTGTCAAGTTCATTCTCTGTGATTCCCTGCTCTGCCAACAAGGAGTCAGAGGAATTTATTTCTGGTGATAGAAACTCATTTCTCGATGTGATTCGGATCCCACAATAAGCTGTAGGTCCCGTTGCTAAGTAACCAACTGGTTCCTAACCACGTAAAAATATATAATCCTTCGGGTCAGCCCTAGGAGAGTTGTTAATCAGCTCAGTGGTCTGGTAAAGCTAAGATATAGCTAACCTATGTTTCTCATATTGGAGCGTCTTTTCTACTCGTCATATAGCAATCATTTTCATGATTCCCTATTCGTTAATTTCCGTCAACAATATTACTGAGCATTTATCATTTGATAATACTCAGACTGTGGACATACTTCAGTACTATCATTGATCTCCTCAGGAACCTCTCGGCTCATTTCTTCGTCATGCCCTGCAAACCGTAAAATGTTCTGATTCTCCTTCTGCAACTAGGGAAACCTCTTTACATAAAAACAACACAAATTCCTCCTCCAAATTCACTGCTGATGAGCATTCTGTGCAGATGTTTGAAATAATCAATGCCAGTGAAGCTTTCTGCACAGGGGTGTTCATCCACGAATTCAGCAGTTCAAATTAAGAATGTGGAAATGCCTGTCATATATATATATATATATATATATATATATATATATATATATATATATATATATATATATATATATAGACAACCTATTATCCTCAGTGGAGGGAGCTCCATATAATGAAACTAAAGCTATCACATTCAACAGTATACGCAATAAAATTACTATCACAACAATATTTGTTAATGAAACGTATATACTTTCAAAACATGCATAACTACGACACCAGTTGGTGGTTTTCACTTGCTTCAAAACTACTGTGTTGTTATGAGATGTAATGCTACATCATTCACCTTTAGAAAAAAAAAAGTATCTTCCAATATCGCTATAAAGAATAGTACACAGGTATGGTATATAAAAAACATCTGAGAATCGACAGGTATGAGGCTCCACTCCTATTTATTTCTTAATCCCATTTTTCCTCACTAAATCACATCTCACAATTCAATGTTCTGACTAGAATAACAACAACAGTTTACACAAATGAAGTCAACACAAATGAATTACTGCTTCCCAAAAGACAATTATTATCGTTTATTACCAAAGCATCAGAAGAAAAAAAAAAAGAGGAAAACACAATCAAGTACTACCCAGAGGATTTTATCACCCAGGTATGAGTACGCCACTCGGAAATGTCAGTTATAATCTCGTTATTTTACCGTGAACTGACAGATGCGGTAACTGACTGAAAAAAAAGCAAGAAAAAATAAGTGCGCTAGAAACATTCATTTCTGTTGGATGCCTCTCCCTTGTGCCAGTTATATAAACTAACAACTAACACAAATAAAGGTTTCATTTTCTTGAATGAAAATAGAGTGAATAACAATGATGATAATAATCACGATTATCGTTATTGGTGATGAAGATTAAACTGGTTTTTATCATCACAATTATCAATCACTAGTATTATTAATTCTAGTCATACTTTAACAATACATTCTAATCATTGTAATTTCATCCGCCCTTGAATCATACAACACATTGAATTACTTCCGATGCAAGACTTTGGTATATATACTGGTCAATATATGGCAGTATACGATGTCAACAATGTTTAGCTTACAAAAATATGAAAGACATAAATTTTCAGATGACGAAAGTTAGAGGACACTTGATGTCATTCACCACCGTACCTATTTCCTACAACTTTAGAGAAAGAGAGAGAGAGAGAGAGAGAGAGAGAGAGAGAGAGAGAGAGAGAGAGAGAGAGAGAGGGGAGGGGGGGCGGTCAAAGACATCTTAATATAAATGGCATCAAAATATTATGTTAGACTTCACCTTATACTAGACTTCTAGATAACTGAAGGTCAGAGACACTTGACGTCACTCAACCACATTCATATCTCCTGAGAGAGAGAGAGAGAGAGAGAGAGTCAAACTCGTCTTAATATACAAGACATAATATGTCGGACTTCATCTTATACTTGATCTCCAGATGACCGAAGGTTAGAGATACCTGACGTCACTCATCCCCATACCTATTGCCTTAAACTAGAGAGAGAGAGAGAGAGAGAAGAGAGAAGCGAGAAAGGGATAGAGACGGAGAGAGAGAGAGAGAGAGAGAAGAGAGAGAGAGAGAGAGAGGGTGGGTAATAAATAGATACGTGGACAAGGGCTGGCAGTGAGGCAAGCGAACTGGACAAGTTTACATAAGTAACTTTGGCTTTACTTAAAATACTTTGGGCCACTTTCTCCCATACATCATCCCGTCCCCCTCGTTTATCATCATCCATCCAATGTTAATCTGTGCGTCGTCGACCGCTCCCGTGATATATGGACGACTTGAGTAAGCATCATATCAAACATATTTACTCGACAGATTCGTCTGATTAAAGGTGTGCGTGATTTGCTAAAGGTTTTGTGCCTCTTTTCTTCAGTTCATTTTTATGTAATTTTTATCAGTGGTATATGCAGGCTATGTCTAGTTCATAGAGTTTAATGTATACAGTGTTCCCTTAGTGAAACACACATTATATATGTATTGCATAGAGTAAGAAGTATATGATGTTCCTGAAATAAAACACACGTTTCATATGTATAATGCAGTTAAAAAAATATAATGTACCTCCAGTGAATCACATCACTATCGATGGTAAAGAGAGTATACTACGGTTTACATGTTCTGCAAAGAGTATACAGTACACAAAGTTTCTACAGTGGAACACACATCTCATATGTGTAGTGCACAGAGTGTAGTGCACAGAGTACAAAGTATACATATGAAATACACACACATCATTGGAAGAAAATGTCGCCAATCACGTTGGCACTTCTTTCAGGATATCTCAGTCTTAAATTCAACATTCTCCATCCAATTCTCCCTTATTTACTTCCCTTTCATCATCTTTTCCTTCTCGGTCGCCTTCATCGTGTAGATTTATCTTTCATTTATCTCTTCCTGTTAGGATTGGAGCTAAAAAAAAAAAAAACTATTCCTTCAGCAAACCCCTTGTGACTCTTCTCATTTCCCTTTGTAGTGAAGACCTGAGTAAATGACTTTTGCCCTATAAGCTCATCCCTTTCACATTCCGACTGCAAATTGATTTTCGATTCTTCTTCCTGCTGCAATTAAACCGAATATTGGTGTTTCCCACCCGCAGAGGTTTTTCCAGTTAAAGTTGTGCTCTTGGTCTTGCGAGGTCCCCTGTGCTATTTTTTTTTTTTATTATATATGTATTTTTTTACTGTAGCACCCCATATTGATTTTATTCTTAACCCTCACCTTTGCAGTGATACCCGGAATGGCGTTCTTCTTGGAAATGTCCTTCCTCTTTCATTGTCGCGCCTCAAGTTACGAAAATGAAACTGGTTGCGTTGTCTTGGGTCCCCCTTTGAGAGAGAGAGAGAGAGAGAGAGAGAGAGAGAGAGAGAGAGAGAGAGAGAGAGAGAATCAATGAATATTTCATGTTAAGTTTGCTGCTGTTTCTATTTTTTTTCGTTAATACTTTGAAGAACTTATGTTTTATATGAAGGTTATCTACTTCCCACACTACCTTAATAAGAAAAAAAAATTAAAATCAAATCCAATAGCTTATTTGTTCTAAAAATAACTATATTCACTATACTGCCTCAACCTCCCAACTGGTCGTTCATGGCACCCCAAGAAAAATGCGACTTCCATCTTGTCAGGGGGTCCCCTAAAATAATCTTTTTTTGCTACAACATTAATTTCCATCAGACCTTATGAATAAGGTTGACTCTTGTTCTCTTGTTCCTGAAGTGATCTGAAACTTTCCTTTTTTTTTTTTTTTGTAAGTACTACTATTGAGATATGATGGTCTGTGCGTTACCTGTTCACTTCAATCAATCCTGTCACTCCCTAGACCTCGTTAAGTCTTCAGATACCAACATTCAAGAGGCGACTTTTTATATCAAGGTTAAGTTTCCTTTCTCAAATTTTGTTTCAGATAATTTTCAACAGTTTTCAATTAAAATCTGTTTTTAGCATGCTCTGGCACAACTCCCAAATTCTGAATAAATCTCTCTCTCTCTCTCTCTCTCTCTCTCTCTCTCTCTCTCTCTCTCCTCTCTCTTTGTGTATAGACCGAAAAGAGTAGAAATACTTTTTGTACATGGATAATACGAATAAACGATATAGCTAATAATATGGGATAAATGTTGATTTGTGAAATGTAGTTTTTCTTCCTAAATAATAATAATAATAATAATAATAATAATAATAATAATAATAATAATAATAATAATAATAATAGTTCTCGTACTGATACTCAATATTTATATTACCAAAGCATTAATATCTTAAGAACTGAACTTGATTCTCAAAGCACGTTTTAAAGGACGTGAGAGAGAGAGAGAGAGAGAGAGAGAGAGAGAGAGAGAGAGAGAGAATCACATCACGTCAAACTGGATTTCAATAATTGTAAATGTAAAAAGTACTGAGTTTTAAAAAGATCCATCTTGAGAGAGAGAGAGAGAGAGAGAGAGAGAGAGAGAGAGAGAGACATTGCAGTATGTCAAACGGGGTTTCAAGAATTATACAGCCATTCCCGCTGAAAGGAATTGACACTTTGCATGTAGTTCTAAATGGGAATTCTCGGGCAATGGCTATTTGGACGCAGGAAATTTCGCATTCACCGATGATTTTGAATAATATCAAATAATGAAATCTTTCCACTCTCATGGAAGATGATGGCCCGCACCAAGGCACAGGCAGATCAAAA
>NC_087218.1:23408870-23423870 GCF_015104395.2 Macrobrachium nipponense | reverse complement strand
TCATCTTAAACTGAAAGAGTCAGAAACCAGACACCACCAATTGTGTCAATAATATAAGTCCTTCAAACGAAAATATGAATAACATATGAACTATGCCAGGTCAAGGATCACACAGAGTTAAGTATACATCTCTCTACATATTCTGCATGGATCTGCAATCTGCTGTAAGCTGTGAAATCCCTCAGAGGATAGTACGAATAACATGTAGTTAAATATTTTTTCTTTAAATATTCTGTAAGTAAAATAGAATCCAAACCGACCTCAAATATACTAAATATGAGATGCATATGAAAGAAAATACAACCTTATATCCAGGAGTCAACTACGCAACTTGTCCTGAAAGAACATGAATAACAGAATAACCACGAGAGGGTTAAGAAGCACATAAGCAGTGTTCTTTTTTTTTCTCTCCTGCTCAACGAGCAACCTAATAAACAAGGAGGCACCAGAATAGATTAAACGTCAGGGAGCAGGCCGTTCCTTGTTACATCTCGGCTTCTCTAACTAGTAAATAGAGCTGGGACAAATAATTAATCCCTTAGGTCACTGGCTAATGGATGGGTCAAATGGGATCTGGGAAGCCCTGATTTTGTTGTTGGTGGCCTTTTCCTCTCTCGGTGCCAGAGGTTTGGGTGGAATGCTTCCGTTTGGCTGTACAAAACGCCTCCTTTCATCCTGAAAATATACTGCGTCGTGCCTGCACAAATCGCTTTCAGTTACCGTTCACAAACTGGACTTTGAAGAAATCTACACCTTTGCTTGCAACGTAACATATTTTTTTTTAACATTATTCAGAATATCAGTCTTTCGTTTATTTTTCTTTCTCCTTGAAACAAATTTTGCGTTACTCTTGAATGTTTGTTCATTTAGTATCTCGTTGCATTACTTTCGAAAGTAACTATTAAAAATGTATATAAAAACTTACCTTTAATTGTCCCCTATAGAGACAGCTCCGAACAGTGATACCACTCCCAGCTCTGAACAACTATTTTGGGATGAGGTTGCGAACCATGGGCTTCCTTGCCCTAGCGGCAACCTAACGCAGTCTACTGACTGCCAAGTACCTGATCGTCCAAATTCAATTAGGAAATGCCTGAGTTTGTTTGTGAGAGTGTGTGTGTGCGTGTGTGTGTAAGTGTACAATATTTGCATATTTAAAAGTGCTTAATTTTCTATAAAAAAAAAGGTCGAATGAGAAGAAATGACGAGTACGTAGCAGACAAAAAGAATGATCTAATTCTACAAGAAAATTGAAGACTTGGAAGTGAAAACCCAATATTAGGTACTTGTACCTCGAAGCATATCTTCCCCGTATGCTTAAAACGTACAATTTTGTCGGTCGAATGTTATTCTCCCTCAGTCCACATCGTATTCTTCCCTTGAACTTTATTCTTGAAAAATATATTTCTCTCTAAAGAAGTATGTTACGTGAGGTAAGTTTTCATTACCGAATACAACTGTCTCGCAGGTTAAATTACTTGCGAATTTCGTGATTTTTCTCCATATGCTCTGAACTTATTAACTTCTCGGGTTTCGTGGTTTAAACAAATACCCAGATTACACACTTCTTCCTCTAACTCTGAAATGCAAGGGGACGGCATAAACATATTCTGAGAATGTGAAGAATAAGGTAAATAGAAATCTATGTTTAAAAAGGTTATATATATATATATATATATATATATATATATATATATATATATATATATATAATAAAAGGAGCCCATAAAAACACCAAAATATAGAGAGAAAAATACTATACTTCAAAGACTGCTGTCTCCCTCTTCAGGTAGAAGAAGGAGACAGCAATCTCTGAAATAAAGTATTTTTCTCTCTATATTTGGGTCTTTTTACGGGCTCCTTTTATTAGATGGAATTCTGTTGTAACAACATTTTTACCAGTCATATATATATATATATATATATATATATATATATGTATATATATATATATACACGTATATATCATATTAAACCCACAATGCCCTTCTTAGCTTCTTGAATTCATTGCGCTTTTTTGGATACGCATGTCATACAAAGCCTTAAGATCCAAGTGCAAGAAATATAAAGAAATTATGATGTCCTGTAGCGGGAAACGAACCCAGGTTACCATGATCTCAGACGAGGTCACGTTGCTGACCTGACCACGAGAAGGATAAAAGTCTATCGCCTCTCATACATAGTGCATATACCTGTCGTTTTCAGACATATTTATTAGAGCTGGTACAGTAATGCACGTAGATGCAGTTATTGGTTACAGCTCAACTTCTTACTCAGTAGAAATCAGTAAGTTTGCTTCAAATGTGCTTATAATTAAATACAAATTACATTTTTTTAAATGAAGGCCAAAACACGATTACCCGGATTATGGGTTCGACAAAAACGTATTTTCTCTAAGTTAAAGATAAATAAAAAAAATAGGTGCTAGCAATAAAAACATATACTTAAGACGTGTCACAAAAAATCAGAAACGTTTTTTTAGACGTGTCACAAAAAATCAGAAACGTTTTTTTCTTTTTGATAAAGTCTACAAATCTCTCCACACCCACCGCATCCAAACTAAACATCTTTGGTCAATATAGACTCTCAATCGATTCCTGGCCTCTCAACCACTCACACAACAATGACGTAAACTTAAGTCATGAATAGAATAAGTAATTAACAAAGTTAAATGACGCGCATCCCGAAAAAAAAACGCAATGTTCCCACCGACTTTCTTTCGTTCAACAAAAAGTACAATGGCAAAAACCTCCTCCTTTTTATCAGGCTGCGGCTCCCTCGATATTTATTTTTGTGAAACCTTTTATTCTCCCCGTACGAAGGAAGTCAACCAACTTCTAATTTACGGCAGTAACGGAGATTAAATGTCTTGCAAACTTTCGGTAAACTATAGCCATAATTCTAGTATGGACCCGTCTCCCTTCCTTCACACGCACACGCGTACTCATGTATGTGGACTCTCTCTCTCTCTCTCTCTCTCTCTCTCTCTCTCTCTCTCTCTCTTCTCTTCTCTTCTCTTCTCTCTCTTGTTTTTCTGCTCTTTGTCCCTTTAGTATTCCTCTTTTTCCGTACTCCTCTCTCTCTCTCTCTCTCTCTCTCCTCTGTCTTCTACTCTCTCTCTCTCTCTCTCTCTCTCTGACGTATCTTTTTTCTCTTTTTCTCTCTCTTATTCCTCTTTTTCCTCCTACTCTCTCTCTCTCTTATTCTCCTTCTGCTTCTTTCTTCTTCTCTCTCTCTCTCTCTCTCTCTCTCGCTCTCTCTCCTTTCTCTTCTTCTTCTTCTCCTTGTCCTCTCTCTCTCTCTCTCTCTCTCTCTCTGTGACATACGTTTTGTTGTCCCCCTGGTGCAAGTGACCTCTTCCTTTTTAGTCAAGACTTTCTTGGCCCCTTCTTATCTTTATGTCCCGGTACCTCGGTGCCTTTGCTTGACTGGTTTCCTGTCATTTCGCCCTTCTTTATCACGTGTGCTTCCCCCGGAGCATTATCTACTATCGCCTCTCTCATACCATTTACTTTCAAAGAATGTCTAAAGAGGGGGAGAGTTAGTTTCACAAGGAAGAGACGGGGCTAGGGGCGAGGAAGCAAAGGGGGAGACACCATTGTCTCTTGAATCGACGTC
The DNA here is from genome assembly GCF_015104395.2 of Macrobrachium nipponense. Classification (NCBI taxonomy): domain Eukaryota; kingdom Metazoa; phylum Arthropoda; class Malacostraca; order Decapoda; family Palaemonidae; genus Macrobrachium; species Macrobrachium nipponense. The sequence continues at coordinate 23,420,252 of NC_087218.1, read as the reverse complement.
GAAGCCATAGCCAATTATCTTATTTCCGCCACATCACTCACACGCGAAATATGGAATGGCGTCCGAATGCGTGCGCCGAGCTTGGCGAATTCACGGCTTGATGTCAACGAGTCGCCGCGTTCTAAAGTGGACGTTATCCACGCAGGACGGCTTCAGTCGACGTTCCTGCGAGAGTGACTCTGGTGCGTCACCAGGCAATCGAACGAGGCATCTGCAGGCTGCAAGGTGATTCTCCGGCCGTGGACGGAGTCGTTGATTCGAGTCAGGGAATCGTTCACTGCCCATTCAAGTGGAGATGATAGTTGGCGGGAGGTTCAAAGGAGTGGTTTCAGAGGTGCCACACAGGAGACTAACGAAGGGGAAATATTAGATAGACCGATAACGAAGAGGAACTATGAGATTTGCCACGGAAGAGGTCATTTGGGATGTAGCGGAAACCTGAGAAAAGGAGCGAAATAAGAAGAAAAAAAGGGGCTCTCCCTCCCTGAAGGAATTGGAGAATATTTAAATATAATATTACAATACCGGTTTTTAAATAGCTGCTCCTTAATAAAATTGTATATGAGCACGAAAATACTTAATAATACTTATATATTATTACAACACTGATGATCAATATTCTGCGCCAATGGACACCGGCCAAACATTACTATGATTAAAAAATTTCTTACTACAGACGTCAATTCAAACAAAAAAAGAGGAAACGGGGAAAATCACATACAACTACAAACACTGATATATATTCTGAAAAGTCAGCCAACCGTGTTTATTTATTTAATCCCTTAATTATACGGCATATTAGATCCACAATACTGGGTAACGCCACAGTAATAATGATGCTTGCCTAGGAATGACCTACATTATAGTTTGCCCATCTGCCAATACAGAGAGCATCCCATCGGTCAGTTTTGTAACGTTACATTAGCATCACCTCTGTTATGTAACCGTCACTTCGTCCAGTATGCCATGTTAACATCACGTCATTCCAACCTATTATATAACAATCACGTCGCTCCGTTCCGGTATCATCACATCAGCTAGCTGTGCAATGTTATCATGATGTGAGGCAGTTCTCTTGTTATCATGCCAGTCATGTCTGTTTGTTATCGTCAAATCATTTTGATTTTTTCTGCTATTTTCAGTCGGCAGTATTTAATATTGTTTATAGATGTAAAATAAAACTATTGAGGTGACTATTTGTCAGTCTGTCCGCACTTTTCTGTCTGCCTCCAGATCTTACAAACTACTGAGGCTAGAGGGCTGCAAATTGGTATGTTGGTCATCCACCCTCCAATCATCAAACACTAAAATGTAACCCTCTAGCCTTGGTAGTATTTATTTCATATAAGGATAAAGTGATTATGATCGTGTGTATGGCATCTCTGTAGGACAGGCCACCCCCTGACCGTAGCTGAAGTTTCAAGGGCCGTGGTTGTGAGTTTCATACAGCATCATACGCTGCACAGAAAACTCGATTGCGCAGTAGTTTTTTCGCGCACTTTCTATTTGTTTGTTAATCTTTTGGAATGAAAACCAAAATGGGCCGGAACCTAATGCCTTTTTGCAGCCCAGCCTCGAAGTAAACAAGAAAATGGGAGCAAAAAGGAAACCCCGGAAGAGTCCAAGGGAGGGAAAACTGAAGTAACAAGAGAATTCAAGGACTGACTGATGAGGACAGGTCATAGAATCCCGTAATCTGAGGAATCCTGTAACCTGAGGAATTATGGCATCTGAGGAATCCTGTCATGTAATCTGAAAATTCCTGAAACCTGTGGAAATCTGTAAACCTGAAAATAATGGAATCATCTGAAGAATTTCCTGTCATCTGAAAGAATCCTGACCTGTGGATCCTGTACCTGAGAATCCATGTATTCTGGAGAATCCCTGTCCATTTTAAGGAATTCCTGTCATCAAGGAATCCTACCTGACCGGGAATCCTGTACTGAGGAATCCTACAACCTTGAGGAATCCTGTCAATTGAAGGAATCCTATGAAGAATATGTTCATCTGAGGAATCCTTGGTCCAAATTTAAGGAATCCTGTCATCTTAAGGAATCCTTAAAAAAACCTGAGAATCCTTTCATCTGAGGAATCCTAACCAACCTGAGGAATCCGTTACTAACCTGAGGAATCCTAACCAACCCTGAGGAATCCTGTTCATTTAAGGAATCCTGTCACCTAGGAATCATAAACCTGAGGAATCCTGTCATCTGAGGAATCCTGTCATCTGAGGAATCCTATCATCTGAGGAATCCTGTCATCTGAGGAATCCTATCATCTGAGGAATCCTGTCATGTTCTGAATCCTGTAAACCTGTGGAATCCTGTAACCTGAAGAATCATGTCATCTGAGGAATCCTGTCATCTGAGGAATCCTGTAACCTGAGGAATCCTATAACCTGAGGAATCCTGTCATCTGAGGAATCCTATAACCTGAGGAATCCTGTCATCTGAGGAATCCTGTCATCTGAGGAATCCTGTAACCTGAGGAATCCTGTCATCTGAGGAATCCTGTAACCTGAGGAATCCTGTCATCTGAGGAATCCTGTCATCTGAGGAATCCTGTCATCTGGGGAATCCTGTCATCTGAGGAATCCTGTAACCTGAGGAATCCTGTCATCTGAGGAATCCTGTCATCTAAGGAATCCTACAACCTGAGGAATCCTGTCATCTGAGGAATCCTAAACCTGGAATCCTGTCATCTGAGGAATCCTGTCATCTGAGGAATCCTGTCATCTGAGGAATCCTGTCATCTGAGGAATCCTGTCATCTGAGGAATCCTGTCATCTGAGGAATCCTGTCATCTGGGGAATCCTGTCACTAGGAATCCTTGCAACCTGAAGGGAATCCTGTTTATCTAAGGAAACCTACAACCTGAGGAATCCTGTCATCTGTGGAATTCCTGCATCTGAGGAATCCTACAACCGCCCTGAGGAATCCTGTTCATCTGAGGAATCCTAACAAACCTAAGGAATCCTGTTCATCTGAGGAATCCTGTTCATCTGTGGGAATCCTGCCAAACCTGGAGGAATTCCTGTTCATCTGAGGAAATCTCATCTGAGGAATCCTGTCGTCTTAAGAATCCTACAACCTGAGGAATCCTGTCATCTGAGGAATCCTATAACCTGAGGAATCCTGTCATCTGAGGAATCCTGTAACCTGAGGAATCCTGTCATCTGAGGAATCCTGCAACCTGAGGAATCCTGTCATCTGAGGAATCCTGTCATCTGAGGAATCCTGTCATCTGAATAATCCTATTCATTGAAGAATCCTGTTAATCTAAGGAATCCTACAACCTGAGGAATCCTGTCATCTGAGGAATCCTACAACCTGAGGAATCCTGTCATCTGAGGAATCCTGTAACCTGAGGAATCCTGTCATCTGAGGAATCCTGTCATCTGAGGAATCCTACAACCTGAGGAATCCTGTCATCTGAGGTCCTGTTATGAGGAATCCTACAACCTGAGAAATCCTGTCATGAGGAATCCTGCAACCCTGAGGAATCCTGTCACTGAGAATCCTGTCATCTGAGGAATTTCCTGCAACTTGAGGAAATTGTCATGAGGAATCCTGAATCTGAGGAATCCTGTAACCTGAGGAATCCTGTCATCTGAGGAATCCTGTCATCTGAGGAATCCTGTCATCTGAGGAATCCTACAACCTGAGGAATCCTGTCATCTGAGGAATCCTGTCATCTGAGGAATCCTGTAACCTGAGGAATCCTATCATCTGAGGAATTCCTGCATTCTTGAAAAAATCCTATCATCTGAGGAATCCTGTAACCTGAGGAATCCTTTCATCTGAGGAACCTGTAATCTAAGGAATCCACAACCTGCGGAATCCTGTTCACTGAGGCCATCCTGTCATCTGAGGGAATCCTACATCCGAGGAACCTGTCATTGAAAATCCCTGTCATTCTAAGGAATCCTAACAACCTGAGGAAATCCTTGTATCTGAGGGAATCCTACAACCTGAGGAATTCCTGTCATCTGAGGAATCCTGTTCATCTGAGGAAATCCTACAAACCTGAGGAATTCCTGTCATCTGAGGAATCCTTGTATCTGAAGGAATCCCTGGTAATTTCTAAGGAATCCTACAACCTGAGGGAATCCCTGTCATTCTGAGGAATCCTTGTCATCCTGGAGGAATCCTGGCAACCTGAGGAATTCCTGTCTCTTGAGGAATTCCTGTCCATCCTGAGGAATCCTGAACCTGAGTAATCCTATAATCCTGAAAGCGAAGTCCTGTTAACCTGAGGAATCCTGTCATCTGAGGAATCCTGTAACCTGAGGAATCCTGTCATCTGAGGAATCCTGTAACCTGAGGAATCCTGTCATCTGAGGAATCCTGTAACCTGAGAATTCCTTGTAATCTGAGGAAATCCGCAACCTGAGGTAATCCTGGTCCATCTGAGGAATCCTTGCAACCTGAGGAATCCTATCATCTTGAAGGAATCCTGTACACCTGAGGCAATCCTGTCATCTGAGGAATCCTGCATCTGGGAATCCTACAACGCTTTGAGGAATCCTGGGTATCTAAGGAATCCTAAAAACAACGCTTGAGGAATCCCTTGTCAATCTGGAAGGAATCCTGCAACCTGAAGGATCCACAACCTGAGGAAATCCTGTCATCTAAGGAATCCTACAACCTGAGGAATCCTGTCATCTAAAGGAATCCTCAACCTGAAGGAATCCTTGTCATCTAAGCGAATCCTACAACCTGAAGGAATCCTGTCATCTGAGGAATCCTGTAACCTGAGGAATCCTGTAACCTGAGGAATCCTGTCATCTGAGGAATCCTGTAACCTGAGAAATCCTATCATCTGAGGAAAATCCTGTAATCTAAAGGAAATCCTACAACCAGAGGGAATCCTGTCATCTGAGGAATCCTGTCATCTGAGGAATCCTATCATCTGGGAATCCTGTCATCTGAGGAATCCTGTCATCTGAGGAATCCTATCATCTGAGGAATCCTACAACCTGAGGAATCCTGTCATCATGAGAATCCTGTCAATCTAAGCAATCCTACAACCTGAGGAATCCTGTTCATCTGAGGAATCATGTCATCTCAGGAATCCTACATACAACCTGAGGAATCCTGTCAAACCCCCCCCCCCCCCCCCCCCCTCCCTCTAAGGAATCCTACAACCTGAGGAATCCTGGTCAATCGTGAGGAATCCTGTCATCTGAGGAATCCTGTCATCTAAGGAATCCTACAACCTGAGGAATCCTGTCATCTGAGGAATCATGTCATCTAAGGAATCCTACAACCTGAGGAATCCTGTCATCTAAGGAATCCTACAACCTGAGGAATCCTGTCATCTAGAATCCTGTCATCTAAGAATCCTAACAACCTGAGAATCCTGTCATCTGAGGAATCATGTCATCTAGATCCTGCAACCTGAGGAATCCTGAATAACCTGAGGATTCCTGTCATCTGAGGAATCCTGTAACCTGAGGAATCCTGTCATCTGAAGGATCCTTGTCTGGGGCATCTGTCAATCCTGAGGAATCCTGTAATCTGGGATCCCTATAATTTGGGGAATTCCTGTCATCTGAGGAATCCTGTCACCTGAGGGAATCCTATCATCTGGGGAATCCTGTCAACTGAGGAATCCTGTCATCTAGGGAATCCTATCATCCTGGGGAATCCTTGTCCAATCCTGAGGAATCCTTGCAACCTGAGGAATCCTGTCATCTGGAAGGAATCCTGTCATCTATGGAATCCTGTCCTCTAAGGAAATCCTTGTTAACCTGAAGGAATCCTTGGTCAATCCTTGAGGAATCCTATCTTCTGGGGAATCCTGGTTCAATCCTGAAGGAAATCCTGCAACCTGAGGAACTCCTGTCAATCCTGAGGAATCCTGTTCTCTATGGAATCCGGTCATCTGAGGAAATCCTGCAAACCGTGAGGATCCTGTCATCTGATGGAATCCTGTCATCTAAGGAATCCTGTCATCTAGGGAATCCTATCATTCTGGGAAAGGATCTGTCATCTGAGGATCCTGTATCTGATCCTGTCATCCTGGGGCCGGACTATCATCTAGGAATCCTGTCATCTGAAGAATCCTGTCATGCTATTGGGGAAATCCCCTATCATCTAGGGGAAAAGGAATCTGTCGTCTGGGGAATCTATCTGAGGAATCCTATTAAGTTTGGGTATCTGTCAATCCTGAGTTATCCTGGGGTGCTCCAGATGTAAATTTCTCCTTATTCTGAGATCCCTGTTCATTGAGGAATCCTGTAGCTTGATGGAATCCGTAGCCCTGAGGAATCCTGAGGAATCCTGTCCAATCCTAATGGAATCCCTGTCATCTGAGGGAATCCTGTAACCCTAAGGAATCCTGTTAACCTGAGGAATCCTGTCATCTGAGGAATCCTGTAACCTGAGGAATCCTTGTCCGAGGAATCCTAATCAATATGAGGAATCCTGTAACCTGGGAAGGGGAAATCCTGTCATCTGGGAAGGAATCCTTTCTCTGGGGAATCCTGTCATTCTGAGGAATCCTGTAAATCTAGGGAAATCTAATATTAATTTGAGGGAATCCTGTCCATCTGAGGAATCCTGTAACCTCCGAGGAATCCTGTTCATTTCTGGGGAAAATCCTGTGATCTGAGGAATCCGTGCCAATTAAGAGGGAATGCCATCATCTGGCCGCAATTCCTGTCCATCCTGAGGAATAACCTGCAACCATTGAGGAATCCTGTTCATCTGGGGAAGGAATCCTGTCCAACTAGGGAATCCTGTAATTTCCTTTGAGGAATCCCTGTAAACCCGAGGAATCCTGGGGTCCCATCTGAGGGAATCCTATCATCCTCCTCGGGGAATCCTGTCATCTGAGGAATCCTGCAACCTGAGGAATCCTGTCATCTGAGGAATCCTGTCCATCTATGGAATCCTGAATCATCCTGAAAGGAATCCTGCAACCTGGGAAGGGGAATCCTGTCATTCTGAGGCGAATACCTGTCATTCGATGGTAATCCTGTCCATGCCTGAAGGAATCCTGTCATCTGAGGAAATCCTGTCATCTGGAAGGAAATTCTCCTATCCATCTGGGGAATAATGTTAATCTGAGGAATCCTATCACCTGGGGAATCCGGAATCAGTGTCCATCTGAGGAATCCTGTCATATGAAGGATCCTATCATCTGAGGAATCCTGTCATCTGGGGAATCCTGTTATCTGAGGAATCCTATTATTTGGGGAATCCTGTCATCTGAGTAATCCTGTACCAGAGTAATTCTCTTATCTGAGGATTCCCGTCATCTGAGGAATCCTGTAGCTTGATGAATCCTGTAGCCTGAAGAATCCTGTCATATGATAAATCCTGTAAGCTGAGGAATCTTGTAACCAGAGGAATACTGTTCTCTAAGGAATCCTGTAGCCAGAGGAATCCTCTAATTTGAGGAATCCTGCCATCTGAGGATTACCGGCTTCCTCGGGGACAATGAGAGACAGAGTTCTAAGATTGATGGAATTCAGGCTATCAAATCAAGCACTGGGGTTCTTCCGGCCATTTCGCGCTAAAGAGGGAGTTGGAGCGGTTGGACAGCAAGATAAAGAGATCCAGAAGATAAAAGAAATGAAGCACAAACATCTAAAAGTGGAACTGGGAGAAAACGGGAATGGGGTGTTGAAGACCATTCACAGTTGTAATAAAAATAAAATGAGGAAAACTACCATCAGAAATGCATTTTATTTGTGATAAATGAGACAAATCAAGAAAATTATCATAAACAGAGAACTAAGAAAATCAAAACAAGTGAGAAAAAGGGTTCCTTGCAAAAGATGACACCTTTAACAAAACTTGGAAATGTAACAAAGAAAAATCCATGTTTATTAACAAACAGATGAATGTAAAATCATAAGTGTTATTCAAATTTCCTATTGACACTAAAATATTAAATGTTATTCAGGACTTTTATTGCTGTTGTAAACTAACTGAGGGAATTTGTATATCTTTTTGTCCATCAACACACCAACCTCACATTTCAACCTTGAAAGAGGTACCGTACTATACACCTATGCCTTTGATTAATACCCCTGAGGCAGAATGTGATCCACCTGCTGGTAGAGAAAGCATGCCTAGATAAGGGAGCATAAATATAACATCCTTTGACTTAAAGAAAAGTATGAGCATTACTCATATGAACTTAAGCATTCTTTCGTGCAAAAGAAAACACATTCAAATCAAAAGGACGATTATAACAAATAAAAGGAAACACATCTGGGGGAGGGAGCATAAGACATCGTTATATGTCAAAAATATGAGCAATACATAGACGAACAAATACATTTGTAGGTAGAAGAAAACATTCAAATCAAACGGAGGAATGCAACAAATAAAAGGAAACATGTCTATATAAGAAAGCACCAGACATTTTGTCGTAAGGAAGTATGCTCATTACATATATGAACAAAGCTTCATTTGCATACGAAAGAAAACACAATCAAGATCAAATGAACTAATACAACAAATGAAAGAAAACATGTCAGAAAAGAAAGCAAGAGGCATCGTTTGACGTAAAGAAATATATGAGCGGTAGACAATGAACAAAGATACATTTGCAGGTAAAAGAAAACATATTCAAACCCCACGGACGACTGCAACAAATAAAAGAAAACATGTCCAGAAAAGAAAGCATAAAACGTTGTTTAACGTAAATAAAAATATGAGCATTACACATATGAACAAAGGAACATTTTCAGGCAAAAGAAAACACTCAACATCAAATGAACTAATACAACACATAAAAGAAAACATGTCCAGAAAAGACAGCATAAGACATAGTTTGACGTAAGTATTACACACATGGACAAAAGTACATTTTCAGGCAAAAGAAAACATATTGAAATCAAATGAACGAATAAAACAAATAGTAGATTTTATGTCCAGAAAAGAAATCATACTGCATCGTTTGACATAAAGATATATATGAGCGTTACAAGCAACAAAGATACATTTACAGGCTAAAGAAAACATTCAAATGAACCGGACGAATACAACAAATACAAGAAAATATGTCCAAACAAGGGAGCATAAGACATTGTTTGACGCAGAGAAAAGTATAAGCATTACATATGTGAACAAATATAGCACGCAAAACAAAAAAAATACTCAAAATAAAAAAGACGAGTACAACAAATAACAGAAAACATGTCCAAAAATTTATGAGCATTTCACACGTGATCAAAAGTATATTTTGAAGGAAAATCTAGCATGCCCAGTGACGTAAGGAAAACTATGCGCATTAAGCACACGAATAAAGCTACATTTGCATGCAAGAAAAAAACATATTCAATTCAACTAGACGCGTAAAATCAATAAAGCATTACTTATTAACAAAAGAGACTAAAGCACTCTATAATCCCACGATGGAAGTAACATTAACCCACTTCCGAGCAGACGCGGGAAAAGTCCAGCTTTCTATAAACCAAAACTTCCATTCCCCCTCTCCCTCTCCCTCCCCCTCCAAAAAAAGGGGGTCAATCAAAGTAAATCATCGGAAAGCAATAAAAGCATTGTCATCATTTCCCGGCCCATCAGTATCGGCCATGGAAACAGCGGCACTGATGACGGTAACTTCCCATTACATGAAATAACAAATCCAAAAATTCATAACCACATATCAAATTCGTATTTAAAAAATGTGTCGCGCAATCATCCGCGTGCGCGCGCGAGAGAGAGCGCGAGGATGTGTACGTGTATGTACGCATACACACGCATCCATCTGCAGGCACAAGCTGAATGGTTTTTTTTTTTTACGACAATTATAGCGGGTATGCGTTTTAAAAAAAAGCAACAAAACTGGAATGAATTGTAGCATAAAACACTGTAATAGTACCATTTATGTTATTTATAAAACTACCAACAGGGAGTTATTCACTTTTTTTTACATTTTAGGGGCTACACGGTATTTTATTATATTTTCTTTTATATTTTGTTTTTCTATATCGTGTGTTTCTCATTTTCTATTTTCTAGAAAACAAAGAGAAAAAGGGGAAATATTCTCACAATGCCACACCTATGAAAGGAAATCTAGTCATGTTGTTTGATAATAATGATAATAATAATAACTACAGTACCATAATGGTGGCACTACAGTGACATTGACAACAGAGAAAATAAAAACAATAATAATCGCAGCCATAATAAATGCGCATTATGTTCATTATGCAGTTCATGAGTGAAATTATTCAGCCAGCCACCTCGGAATAATCACAGACTCTGACAATATTGCAATCATTGCACGCAATTACGCGACGTTCAATGCAATTATGGATTCATTCTGTAGAATATTTCGCTTCATTAACCCAGAATTAACTTTAGCCATCGCAACGCCATAAGCTTGTATCACTGATTATTAAAGAAATAAATTGCCAAATGACTGCCGTATCATGCATAAATGAATATCGTTAATATTCATATTTTTTTTAATCTAGATTGAACTGCTTGCCGTACACGGCAATGTCTTTCGACATAGTAAACAAGATGGCTCTCCCGACAGCCATGTCAAGTCTGCTGATCGAGTAAGCAAGAATAGTTTCCGTGGCCTCATCAGCAGCACGTTTACCACCTACACTACAGATATTAGGGCCTTCTCGGTCTGACACATCTGTTACAAGACTCTCAATCAGTCCATCAATGTCTAGCTTCTCTGCCCTTTCTCACAAGGCATCTAAATAATGGATCAATATGGATAATATAGAATTTAGGCCAAAGGCCAAGCACTGGGACCTATGAGGTCATTCAGTGCTGAAAGGGAAATTGACAGTAAGAGAGCTTGAAAGGTGCGACAGGAGGAAAACCTCGCAGTTTCACTACGAGACAAGTTTTAGAGACGGTGGAAAGTCAGATGGAAGAAAGAGAATATGAATGGAGGTACACTAAAAGGAATGAATGGAGTTGCAGCTAAGGACCGAAATGACATTGCAAGGAACCTTAAGTAACGCCTACAGTGCACCGCATGAGGTGCACTGGTGGCACTATGCCCATAAGAGGTGGACCTAATTGAAAATTCTCCGCTCTCCCATTCTCGCTACATGTTCAAACCATCTCGAAACACCTAAACATCTGATTGACATTAGAATTTTAACCATTTCGTCATCATCTTTTCCCACCTTCCAACCATTTCATCATATATTATCTCCGTTTCTCGCCTTGTAACCATTTCATCATATAACTCTGTTTCCGATCTTTTCAATCACCGCTACTCCTCCACAGTAACAATGCAAATTATTGTGCTTCCCCAGATTTTTCGTCTATTCATACTTCCATTAGTATTTACCAGACGCCTTCCTCTACCATAATAGCTGCTTTAAACACTAAATTCGGTAAACTTCTCAAACTTGTCCATTTCAAAATTTCCTATAAGCCACCGTCG
>NC_087218.1:23396370-23403870 GCF_015104395.2 Macrobrachium nipponense | reverse complement strand
TTTTATATAATTCTTCACAAAAAGACTTTTTATTTATTAGACTGATAAAAAATGGCAGTTTTGGAACAGTAGGTCCAGCTAATTTTGGACTGACAATTCTTTCTAAAAATGTGTTAACGTTCCTAAAAAACAACTCGGATGGGAAGTAGTTGTCAACGAAATACTTCTTAAGACATTATTTCTTCATCGGAAGAGAGCCAGTTAGAAGTCAAACTAAAAGCCCGGTGTAATACGGTCGACAATGAATTTAACTTTAAATTTTAAAAAGCAACAGTTGTATAAGTTAGATACCAGACCCGTAAATGTGTTTTTTCTAAAAATCGTGGTACTAAAACGATCATTATTCCTAAAAGCTAAAGCGTCTAAAAAGGGTAGCATGTTATTATTTTCCTAATTCAACTGGTACTGACAATTCTTTCTAAAAATGTGTTAACAACTTATTAATATCCGATTTGTTAAAATTGTTAAAAACGGTGATAAAAATCTCATCTAAAATCATGTGAGTGGTCTCTTCCACGGGTGCATTAGTAAACAATGATTCCACATCCAAGCTAACCTTAAACAGATCGGAATCCTGACATGAAACTGCTTCTTTAAAGCTGGTGGAGTTATTGAGGCTGTGGATATTCGATGTTAGAGGAGCAAGTAGAGGTTCCAAGAACTTAGCCAATTTGTAATTCGGGGTGTCATACGAGGCCAAGATAGGACTGATAGGAATGCCTTCCTTGTGTATTTTAGGAAGGCCGTAGAAGATACCATAAGAGAGCCCCGTGCGATATAGAGACTGATACTCATCATTATGTGTAACATTATCTTTTAAATATTTCAGAAGCAGATTAATGCGATCCTCAGTCTTAAAAATAGTAGAAAAATCAAGACTCCCTATTTTAGTTTAAGGAATCTTAAATTGTAATTTAAAATGGTTTCCACTTTTTTCAATATACTCGCTTTTACTTTGAACAACAGTACCTTTGCCTTTGTCTGGTCTGGTAATATGCAGATCCTTGTTATTTGCTATTTTCTTTAAAATGTTCAAATCTTTCTTACTAAAGAATGGTGTCCATTGCGGTGTATAGAGAATATGTAGACAGATTGAAAACAGTTTTGTTATTGTTATTACGATTAGGAAGAGCAATACACAGTTTACCAAGTTTCCTCTCGTGAGTGCTCTGGACAATTGAAACATATTTATAATTTTCTATAATATTTAAAGATAAAGTAGTCAACAAATCATAACTTATAAATAACAGTCCTATTTTTATTCTTATAACTAATTTCGATGTCCAGGAGTTTCCTTGTAGCCTCATCATAAAAATGGCTATGCTACAACGAAGATTTAAAGAGCTAACATTTATCAAAGTTGGTTACAATGCTATTTAGGGAGCAGTAATGCAGGAAACCCAGGTCCAGTTCAGCTTTTCGGAGTCTTCTTGTTAAACTGGGTATTCCTCTCCCTAATTCTAATAACAATAACAAAACTGTTTTCAATCTGTCTACATATTCTCTATCAAAAAGGGAGGAACTTCTACTGTCGTTTGGTCTTGATTATTGCCTACCCTTGTATAAACCCAAATATAACCCGTTTTATGGCGCATTAGAATTGCTTTTCTTTAGATTAAAAAGCCTCCAATTCAACACCGATGTAATGAGCCTTCGTTCACAAATGCAAGGATTAGCCCAAAAGACTTTTCATTCGTTAACAGCGCAATGGACGCAATTCTTTAGTAAGAAAGATTTGAGCATTTTAAAGAAACGGGCAAATAACAAGGATCTGCATATTACCAGACCAGACAAAGGCAAAGGTACTGTTGTTCTAAGTAAAAGCGAGTATATTGAAAAAGTGGAAAACATTTTAAATGACAATTTAAAATTCCTTAAACTAAAATAGGGAGTCTTGATTTTTCTACTATTTTTAAGACTGAGGATCGCATTAATAAGCTTCTGAAATATTTAAAAGATAATAATGTTACAAATAATGATGAGTATCAGTCTCTATATAGCACGGGGCCCTCTTATGGTATCTTCTACGGCCTTCCTAAAATACACAATGAAGGTATTCCTATCAGACCTATCTTGGCCTCGTATGACATCCCGAATTACAAATTGGCTAAGTTCTTGGAACCTCTACTTGCTCCTCTAACATCAGCCTAAATAATCCACCAGCTTTAAAGAAGCACTTTTATGTCAGGTTTCCAAAATCTTTTTATGATTAGCTTGAATGTGGAGTCATTGTTTTTTAATGTACCCGTGGAAGAGACCACTCAGATTATTTTACATAAGATTTTTATCGCCCATGACACCGTTTTTAACAATTTTAACCAATCGGATTTTAATAAGTTGTTACAGTTGGCAGTGCTGGACACTGCCTTCGTTTTTAATGGCAATTCTTATAAGCAAGTTGATGGTATGACAATGGGATCTCCAATACGTCCAACCTTGACTAATGTCTTCATGTGCTCCCTGGAGGATCATATACTAGATAACTGTCCGGGAGCAAACCATCCTCTGTTTTACCGAAGGTAAGTTGATGATATCTTTTGACTTTTCAGAAGCCGGGATGGTGCAGACAGGTTTTAGATTATGTTAATGGTATACATCAAAATGTCATGTTTACCACTGAATACGAAAATAATAACATGCTATCCTTTTTAGACGCTTTAGCTTTTAGGAATAATGATCATTTTAGTAATCACGATTTTTAGAAAAAAAACACATTTACGGGTCTGGGATATAACTTTTACAGCCATTGCTTTTTTAAATTTTAAGTTAAATTCATTGTCGACCGTATTACACAGGGCTTTTAGTTTGACTTCTAACTGGCTTTCTTTCGATGAGGAAATAATATATCTAAAGAAGTATTTCGTTGACAACTGCTTCCCATCCAAGCTGCTTTTATGAACGTTAACAAATATTTAGACAATATTTTCAGTCCAAAACTCGCTGTACCTATTGTTCCAAAACTGCCATTTTTTACTAGTCTTCCACTAATAAGGGAAAAGTCATTTTTATGAAGAATTATATAAAATCATCAATCGCCATATTCCGGCCCTTAATTTAAAACTTATACCAATAAACCCTCTAACAATCGGCTCTGTTCAAATACAAGGAAAAGCTAAGCCCACTAATGACCTCCGGTATAATATACAAATTCACTTGCCCCAGATGTGACCTGGGGACCTGTGTCGGTTGCACACGGAGGTTGCTGAAGGTGAGAATAGATTCTCATCGTGGTGTTAGCTTCAGAACAGGGGTTAAACTAGCGATCCCTGAATTTTCCAATATACATTACCATGTGATTAAATGTAAACATAAAATAAAATATGATGATTTTGATATTTTGGGTAGAGCCTCGAATGACCAACTTCTAGCGATGCTGGAATCGTTGTTTATTAAATAGATTGTTCGACAGTTAGACTCCCAATCCTCTGTACCTGTCATGAGTGTCCCTGGAACTCCAAGTCGCCTTTTATTGTCAGTAGACTTTCTTTCTTCTTGAAATATAGGTCTGCCTTCTATTTTGTTTTAATCATTTTATGACAATTGTGATTTTTCAATTTTCGTCTTTTGTCCGAGTCATTTTAATGATTGTAAATTTGTTTGTCTTTTTAGCCTTGAAAATGGGAGTTGTTGTCCAGAAACGTCGGCAATCATAATAAAGCCATCTGATTTCTACATGCCTGTCTTTCTCCGACTTTACAATTATTTAAAGTGTGTATCCATTTTTTGGGGGACACCCTGATTGCGTGTATGTATATGTAGTATGTGTATATATTATATATATAATATATATATATATATATATATTATATATATATATATACATATACTATATATATAATATATATATATATATATATATATATATATATATATGTGTGTGTATTTATGTATTTATGAAGCCTCCAGTGATGTGGAATATTTCTGCGCAGTAGGTTCAGGCATGATTCCCCCATGTAAAGTTAAAAAAGAAGAAGAAGAAGAAGAAGAAGAAGGTAAAACGTTAAAATCGAAGTACATTCCCCGAGGCAGACTAGTCCCTTTCACCCCAAAACCTCTGATGCAACTTTAATAAAGGATGGTCATATCCGAATTCCTGATCTCCCTTGTCTTAAGCTGGGACAAGCGAACATTCCTCAACTGGAATATTTGTTTTCATGTTATCTACGTTATTGAGTGCAAGACATGGAAGAATTTTACCTTTTCATGGCACCAGACTAAACATTCATATAAACTTAAAAATTCTGATAAATGTCTCAGAATCTGCCAACAAGAGGAATTATCATAGACTAACCACCTTTTACCTATTAATATTTTACCTGGGTTTCTGCAGATGAAGATAATTCTGTGTGCAAACGATTTTTAAGGTAATAAATGAAAATAAAACAACACCGACGTATTCATTACTTTCTCTGTGACCTACTATTAAATTTCTCAAATGGGTTGAATAAACATCTTGAATCATTTATAATATATTAACTGCACGTAATCATAATTAAGCTTCTAGAACTGACCATCAAGATTTTATTTGCTAAATAACCATCAAGATGAAATACTGAATAAATAAATAGATAATTTTTTATCATATTTTTTTCAACGAATGACGGGCACAGTCAAAGGATTGTGCAAGTAAATTGAGCCAGTTTTTACCGCTATTTCCAAAATGACATAAATATATACTATATATGCCGATGCCGTACGTAAACAATTAATTTCTTATCGCCAAAAAGTACGACAACTAAACGACTTATCATTGTTCCCGTGTGCACCTGAAAATGCGATGTTTGCATGACCTTTGTCATTTGCGCAAACTCAAATGTACTAAAGTCTGAATGACGGCAAAGAAAATTACGTAATAAGATAAAGTTAGACGACGGAACTAAAGAAAATACGTAAAAAGTTGAGAAGAAATTTCGGCGCAATCAAGTTTTCTGTACGGCGTATAGATCACAATACATGGCTAACCTTAACCTTATATAAAATAGAAATTACTGAGGCTAGAATGCTGCAATTTGGTATGTTTGATGATAGGAGGATAGATGATCAGCATTTCAATTTGCAGCCCTCTAGCCTCAGTAGGTTTTAAGATCTGAGGGCTGACAGAAAAAGTGCGGTCGGAAAGGAAAATCCTCTCAATAGTTTTCTTTTACAAAAATGAAAATGGGATTTCTTCAATCATTTTACCCTATTGCAACTTCAGTATGCATATGTTATCGTTTAAAAGGGTTTTTTCATTGCTTTAACAGTCGATAAACCTCCTTTCCTAGACAATCTCTACTCCTCAAAATCCAGTTTACAAATCAACTGACTTCATTCACAATCACAAAAATATTTTTTCTATTCTTTCGTATGACGGTGCTTTGCATTTTCCATATTCCCGTTCCATCCGCCTATTCTTTTCTAACCTTTTTCTAATCTTGAGTCCTGCTCCGATTCCCTTTAATTCCCATTCCACCTCTTCCTCATCTTCGAGTCCGAATCCCGCCCCCCACCCCATCCCCTTACCACAAACTTCCACCGCTCTCTTTCCTTCGACCCCTCCCCTTCTTCCACCTTTTCCCCCACACCCCTTCTCCCTCTCCCCTCTCCTTCCCCACGCTCTGCTTCTCCCCCCCCTCCCCCCTAACCATCATCCACCCTACCACGAACTCGAACCCCATGCTCTTATCCAACCTACTCTGCCCCATCAACCGCCATAAGTGTAGTACCACTTGAGACTTCCCACTTCTGCCTGTCGTCTCCCAGCCAACTTCTCCTGTGGACTGGAGAGTATCGACTCCTCCTACTCCAGCGCGCACACACACACACGGTCTAAAAAAAGAGGAGAGAGAGGAGAGAGAAGAGAGAGAGATAGAGAGAGAGAAAGAGAGAGAGGAGAAGAGAGGAATATCAAAAGCTTACAGCGTTCACAAACTGAACAAATTTCGTCCATGAATAAAGGAAAGATCCGTTCCTTTGTTTCTCGAGGGTCATCAGCATTAGCAGATCCAAGAATGGTTTCTTTCACTTTCAGTCAACGGTAGAATATATATATATATATATATATATATATATATATATATATATATATATATATATATATATATATATATATATATATATATATATATATATATATATATATATATATATATATATATATATATATATATATATATATATATATAAAGACAGGGAAGAGTTGAACAAAACGAAAAATGCTAGTGAGAAAGACACACAGAGAAAAAGAGAGAAGTATATATCCCATTCCTGCAAGCGTCTGAATATCTGAGAGAAAGTGGGAAGAGAAGTGAAAGGCACAAGAAAAGCGAAGAAAAAAAGGAAATTTAAGAAAGTTATGACCCATTTCTTCAAGCGTCTGAATGTCCGAGAGAAAGTGCGAAGAGAAGGTAAATGGCACAGTAAAAACAAGAAAAAACGTTAAGAAAGTACAACCCATTTCTCCAAGCGCCTGAATGTCCGAGAGAAAGTGTGAAGAGAAAGTAAATGGCACAGTAAAGCATGAAAAATAAAAAACGAGAATTTCAGAAACGTATAAACCCATTTTGCAAACGTCTGAATGTCTGAGAGAAAGTGGGAAGAGAAAGTGAAAGGCACAAGAAAAGCAAGAAAAGAAATGGGAATTTAAGAAAGTAAAACCCATTTCTTCAAGCGTCTGAATGTCCGAGAGAAAGTGCGAAGAGAAAGTAAATGGCACAGTAAAATCAAGAAAAAATGGGAATACACGAAAGTATAACCCATTTCTGCAAGCACCTGAATGCCCGAAAGAAAGTGCAAAAAGAAAGTAAATGACAAAGTAAATGCAAGAAAAAGCAAAAAACGGGAATTTAAGAAAGTATGACCCATTTCATCAAGCGTCTAAATATCCGAGAGAAAGTGCGAAGGAAAGTAAACGGCTCAGTAAAAGCAGGAGAGAAAGAACGAAATGGGAATTTAAGGAAGTATAACCCATTTTGCAAACGTCTGAATGCCCAAGAGAAAGTGCGAAGAGAAAGTACATGGCAAAGTAAAAGCATGAAAAAGAAAAAAACGAGAATTTAAGGAAGTATAACCCTTTTTGCAAGCACCTGAATGCCCAAGGGAAAGTGCGAAGAGAAAGTAAATGCCACAGTAATAGCGAGAGAGAGAGAGAGAGAGAGAGAACAAAACGGGAATATAAGAAAGAACTGATTGCAGGTAGAACCGACCACCAAGCCGCGTTTCCTTCCAGGATCCTCTAAAATTCTGGTCTTCAGAACGGAAATTCTAATCTAATTGTTCCTGCCGGGATACATTTCACCGAGAAAATTTTGCGTAGATTTTACGCCAAAATGAGTCTTCACCGGGGCATCAGTGTTTCAAGGGAATTTCCCACTGAGAGAGAGAGAGAGAGAGAGAGAGAGAGAGAGAGAGAGAGAGAGAGAGAGAGAGAGAGAGAGAGAGGATGGAAGATAAATTGAGGTGTGTGAATCCCTCAGGGAACAGATTTTTTTCCCGTTCCACGGTTTAAATGTAAAATAAACC
>NC_087218.1:23388870-23391370 GCF_015104395.2 Macrobrachium nipponense | reverse complement strand
ATAAAATGAATACCAGAAATAACAGAGCGCCTCGCACGTGAGAATCGTTGTGAGAACGAGGGATGTGGATGATCTGGATTATCTTGTTATGGGATGCAACAGGATAATTCTCTTGGAAGAGTAAGGCTTATATATATATATATATACATATACATATATATATATATATATATATATATATATATATATATATAATATATATATATATATATACATTATATATATAATATCACACACACACACACACACACACACATATATATATATATATATATATATATATATATATGTGTGTGTGTGTGTGTGTGTGTGTGTGTGTGTGTGTGTGTGTGTGTGTGTGTGGCGTTTTAGATTTTTTTCAACTGATTATGCCAATTTCACTTAGAAAAAAAAGCAGTAGATCAGTTGCTAATTAGTCCATTGACTAACTGACTGATTAAATTCACAAAGACACAGTGGGATTTGACGATGCGTGCCTAAATTGAACCACAATGTTCAAAATATCAAATTAGCCATGAAGATAAAAAGTTAACTACAAGAATTATTAACGATTCTGATTATCCACAAAGGCATTCGACAGATTGTTACAAAAAAAATGTGTTGCAAGGAAAACAGGCGAAACTGATCAGGAAAATAAAGCTTCTTAAGATACAGTATTCGATGATGAAATCAAGCCTCCTCTTTGGGGAATTGGACCGGAACCTGAAATTTACCAGGCCAATATTATGCCCTGTGAACCTGTGACCCCAGTTCTGCCATACATCTCATTCTCTGTAGCTGAGTGGATACACTGCCGGCGTGATAAACCTCAGGTTAGCGGTTCAAATGCCCATTAAAAAGGGGTATGTTTTATTATCTATTCCAAGGTGAAAATCCTTGCACATATATCCCTATATAAGACAGTGGCAGTAAGACAAAGAAAAATTAGAAACAAAAGACATTAATAGATAGAAATTCTGAAGAAAACACTCACTTCAACAGTGAGTTACAAAATCGCAAGTGCTCAGATCCTGTTCAAGCACATGGAAAGCTACATAACTAATATACATTTGCCGAAAAAATTTCAAACTTTCAGTTATTCAATAATAATTTTGCATCAATACCAAGAGGGACGATAACATGCTCTGAAAACACTCTGAAAATGCAAGTGAACTCTTTCAAAGAACGCTACCTGCAAACGTAATACAAACCATAAATATAAAAAAGCATACACAAAGAAAAGAGTATTTAAGAAAACCTAAATTTGAAAGCACTATCTGCCAGTATATTCGTCGTGTTTTCCTTCAGCTACAAAATAAATAAATAAATAAATAAATAAATAAATAAATAAATAAATAAATAAATAAATCTCAGAAATGAAAATGCCAAGTCTTCCTCCCACGAGAGGCAAGTCATGACAAAGTCCATTTCTTTCTCTGGACTAAGGGCAATTTCCTCTGCCCTCATGCTTAGTCTATTTACAGAATACTTACATCAAAACTTTGCTGTTGCTCTACGCTTCGAGAAGGCCAAAAGAAAGATTCAACACCCTAGCCCTGCGCGCTTCCCCCCTCAACACCCGCCCCCTCCTCCAAAAAATAAAAAAGAAGAAAAAAAGAAAAGAAAAAAAAGACGGTCGAATTCCCTAACATCTTCAGTCTCAAAAACCCAACCGAAATCTCTTTTTCGAATGAATTCGAAAACTTTGGAAAGTCAGTATAGGGGAAATAAAAATTCGAATTTTAACGTGGTGGAGGTCAGCGCGCGCGCATTTGTGTGTATATATATGTATGTGTGTGAGCATGTTTTCTTCTGAGAGCGTATGTATATTTTTTACAAATAAACGTTCCTTCTCAACTGGGATGGCTCCACTGGCGTCATAGTTACTGGTAATTTCCTCTTTTAATATTGAATTAGAGATGAAACCCCTATGCGGATAACATGCATTATCAAAAGGTTCTAATACGTCAAAACTACTCCTCCCCTATAACACAAACATACACAGCTTTATCATTTCCTTCTCGTTTATATCATGCATGCACTCGTGCTTGAAGGTCACTCATAAGCAGCGGAGGCAAAGGACAGGTCACTGTGATGTTGCACAGTGACCCAGAAACCGAATGTATATTCATCTGATTAGCGCCCAAGCAAGGACCAGGGGGAGCCATGGCTGTGGCAGTTGATAGATGACACAGCCGGTAGAATTAAAGGCCAAATAATATCAAATCATAAAGACTGCGACAAAAACAATTCCTCCAATATCGTTCCTACAAAGTTTCAGGTTTAACTGAAGAAAATCTAATTTCTACTTAAGTTTTTGAAGACTGATTCACCTATGACAGTAAAATAAAAACATATATTCAGTAGGCTCTTTGCAACCAATAACAACACACTTCGAACATAGTTCCATAAAAACAGATTAACGTCACTTTTAATGTATTTACTTCGTCTTTCAAATGTAAAATCAAATATTTACTTGGTCTTGCAAATGTCAGATTAAGCAACCATGGGGCAACCCTTC
>NC_087218.1:23381370-23383870 GCF_015104395.2 Macrobrachium nipponense | reverse complement strand
GTAGCTTCAAACTTGTGAACAAAATAATAATAAAGATAAAAATCATGAGCAGAGAAAACAACAAAAAAGCATAAACCTGACAGAGTTTCAAACAATAACCGCTTTAAAGCACATGACTAACTGGCATTAACAGTAAAGCTAAATCATGCAATCACTCGTTTTAAAGAGAACCTCCCCAGCCTTCCTCCTACACTGATCATCAAGGCAAAAGAAATGCGTTTTCATCGCGTGAAATGAATCGACGAAAAATCCGGACGTGATGATGCCAAACTAATTGAGGACCGTTCATCAAAAACCCGGCAGCAAATCACACAATGTTCCGAGGGCAACAATGCCCTCCGCCGCCCGGGCGTTTTTGGGTATTAACTCCTGACCATTTGTTCGGGACAACGACCATCTATATTGCCTTAAGTATTTAAGAGATTGCGGCGTTGCTGCTGCTGCGCCGCTCTCTTCAATTTTCAGATCTCCCAGATCAAACCGACCGCAATGATCTTTACGGTTAGCGGGCGTGTTTCGTGGCGGTGGCGGTGGGGGTGGGGGTGGGGGTGGGGGGGGGTGGGGGTGGGGGTGGGGTGGGTAGAGGGAGGATGGGATTGGGGGAAGAGGAGGGATGAGGGCATTAAAGCAAAAAGAAATATAAGATGATAAAAATAAAGCATATGATCTTGTTGCACTAAAAGTAAAGCCACCAGTTTCCGACTGTTGTTTATCATGCCCGCCCAACAACATACGTAACGGACAAAAAAAAAATAAATAAATCAAAAATGAAAAAAAGGGAGAGAAAAAGAGAGAAAATTCCAAAAGATTGAAGTAGTTCGAGAATTGACAGGAACGAGGACAGCAGATTCCGTAAAAGGTATAAAAGAAAACTAAGAGTAGCAGCAGCCCAGGGCCAACTACTAAGGCCAACATTAGAGTGTTTATATAAATCCCTCGAGACGCGGGAAGCCCCGGAGAACCCATCAAACAAAGGAGGCGAGGAAGAAAAAAAAGAAATAATAATTCTGGAATGAAGGTGGAAAATATTATTCACTTGCTAGCGGCGCAAACGATGTCAACATAATTTACATGCATGAGAGAGAGAGAGAGAGAGAGAGAGAGAGAGAGAGAGAGGAGAATGACACTATTTGGGATTTAGGGGACTTGAGCATTCGTCTGAAGGAGGATAAAGCGAGCCATCAGGAGGAGGGGGCAGGTGGCCCCCCTGCAGGCAACCTCACTAAACTGAATATCTGAAGCTTTCTGCTGATCCCTTCAGTCGGTTTGGGATCATGATGACGGCGAGGCGGGAAGTTGGCAAGAAGAGGCAGACATGGCTGGCGACGAGAAGTTCGAAGAAAACGTGGAGGAGGATTGCGCGACAAGGGGAGAAAAACCTCCTAAGGAAGGCTGCGCATGCGCAGTTTCTTTTGGCGGAATCGCGTCTCGGAAAGTCCGTGTAAATGAGAGACATTAGGTTCGTGGCCTCAAAAGAGAAATTATGATTTTTGTCTTTTGTTTTATATGAGGCACGACAAAACTTTCTTTTGGAGGAATCGCGTCTCAGAAAGTCTGTGTAAATAAGACATTAGGTTCGTGGCCTCAATAAGAAATTACGAAATTTGTCTTTTGTTTCATATGAGGCACGACAAAACTAGTTTGAATAGGGCAAGCACTTCTCAACAGATCCTGCGCTATACGATCAAAGAAGTACCGCTAAACCTGGAGTATAAGCAGATACATTCATTGCAGTTGTGGGAAATTGCACTAAATTACCTTGTAATACCTTAACCTTGGTCAGCACAAAATGATGTGGATAAATAGAATAAAAGACAAAAAATGTCAAATTATGAAAAGAAAATATTCCAGTCTATTCACTTTAAAACGTAATGCATCTAACTTCGACCAGTTATAGAAACAGAAACTTTTTAAGGGTTATTGGAGTCATCTTGGTAGGAATGACTTAGAAGAATGCCTTGTGGCCTTCCTTCATCCGGGAGAGGGTGCATATTAGGTTACAATCATATGAAACTAGAGCTGGAAAATATAAAATAATCATCAATTCTCGTCGAGTTAGCGAATACTATGTAAATTTAAAAGAAACTGTATTAAGTACCCGAATGTTAACTTTTAAAAAAATTGTGAAGGACAGCAAGGAAAAAAATTCTGGTTCTTACCTTCTGGGACACGTAAATTCATAAAGTGAACTCTGAATCTACAACAGCCTATAACTTTAGGCCTATGATGGAAAGTACTCATTCTTAATAAGCTTAAAACTATCATATTGTGCCACATTTACTTAAAGGAAACCCGAGAGCTAGGTTCTTCTCACCTCTATATCCACATGGCCCCGATTTCGTATTGTTTGTCAACGGAAAAAGATAAAAAAAAAAAACAAGTCTCCTTTGGTTACTGGAGTATCAGCGACGAAACGAAACACGATCTGATTTACTCGCTTCATATCGTTTTTGCTACCACTCCCCTCTCCCCCTTCCCAAAGGATTACAAAATTAATCAG
>NC_087218.1:23371370-23378870 GCF_015104395.2 Macrobrachium nipponense | reverse complement strand
ATGTATATGTATATATATATATATATATATATATATATATTCATATCGAAACTCTTAAGCTCTTGTGGCAAAAATACAAGGCAGTAGGAGAGAGAGGGATACCCTTAGACTTATACTCTGGCTACGAAAGGTTGAGACTCGAGGGTGATTAGCACTTCTGCCATATTTCCTTAACCCCGTCCAAACTTTTCAAGAAAAAGGGCAATAATTTGGTAGATTTGGCAGATTTTTTGAGCGGAGCTGCCATTTCCTCATGTATAGACGATTAAGGGAAGTAACCGCAGCCATAGTAATAAGCGGATTGTCTGTCACCTCCCTCCATTCGTCGGTACAAAAGCAAAACACGAGAATCAATACAATAAGGCCCGTCCACATGGGCGAGCTTTGCTCGACGAACTCTGTTCAATGTGACGTCAGATGCGGGAAAAGTCAGAACCTTGCCCGCTGGTTTCTTCGCTGCTGACGTCACATCGAACAGAGTTCGTTGGGCAAATCTCAACCATGTAGATGGGGCTTTATACTTGGACTTCACTGTTCAACACAGGTCAGTCTAGCAGACGGTCAACGGGATGAATCTACCCGACAACCCCAGAGCCTGGGTGATTTTGGAACTCACACTTTATTCACGCTGGACAGAAGTGTCAATTGCCGGACAACGCCAAACCTTGGATCACATCGACATAAGGTGAATGCAAAACCACTAAGCAACAATGGTACATGACCGAAAGGGAAGATTGGTGAGCAGTATCTTTTTCTTGCATTTACTCAGCCATGGAGAGAGCAAAGAGAGTATCCTCTCAGTGTTAATCTTACCTGGAATTGTCTCATTCCAGGAGTGTTATTGATGCCTTTACCAGCATAGCCGTGTCTGTGTTCCTGGTTGCCTGAAGATTCCCGCCCTACTGGGGGTGATATAACAATTGCCTAATTGGCTTACAGGTCCACTTACCTGTGGCCAGTATTCGCAATTGCAATGCATTATTCACTTCACTCAGTCAATGATGCTGTATAATCTCCAAGTAATTACTTAATTTAGTGAAAGTGTCCCAATTTATTTAGTAATTTCTTCCATGTCAACATTGTAAATAATAAATTACTGTTCAGAAATCACTTTCACTTGCCGACCTACCATTTATTGCATGGTCTTGCCTTTTTATTGGTTTACAGGCTTACGAGAAGCGTCTCGTAAGGCCATGATTTTAATTCAAAGTAAAATACGCAGTCTCCTCCTCATAACCTGTAACAATATATATATATATATATATATATATATAATATATATATATATATATATATATATATATATATATATATATATTATATATATATATATATTATATATATATTTACTAACAGGACCTCCTTGTAACTGGATGGTATCAAGCCGGGATATTTAGCGTTTATATATCTCTGCTAGATAACATCCAGTTCCAATGAGTTCCTGTTAGTAATTGTATTGATGTACTGAGTAATTGTGTAAGTAATAAAGTTAAAATAAATTATAAGTATGTATTAATAATATATATATATATATATTATAAATATATAATATAGTGAATATATATAATATAGTATATATATATATATATATATTAAATAATATATATATATATATTATATATATATATTATGAATTATAATTGATATATATATATAAATATATAATATTATATATATTCATATATATATATATATATATATATATATATATATATATATATATATATATATATATAATATATATATATATATATATATATATATATATATATTATATATATATATTATATATCTATATATGTATATCTAATATACAGCAACGCCCCAGATGAACTTAACCGGTTAATAGTTCCATTTCCCTGTGGATTATTCACATCAGTGAACACAAGAAGTGTATCGGTATAATTTGTAGCTTAAAACCCGCAAGGGTTCGTCTTCTTAATTAAAGAAATTAAATAATTATTGAATGAATCAACATAAAAAAATTATCAGAAAAATTCAAAAAGCTAACCCGTAATGAAGAGCATTTCTGTTCCAAACTACAAGGTACGATTTTAATTTCATTACAAGCGTTATACAAGATAAAAAGGTCAAAACTTCTTTACAAATACCACTTTCGGAGAAAAGTTTTACGGAAAAAAAAGTAATTTACAAAACTTCTAAATTTTACATAATTTTGTGAGAGCAGTGTTTAATTAGTTCATGTTATTATTTTTGTCGCTTTTACTCAAATTTACTCTTTTTACCCGTTTGTTTTCAAGTTCCTATTTTTCTCAACGCTGTGTCCCAATATAGTGTTTTAGGTAGGCGACTTGAACCAACTAACTAGAAATATTTATCCTTTTATAATTTGTTTTACTCATAACGGCTGCAGCTCTATGTAATTCATTCTATGTTTTTTTATTTAATTTATTTGTTTAATTTAACTTTAACTGACTTTATCTTTTTATTCATTTAAATGATTTTAATCTATTTTTCCAATTTATGTGATTATATATATATATATATTATATATATATATATATATATATATATATATATATATATATATATATATATATGTATATATATATATATATATATATATATATATATATATATATATATATATATATATATATATGTGTGTGTGTATATATATATATATATATATATAATATATATATATATATATATATATATATATTTATTTATTTTTATCTCTATTCAATTCAACTTGTTTTCTTTATTTCTTTATTTATTCCTTTTATTCATTCATTTACTCATTCAAGCAAAGTCTTATGGCTTCGAATTGAAATAATTCACCACCGAGTATTCATCCTCTAATAACTTTGTAATTTGCATTTCAGGAAGAACAGATTTTGTTTGCGCTGACCGACCAAAATGCTCAAACTAAAACAAAGTTGCTTAATATCTTGTAAAGCCCCCCCAAAATTAATTCATAATAAAAAAATAAATAGATAAAAACTTTTTTGGAATTTAAAAAACCAAATTTCTCCGAAAACTACTGTGCTGTTAGTACAATAAGACGTATGGCATCCATGACACGAGATAGCACATTCACGACTGGAGATGCATCGCGCACTGTGTTTCGGATGGTCGACTGGTTGCTATGCTAGATTTAAGGTTGCATTTGGCACTGTCATTCAGATACCTTAAGTTACAAAAGTTCAACGACACTGCCGTTTCTTTGACAGTGCAAGATTTACAGAATCGTACACCAGTGGTAATTGAAAGAGACAGCTAGCGGTTAAAACATCTCGGAGTCCGGATAACAGTCATGTTTTACCAGAGACCTATAATAACTCTCTCAAGGCTACGGTCTGTATCCTTATTCGGGGCGGGCTCTCTCTCTCTCTCTCTCTCTCTCTCTCTCTCTCTCTCATAAAATTGCTAAATAACCAGCAATTACCATTTTCCGATTCATTTCCTTCACCTAATTTCAACTCTATGCTATAACTCAATTGCATTCAGCAAAATGTTTCCTATCGTACATTCGTGTGTATTTTGTTTTCATCGCCGTGCCGCGTACGTGTGCATCGTGCCATCGTGCTTGCACGCGTGCACATTACGTGAATCCCGGTGCCTGAAGCCCAGAAGGCGGACACCGTTCAAAAAAAAAAAAAAAAAAAAAAAAAAAAGGAGACACGGATTCTTGCGCATAGGATCGAGGCTATAAAGAAACCGGGGAGAAGCAATATTGGTGCTATATGCGACCATTCTTTTATTTAGTGGGCCAGTATTATATCGGAATGTCTTTGTTGTCTCCCACTTTGCCTTTTGGCATTCTCCCATTGTCCGTGGGCGAGCGAAAACTTTTGAGAAACGGACTTCGCTTAATGGAAACGATTGACACTGAAGCCTCGACACATACCTTCTTCGGCTCGAGGGACTTAGTCCGACTTTTGAGCTTCGTCCCTTTCCTGCTGTTCGTCACGCCTTTTATTGGGAGGAGGAAATTCGCGTCTGCTGAAAAAAACTCTCTCTCTCTCTCTCTCTCTCTTTCCCGATACAAAGAGGGAAGATATTTCAAAATTTTATCGGGCGAGGAAACGCGTTAACATAGAAAAACATTTCTCTCTCTCTCTCTCTCTCTCTCTCTCTCTCTCTCTCTCTCTCTCTCTCTCCCTGTGTGTGTGAGTGTGTGTGTGACTGGCGTGTATTGTGCTTGTGTTGACGTTGAGTTTCGTATTAAAATTCTAACTGTTTTAAATAACGTAAGTAAATTTTGTTTAATTCAGTATGCAATTCTTCACAAGAAAACGTGTGAATTATACGTTTTGTTTTGCAAAACATGAAAGAGAGAGAGAGAGAGAGAGAGAGAGAGAGTCAATGAAAACAATCCAACATAAGAACTGGTTGTCTGCAACAAACGCCGAGAAGCCTGAAATCTTATAACAAATATAAGCAGCAAATTTATCTTAACAATACTTTCCATTATTGGTCTATGTCTCACGAGTATTTGCAAGTCTGCCAGCAAGCAAGGAACATATTTAGGCCAGTCAAAAGCAAGCACAGGCTAATTAGTGTTTCAGGTTACAGTTCTACGCGCACGAAATCAATAACTTTTATTTGCTGGCAAACGTGTTACTTCAGAAAGCCATAACATTTATACTTTTGCTCTTAGTTTAGAAGCACAAGCAATTATGAAATTTAGCACAACACTCTAGGCTAATATTCTTTCTGATTACACTGCACGACTCCTTCTGCACATGCCCACAAGGAGGAGTTATAAGAAAATTATACTAATATAACAGACAACATTCAAGCACCCTATATAATCTACGTATATGTTATGAGTGAAACCTCTTTTCTTCTCTCTGTGTTTCCCTTTGCCTCCTCTTGCTTCTTCCTGATGAGCACCATATTCTTTGGAAGCTTGAATTTCAAGTCATTGGCTCCTGTGGGGTTGTTATTCCATATGAATAGGTTTTATCTTTTGAATAATAATAATAATAATAATAATAATAATAATAATAATAATAATAATAATAATAATAATAACAACATGATACGGAATACAATAGCTAAAGTGTTGGACACATATAGTAATATGTTCAAAGAAAAATAAAGCTTCTCTAACCACCTCAGCTGTAGGGTTCCCACCAAATCCAACATCACGTCTAACTCAATTAACTGCCAGTTGATGAAGACACTGATTAACCCCCCGCAAAAAGTCTTTGGGATTATTTCGAGGATGGCAAAGGCACCATCTGTATCCCTGGATGGTCCCGTGTCGCCATAAGAAAAATCTCAAAAGACATTGTGTCATCTGCCAAAAATCTCGAAAAAGTATTTATAATCAAATTATCCCGAGAATCAGCGAATTCCGACGTCGAAACGACGCTTGTTCGCAGTAACAACAGAAACGAATGACCCCTTGACCCTGTTCGGTGACAGGTCGAGTGATTCACGGGCCACTTCCAAACAGCTGGAGACGTAGATTGCGTCATGAGTGGCGGACGCCCTGAGATGACCGAGAGAAAATGAAGGAAACGAATGAGCTCCCCGTCCGACCAGAGGCAGGCTTGGTCACGCTTGTGCACGACAGCTAGGAGAGCTGCTCCGAATACTAAGATACGGGTCGCGTGCTAAAGGTTCGCCTCTCACATTCCGCAGGCCTCTCTGACCGAGGCCTCGCTCTGACCCCTACAGACTTGGAATTGGGATGATTAAAGCATAAATGAGGATTTAATGAATGGTTTATATCACTGCAAACATTACTTATTAGATTGTCTAGCTTACTGTAAGAATCTGCAAAAATCCGTTTTCTTAAATTATAATATTCTCGTACATTTTATTTTATATCCTTTTTCAAAGGCCTCTCTGACCATTACAGACTTGGAATTGCGAAGATTCTAGCATCATGGAAGGGCTGATTAATGTTTCCCATAAGTGCACAAATTACCGGACAGATTTCCTAGGTAACAGTAAGAATTTGCAAAAATAATTTTTTTTTAAATATTATTCCCTTACAGTTTATTTTAAATCTTTACCGCTGGCTTCTCTGACCCATACAAATTTGGAATTGAGAACAATCAAAATTAAAAGAAAGGCTAATAGGTAGGTTTTACATCATTGTAAACAATACTTAGTAGATTGGATAGCTTACTGTAAGAAATGGCAAAAAAAACAGTTTTTTTTATATAAATATTATTCCCTTAAAGTTTATTTTGAACATTTTTCCGTAGGTCTCTCTGACCAATAGAGACTTGGAATTGGGAAAATTCAAACGGAAAGAAAGGATTGATAAGAGATAAATCTATCGGTGCAAAATATACTTGATAGATTTACTAGTTTACTGTTGGACTTTGCAAAAGTATTCTTTTTGATATATTATTCCCTTACAGTTTATTTTGAATCTTTTGCTGAATATCTTCTTTACTCGGCACCACCAAGTGCCACTTCTGATGGCCTTCCACTACTGCCTCCTTGAATTCATCTTCTCCTTCTCCTGCTCCTCCTCCTCTTGGCTGTAAGGGATGCTGACAAAGGAAGACTGAACAAGGCCCTTGGAAGAAGGAGGACCTGGAAACCACCACCACGAAGAAGATGAGCTAAACGACGACGCCACAGGGCCCCGGACGCACACGCAGCGTTTTCATCTATTGATATTGCACTTGTACAGCCTCTCGCCAATGCTATTAAACCACTTGGTCAGGTATAACCCGCAACCGGACTTCACACAGAGAAAACGAAATCGCTTCAAATGATTTTGATTCCCGTTATGAAAGAGCCCGCTGACTGGGGCTTGTGGGTCTGGAGAGTAGTGAGATGTGGAGGAGTTCGAAGTTCTCTGTTTTTGTTGTTTTTGGTGGGGCAGATTAACTGCTGCTGCTTCTGTTTTTTTTTTTTTTTTTTTTTTTTTTTTTTTTTTTTTTTTTTTTTTTTTTTTTTTTTTGACGTAGTGAAACTGTCTGGTATTTTGGGATGGCGAGGGTTTAACTTCCACAACGGTTGGGTTTATCTTTCATTATAATTGGATATAAATAATTTAAGTATATCTTAGTTTTACCAGACCATTAAGCTGATTAACAGCTCTCCTAAGGCTGGCCCAAAGGATTAGATACTTTTTACGTTTCGTAGCAACGGGACCTACAGCTTATTGTGGATCCAAACCACATTATATCGAGAAATGAATTTGTCATCAAAAACAAACTCCTCTGATCCCGCGTTGGCCGAAAGGAGAATCGAACTTCGGATCACCAGATTGGTAGGCGAGCACGAAAACCACTTATCCAACGAGGAACTAATAATTGGGTATAACTTGCTAAACAACCGGGTTTAACCTTTACAACAATTGGGTTTAAATTTCACAATAATTGGGTTTAATTTTCAAAACAATAAATTTAACTTTCACAACAATTGGGTTTAATTTTCACAACAATTGCCTTTAGCTTTCACAACAATTGGATTTAATTTCCACAACAATTGCCTTTAACTTTCACAACACCTTGGTTTAACTTTCAACAGTTAGGTTTAACTTTCACAACAATTCTG
>NC_087218.1:23351370-23368870 GCF_015104395.2 Macrobrachium nipponense | reverse complement strand
TACGCTTTAGGGCTAAAATACAGTCTAATAAAAGCCACTTTCATAAAGGGGGCCACCGGAAGGATTGAGATTATACAAAGTACCCACTTTCAAATTAATACAAAGCATTTATAATCATCATGTTTTAGTTGTTATGACCCTTGTTGGGCTGGGGTGCAAGTTCTTTTGCACAAGAATAGAGAGGACAGTGATCTTACCAAGTATCCAGATAAATTCAGTCAGCGGAGACAAAAACACACAGGAAAACTCAACAATATTTATTAACAAACAAAACAAAAGAATAATAAAGTCAGCCTTGTGACTATACAGGACACAGCTTAGTCCTTACTAACTCCCCTTAGGAGTTCCTAAAAACACTAACACTAAACCCTTGACAGAAAAATATTGAGAAATATACTGCATAAATTAGCAAAATGGGCCCAACACCAACATAAATATAAACATACCTATAAACTAAACAGAGAGGAAAGAAGTATGAGACCAACAGGGGGAAAACTTAATTCTCCTACCCTACCTTATATAAAGCTAAATCTTAAATATAAAAATATCAAAACATATTAATAGATATATAATACCCACAAGAAATAACGAAAATTACAGCATCACTCGTGACAAGATATACAAAAATACTGGCATATATATATATATAAATACAAAGGGAGCAATAAGAAATGCCAACAGTCTCGAACGACTCACTATAACGAAAGTAAATAACGAAAATAATATCGGAAGAGCTCCATCACCACTGAATAAGGGCTGGATGTGATAAGGGATGAATGGATGCCCAAACGAGTTCAGGCTAAACAGTTGCCTTGCTGTAGGCTGAAATACAGAGGGAGCCGTGATCTCTTATATCCACTGAATGCCCACGTATCAGGCCAATACTCAGCTATCTGAAGGGCGTGCAGCTACAGGTCACCAATACCATGGGAAGGAGTCTGTCGTGCTCCCGACCAAAACACAAGGGAAATTCCCTAACCTGGTACGCACCGCCCTAACTTGCACCGTCACGGGCCTCAATGCCCCCACCGCTGCAGCTCAGAAGGACGTCGTAGGCAAACACAGTGATGTCCCTCCCACGTCCACTCTGTCGGGATCCAGCGCCGATATCAGAGCCCGCAGGAAAGTACACACAGTAAGGGAGTAAGTCACCGCAGATGGCAGAAATGCCCCTGCGCCTTCAATACTAACTACGACAAATCCTTCGAAGGGCGATTAAGAAAAATATGCCAGCTGCACAACCATGCGGGGAGAATAGCGAGCCCGAACTCCTTTCGGGAAAAGTTGTGCTCCTCCAATATCCTCACTGGTGTCCTTTTCACCAACCACCCGAAAGATAAACAAAACAAAAAAACTAGCATTAATAAGATGCTCACAAACATTTTTAACAAGCGGGGAGGAGGTTAACAAGCAGTTCGCTTGACGCTCAGCCGAGACCTAAGTAAAGCTTAAAACTAAAACCTTAAAAACTAATTTCCTTACGCTAATTTTATATACAACAAAAAATATAACAAAAAGCAGTTATCTAGAGATATTTTGTCCATTTTCTTTTGTAAAACACAGCCTACATGTCGAATCAAATGTCCTATCACAAATATATATATATGTCCTATCACAAATATATATATAATATATATTAATATATATATATATATATATATATATATATATATATATATATATATATATATATATATATATTATATATATATATATATATATTATATATATTTATATATATATATATATATATTATATATATATATACTATATATAATATATATATAAAACTTGCAATTCATCCTTATGTGACAGAATACTCTTAATGGAAATTTTGAGGTATATACAATGCTCATAGTAGGTAGTAGGTAGAATAATATTCCTCGGAGTTAATGAACATTTCAGTTGTGATGCTCGTTACCTTAAAATTTTCGTTCACCTGACTCCTCATTAACGCATGTGTGCTTATGCTGAAGCGTTAACCGACATGCAAAGCTATAATATAAAAACACACGCAGCCCAAATACTTATGAAGCAAGTTTCTACCACTCGTCAGAGTTAAGGGAAAAATTTCCGATTGAAAGAAAACGGTTGTCCAAAAGTTGTATATTTGAGTGTTGTTAAGATTACCTAGCTTTTAGTTTATTGTCCTAAAATATACTGGCTTAGATGCTAATGTATGAATAAATGAATGAATGATTGGAAATTATCTGATACCAAAACATCAACGGTCACTGATGCCGATATAAAAAACAAAGACTAGAATTTGTAAAGACTTAAATGAAACGACAAGAAATTAAATCATTAAAAATTGAATATACAAATACCGTACACTTTTAAAAACTATTGAGAACAGCACCTGTTATAAATTTAAAAGGTTTATGGACATCGTGTGCATTTCTTCCAAGAATCGTGAGTTTAACTACTAAAGGTCAGAGCTTACTTATAACTCCGACAAATACTTTCAGGTTAGAAACTACACAGGAAGGAAAACCCACTATGAGCAGACCAAATTCTTTATGTGTAAAGATTTAAGCACATGACCGCTATAAAGATTAATATGCAATTTTTAGCATACTGTTATTGGTCATTATCTTTACGTGAAGCAGTAGTAACAGGTAATGTAATGACCATTTCAATTTCCATTCGTGAAAATAAAGAATGTAAAGTTTCGAAAAGTCTATCGCACAGGAACGTAACAGGACAACCAAAATAATATTAATAATAATTTAAGCCTAACGCATTAAATAATACACATCCACAGAGACCATTAATTATGATCAACTTCAGTCCCAACAGCACTAATTAAAGAGAAATCGAACTGCGTGGCGATGTTTCGAAGGGTAAGAATCACAAACTAGGCGATACAACGTCGGTAGTTTACCCCAACTTTATCTGTCTGACAGACATGTTTGTGCGCTTCCGACATCGCCTCTCGTCACACAAGAAGGAAGAATTCGTAACCGGAGTGCCATTGCAATGTCAGGAAGAGGGAAACATCTTGCCGTAAATCCCGCTTTGAGCGTTGAATTTTTAGGTATATTCAAATGAGTTCGGTTCGCAAACTTGGTAATATCCACATTTACGGTGTTCTATAGATTGGTTAAAAGCTTAGCAACACGCTCATGTGTTCACCTGCCATTTATAGGTTTAATGTTTTGTTTTGGACAAAATATATATATGGTGTGTGTACATATGTATATGTGTGTAAAACTATGTTTTGTTCTCAATGATTTTTGTAACTAAAATAATGTACTCTTGTATAAATTTATGTTAGTACATAACGTATTGTATGTTTTGTCAATAAATTAACTAACTACAGTGCGTTATGAAATGATTGCACTTGGTAACACATTTATAGTGTACTATAAAATGCTTAAACTAGTTAATACTTACATTTACGGTGTATTATGAATATATCAATTTGAGCTACAGGTTGAACCAGCAATGGTTAGAAAAACGACGAATACTCTCTCCGGAATCAATGCAACCCCTCTCTAAGAAAATGGACCACAGAATATTGACAAGATTTAATCAAATTGATTTAAAGGTGACAAAGATTATTAATTTAGTACAAACCTACACAGATTATGTCAATATGAGTGAGATTAAAGTGCAAGAGTGACTCACGTGGTTTTCCAAGTGGAAATACATGAAAAAGATATTGAAAAAATAAGAAGCAATGATAGGGCTTTCTCCAATGGGGAAGCTGCCGACCTCTTAGTGATAAGTAAGAAGCGTATTCCCTCTAAATAAGAGGTGGCTTGGACAATACTATGCCACCTTTTAAGGGCGAAGCACTCTTGTCTTTTTGGAATATGTAGCTCATTAGTAATGCACTGAGCTCGCACTTGCAAGGCCTGTGGTTCGATCCCAACCTACTAGCCTCTATTCCACTTTGCTTATATTGGATAACAGCGTGGGGCTCGCAACATCACAAACTGCCTCCAAATGAGAAATAATATAAGTAAGATATAAATATATATATTTATATATATATATATATATATATATTTATATATATAATATATATATATATATATATATATAATTAATATATGTGTGTGTATACACATATGAATAATTTTAATTGCTTAAACATTTATAAGATAATTATTAACGATAAAAACAGGACAGTGACCACTGTAAACTTACTTTTGGCTGCTTTTAACGAAATGCTAAAAACTAACTGTTTTCACCACGTATGTAAACTCTACATACATCACGATACACACACACACACACATATATATATATATATATATATATATATACTAATATATACAAATACATATATGTCGAGGGATAATAAATATCTACGTCTCCCTGAAAATGAAACTTGATTCAAAAGCTGATAACAACCTCTTTAGCGGTTAAA
This sequence comes from Macrobrachium nipponense, assembly GCF_015104395.2. Taxonomy (NCBI): domain Eukaryota; kingdom Metazoa; phylum Arthropoda; class Malacostraca; order Decapoda; family Palaemonidae; genus Macrobrachium; species Macrobrachium nipponense. The sequence continues at coordinate 23,364,492 of NC_087218.1, read as the reverse complement.
AAGTACTTGACCGAATAACTCACGTAGATTGATTTCTGCCATCCAGCTTCAGTACTGGTATGATTCTCATTTACAATACAGGACTACAACCTGCATTTGTAAGTAAACAACTTTACGACCCTGAATACCAACTCGCCTCCCACCCAACACCCACACCCCCCTCCCCACAAAATAAGAGCGAGTTGAGGTACATGTGTGGAAAAAAACTAAATACGATGTAAAATATTTAAAATTGTTTTTTCCAATATATTACTTACACTGGAGGACAATCACTGGCGTTTGTAAATAAACATCTTTACCCCCTTGAAAACGCTCACCCGCTTCCCCCCAACCCCGGTGGCGTTTTGTGACACGCTCAGAATAAAAGTGATCCGCAGCAAAAACATTCAAAATAACTTGTATTTCTTAAGGTAGCTAGCACATCACCAAGATATGATGAACTTTATTTGCGAATGACTTCGTCCTTTTGTGAAGAACATACCCAGAAAAAGAAAAGAAATGTAAAAACTCTTGAGCAAAACAAAGGTATCCCGAGAGGAAGACAAAAAAGGAAAAGAATCACTTCCTGAGGAGCAGCGCAACTTATGAGGCTGCAAAGGTACTAAGCGCCATTTCTTTAGCGAAATGTTGAGGTAAACAAAAGAAAAGTTTGCGGTCGGTAACGTCGGCTTTTATGAGACGTGGTCAGATAAATAAAAAAACAAAACAACGTTCTCGAGAGAAGAAAAAGTGAGGGGAAGGGATTCGTACCTTTGCGCTGCTTGCAAAAGCAGTGCCACGGATATATTTCTGATTTGAATCTTAAGAAAATATTCTATTTGTTTTACCAAGAAGTATGGAAATTAACTCCAGACATACAGAAACACCACATTGTTGTATCTCAATATAACTGAATAATCTATTTGTTTGATCGGGAAGTATAAAAGGCCAATGTCTTGTATCTCAAAAAAAATTTTTTTCTTTATTTTATCCAGAAGTATAGAACTGAATTCCATATAGACCAAGGTAAAAGGATACAAAGAAAGGCCCCATTCTCGTAACTGAAAAATTAATTATTCAATTTATTTCATCGAAAAGAACAGATTCATTCCAAACACATCAAGTTAAAGGGGCATATAGGAAGGCCACATTCTAGGATATCAAAAAAGAAACATTTTATTAATTGCATCAAGATATGTGATCAATGAAAAGCCCTCAGTTCTTGTAATCCAAAAGGAAATATTGTATCTATTCCATCGAGAAGTGTAGAGATTAATTCCAAACAGATAATATTAGGAAGACGCAAAAACAAAGGCCACAGTACCAAATGCTCTCATGATCTCTCGAAATATCTTGAAAAAAAAAATCAATTTGTCCGAATACAAAAGATAAAAATACACATTGAGTCCACACTAATAAGAAATATATGACAAAGGTTGTGATCAGTAGCAAAAATTCATTTTTTTGGAAACGCAGATGACCTCAATAAATTACCCAACTATGACTTATCGGGGGGACGCCTACCCATGACCTTCGCACAAACAAAAACAAAAAGGTATAAAAAAAAATCAAGCCAAAAAGAAGCACTGGAAATCATTCGTATTTCATCTAGCATTACTGAACACGGAAATCCAATTGTGTGAAACCTAATGGCAATGGCATAAATCACTTTATATTTCTTTTATTGTTTTTATTTTCTTTTTTTTTTTAGGCAGGATGGTAAGTGGGGTGGACAGAGGGCCTCAGGAGGATTAAAGGTAATCTTGGTGTGTGCGTGTTTCTGTGTGTCTGTGTGTGTTGGGAGGAGTGGGGTAGGAGTTTCCTAACTATACAGAAGACCGGTCTTGCATGCAGTAGGGTAGGTATGAGGGGTTTGGGGGACTAGACCTTGGTTAAGGTACAGGAGACATTTGTTTTAAAAAAAGAAAATAATTTCGTTAAGCATGAAGAAAGCGCCCAAGACACGACAGCGCATTTTGGTAACACTATAAAAAAAATGATAAAAGCACCACTGATTCCTCTTTATATATTTCATGATTTTTTCTTATATTCGTAATCCTAGATCAAGCGCACGTTTTCAGTATTCATTCTTTGCTAAATTCACTTCACGAAAACCGGCTAGAATTAAGAGTCGGGACAAGTTTGGCAAAACTGCCAATTAATGTCTCCAAATGGCCAATGTTAATGATAAAGGTAATTCTGTGAGAATAAGAATCCACCATCTACATCATACTTTATCCTCCTTCTGAAAAAGAAATTAAGTTCCATGGTGGTTCTTACAATTTCCTATCTCTCTCTCTCTCTCTCTCTCTCTCTCTCTCTCTCTCTCTCTCTCTCTCTCTCTCTGTAAAATTGAACTTCCAATCTTTAGAGTAAACCTGTCTCTCACAAAACATAAAACATTAAATAAATAAATAACCAAATAAAAATAAATAAATCTAAATAATTAAATATAAATATAAATAAAATAAAAGATATTATCAAATACATTTTAAAAAAACATGTATAAAAGAAATAATTATAACTAAAAAATCAATAAAAATCAACATAAATAACATAAAACATATAAATAAAATACTTAATCAATCAACAAATAAATAAACACAAGCAAAAATCAGCGCAAAATGAAACCGAGAACCCCGTTAGGACTCGGTACCATAAACACGAAAGTCCCTCGACACCTTGAAAAATCAGCCCGTAGCAGATCTCTAAGTGAACGAGATACGGGAATCTGAAGAGCTAAACGACCAAGTGGATGCATGGAGCCTCAAGAGCGCAATGGTTGCATGACAAACGTACCGTTGATTCCTCGATTCGCGTTCATTCATAAAAGACTCCTCATCCTATTCCTTGTTTAAGTACTTGAGTATTTTCACAAAAGACTCCTCCTCATCCTTCTGGTTTAAGTAGTTACAAGTCTTTTCTCGATTAGCGTTCATTCATAATAGACTCCTCCTCCTATTTAAGTAGTAATAAGTCTTTCCTCTATTCCCGTTCATTCAAAATAGACTCCTCCTCCTCCCTATTTAAGTAGCTATGAGTTTTTTCTCAATACCCGTTCATTCACAATAGACTTCTCCTCATCCCTATTTAAGTTGTTATAACTTTTCTCGATTCGCATTCATTCATAAAAGACTCCTCCTCATCCCTATTTAAGTAGTTATAAGTCTTTTTCCCGATTCGTGTTCATTCACAATAGACTCCTCCTCCTCCCTATTTAAGTAGTAATAAGTCTTTTCTCGATTCCCGTTCATTCACAATAGACTCCTCCTCATCCCTATTTAAGTAGTTATAAGTCTTTTCTCGATACCCGTTCATTCACAATAGACTCCTCCTCATCCCTATTTAAGTAGTTGTAAGTCTTTTTCTCGATTCACATTCATTCACAATTGATTCCTCCTCCTCCTCCCTATTTAAGAAGTAGTTATAAGTCTTTTCTCGATTTGCGTCATTCACAATAGACTCCCCTCCTCCTCCTCCTCCCTATCTAAGTAGTTATAAGTCTTTTTCTCGATTCACATTCATTCACAATTGATTCCTCCTCCTCCTCCCTATTTAAGTAGTTATAAGTCTTTTCTCGATTCGCGTTCATTCACAATCGACTCCTCCCCTTGTTTAAGTATTTGTGAGTATTTTCTCAATTCGCTTTCATTCACAAAAGACTCTTCCTCCTCCTCCTTCTTCTTTAAGCATTTAAGTATTTACTTCTATCATGCTTGGGTGTACTGTCAGGGCTAATTAATGGGTGTGGGGGAGGGGAGGGGAGGGGGAGGGGGAGGGTGAGGGGGTGGGGCTGGTCTTGAGAACGTGCACGTAATAATCATGTATAAAATTCCTTGCTTGGTTATTTACTACTGCTTTTACGTTGGATGTACTGCCAGGGTTAATTAATGGGTGGAAGGGGGGGGGGATTGTGGCAAGTACATGCGCTTCATAATCATGGGTATAATGTGATGTGTATGCTCTTGATATGAGGTATATCACATCCTTTTTTTATGATGTTATGTCCATGGGCCAAGAACTCTACGGATATAAATATCAGAAGATAAATATTATTTTAGTGGGTAGAAGGGTGTGGAGAGAATATTAATAATGTATTTCGTTTACTAAAGCTCTTGATCGCACATAGTTCTTACAATGAATCGTTGAAGGGGGAAATTGCTGAGTATTTCATGAGCTGTCCAGGCAGGAGGAACAATAAATGCTGACAATTCCTGATTAATATGTGGGATCATGAATTTCCTGAAGACAATCAATATTTAGTGAATAACTAGATAAGCGTGGTTCTATGCATTATCCCCTCTAGTCACTTAAAAATATAGACTAACATCAATTCGGACACTTGAAATTGTAAAATCAAATATTTCAAGTATCATCCATTAAACTAGCAAGTCTTATCTACGATTCTCCCTGTCTTCATAGAGAAGTTATGAATTTATGTACTGCCTTGCAATTTGTTGTAACGATATCACGAAAAATGGAGTCTGACTTTGCAAGCACATTTAATCTAATCGAGAATTTAACTTCGATTACTCTATCTGTTTTAGTTATAATAGTGATATATACGAACCATTTTCCCTATTGTATGGCCCTCAGAGTCTCGTATGAGAAAGCCGAATGCCACTAAAGGTTCGGATTCACAGGTCCTCATCAGTCCACTTTTTCACCCGGACGCCCTTGTCTCCACTTAGGTTTGTTTGTTTGTATGGTGACTTTACGTTGCATGGAACCAGTGGTTATTTAGCAACGGGACCAACGGCTTTACATGACTTCCGAACCACGTCGAAATATACATCTCTAACCCCTCAGTGGAATGCCCGGGAATTGAAGTCGCGGCCACCGAGGTGGCAGGCCAAGACCATACCGATCACGCCACTGAGGCGCTTAAGGAAAGCCATGGACTACAAGTCAGTGTTGGTATATAGTCGACTTCATATAAACAACAACTACTGCCGTTTTACCCTCGAAAAAGCAATATTTATTTTACCCTTGCACCTACTATAGTCGTACGTCTAAAATGAATCTACACGTTACAAGACTAAGTAGTTTTCAGTGAAAAAGAAAAAAACTCAACGTAAAAACTACAAATCCTTCCTACGCTCTGTTAATCTGGTAGCGAAACAAAATCTCCATTCTCTCTCTCTCTCTCTCTCTCTCTCTCTCTCTCTCTCTCTCTCTCTCTCTCTCTCTCTCTCTCTCCACGCCCGTCCGCCAGATCCGTCTTTCTCCACCTTTTTGCCTTTGTGTTCTAAAGTAATTTTCTCAGAGCCTGCAATCCATCACTTGAACACAGCAATCATCCTGAAAATATGAAAAAATTACAACTGAGTCAACTAGTTCTTGAAGTCATGGAGGATATTAATGTTGTTATTGTGAGTGATGACGAAAATCTGGCGCGTTTTGTTATTTACTCCGCCCGATTTTATTCTGGCCCAGAGGCCAGGAATTTCGGAGGTTTGGGGATTTTGGTATTGTTTCCTGTTTTGTTTGTTATTGCGTAACATTTTCACTTCTTCTTCTTCTTCTTCTTCTTCTTTCTGTGAAAGGGGGGATGGGGGTGTTTGATGGGAGATCATGTGTGAGAGAGGGATAGGGTGAAGGCATGGATATTCTAATAAATTAATACTGGCCATTTCTAGCAGTAGTAGACATAAGAAATTAGAGAATCTTGTTATATATATTGATCAGTTATTATTCAAAATATTAATACATTTAATTTACTTGGAAGACTTGCATCAAACAATACATAAAAAAAAAGATTTTCTTCATTACTACGAAGATTCTAAGCATAAACTTAAGTCATTTATTAATTATCACAGTAACATGCATATTATTCAGTCTTGAGCTTACACCGTCCAGGACATACAAAAATAAACAACTAAGTATACCAGTCAACTCCAATAGTCGAGGTCCTCATGCAAACAACGGATTAGACTTAAAGCAATAACTATTCTTTCTTATTTTCCTTTCTCATGTAACTTTGTTAGCACTGAGTTTTGCTATCGTCATTATGTTGTTTGGCGATGAATCATTTGATTTTCCTTTGGCTGATGAGCACCTGTCAAGAATACAGGAATATAAAAAAAATTGCTTTGACTTTTCATTCTAATGTTTTCGTTAGCCCTGTCAGTCCTGCAACTTTAGGACACGAGAACTTCAGTCGTAAATCTGAAATTCATTGGCTAAATTTTCTGCTGCATGACTCTCAGTATTTTAAGAGAGAGAGAGAGAGAGAGAGAGAGAGAGAGAGAGAGAGAGAGAGAGAGAGAGTTACGATGACAGGGAAGCCTGACGAACCATTCGTTACCTTCACAGGAGAGTTGTTTTAGTAAAAGCAGCTCTGCACATTTCATACACATATTTTTACGTCTTTACCCCACATCATCACGTCAAACACCGACAGGTCGATGGGGACATATTACAAAAATACAGTGAAGATATTTTCAAGAAAATATATTAAATATCTTTATCGAAAAAGAAAAGTTTTTTTCTTGTATTTGCATTTTACAACGAACAGTCATTACGGATTTTCAGCAAGTCATTTGGAATGATATTCATATCCCTGTGTCCACCTCTACCCTGGTTGCGACCCGCAACAATCAATTAATGACTAACCCCCTATCTGACAGCTCGCGTCAGCAGAAGTTAACAGGCTTTAACGACTGAAACTTAATGAAAAACGAAGCGTTAAGCGATTTTAGGAAATTCAATCCCAACTAAGAAATGTAATCAAACATTTTTGTTCAGTCTTAAATATGAAATGCACTGAAACTTAGTTTTTTCAATCTTAAATAAGAAATGCAATGAAACTTATAATTTCATCCTTAACTAAGAAATGCAATGAACTTTATTTCTTCAGTCTTAACTATGAAATACAATGAAAATTATTTTTTTCAGCCTTAACTAAAAAACACAATGGAACTTTTTTTTTTTCATTTTTAACTTATTAAATGCAATGAAAGTTATTGTTGTCAGTCTTAATCAAGAAATGCAATGACATTTTCTCAGTCTTAACGGAGAAATGCAATGACATGTTTTCAGTTTTAACTAAGTAATGCAATGAATTTTTTTTTCAGTTTTAACTAAGTAATGCAATGAAACTTATTTTCTCAGTCAAAAACAAAGAAATGCAATGAAACTTATTTTTTCGGTCACCCGAGAAACGCAATGAAACCTATTTTTTCAGTATCAACCAAGAAATGCAATGACATTTTTATGTCATAACTAAGAAGCAAATGAAACTTTTTTTTTTTTGTCTTAACTAAGAAATGCAATGATATTTTTTTTAGTCTTAACTAAGAAATGAAGGAAACTTATTTTTTTCAGTCTTAACTAAGAGATGCAACGAAACATTGTTTCTATTTACTTTCCTGCAATAAGGCTCTCCTATGGAGCACAGTGTGCCTCACAAATCTCCGAATACTTATTTGAAGGAGAGAAGTTTGAGTTGAGGAAGACCGCGGTGATGAATCACCGCCGACGGCCGTGTGTTTGAATATGCCACGCGTTGTTTGGTCGCCGACTTTTCTTTCTGTTTACTCTCCGTTTGCAAACGTTGTTTACGTGATCGCCGACGATAACCGTAAAGGAGCTATTTGACGTTTCGTAATATCCTACTTTATGGTATCAGATCAGTCAATAACCCGCCTCGGAATAAAGCAACGTTGGATAAATCACCTCGGTCTCGGCGACGCCAATTTTTAGTTATAGATCAATCAATAACCCACTTCAGAATCATTCCTGTCGTGATTCAACTCCGGAAAAAATAATATGGGGGTTTTGACATCTCGTTTTGGGACACGAGAAGACACTGGGGAACGGGGTGGAGGTGGAGTGTGGAGGGGGAGGAACATGGGATAAAGGAGGAGGAGGAGGAGAAGGAAGAGGAGGAGGAGAAGGAGGAGGAGGGGGGGAGGAGGAGGGAAGGGGTTTGGGAAAGATGTTGGGCGAAATGGCGGAAGCTTTGGTGACTTAAGTATGTCAAGAGGCTTGCTATTTTTCATCATTTTTGTTTCGAAATCTGCTTTCAGTCTCCTTTCTTTTTATAATTTTGGTTTAATGCTTCTTTTAAAAAAAATTAAATACGAACGTGAAGACATGAAGCAAACGCTTGGTTAAGTTAAGATGCTTTTCCTTGCCCTTTGCATAAGATGGCGTTGATACCACTATTTCATTTTTTTTCGTAGAACATAACTCTTAATATACAGGGTGGCCATAAAGTCCAAGTACCATCACAAGCAATAAATACTTGTAATGGTACTGGGACTTTATGGACACCCTGTAGTTCTAGTTGAAACGATATGTCTAATATTTATCAAAACCATAAAGAATACAGTATAAGGTAATAATTTCAAGGTGGCTTTTTTCGAGTTCTTCTTGAACTGAACTAATTCACTGCCTTTTGAATTCGCGAAATAGTGTTTACATCTAAAAATGTCTATTACTCAAAATATTTCTTCCAAAAAAATCACGATTAGTTGGATGAATTCACGGATTCTTGTAGACCGACATAAATCGAAAGTAAAACCCCATTGAAATAAATCCCCTATATATACATTATTATTTGCTATATGCAAAACTCTGAAGCTCTCCACACACTTGTGACTTTGTGTTTGGACGATTGCGTGACCTCACGCAAATAAACGAATAATAATGGTAGATTGCAAGGAGAAATATGGCGCCTAATAATTCGCAGCGTCATTGATCTTCAGTAGTCCTTAAGAACACTGCATATATATATATATATATATATATATATATATATATATATATAATATATATATATCATATATAATATATATGTAAGTATATATTAATATATATATATATGTGTGTGTGTGTGTGTGTGTGTGTATGTATATATAATTTATAAGTATATTTCATATATACATATATATATATATATATATATATATATATATATATATATATCTATATATATATATATATATCAATCTGTCCAATTAGCCACTAGCTGAATCATTTTTAATAATGTCATTAATGTTGAATGAGCTGATTTCGATCACAGTACTATGCCATATCTTCTTTCGGTAAGTATACCCGTATGGATCCGCAAGCTGAAGTAAACTCTGCAGGTGAATAACACAAAGAAGGTATAAAAAAAAACACGCTGAGAGTGACAATGAGTTTAGAATTTCACGAGGCAAGTCGGAACACTATATGAGAAAATCATGGAGCATATCCTTCATGTAACAGAAGGAGTTCTGCCGACATTTGCATGAACACAACTTTATACATTATTAAGCATGAGATAACTATTGCTTACTAGAACCTTTGATCAAAACATAATACCGTAACCGTGACTGACAGTAACCTTTCTAATGAGTGGAACTGACGAAATATCAAAAATTCCATGTATGAGAAAAATGTATTGACAAAAAATTCTGGTGGCAGGTGGTAATTTCATGAAGAACTAGACTTATAAATTATTTGTTTTTCAAGAAACAGTAGTAAATATCTGTCATCAAAGGGTAAAGTTTACACGCAACATACATAAAACTAGTTTCTTCAACGCAAAATATATATAATTAGTTTCTCAAGAAACAGATTCGCATATATTTGCCATCAAAGGCCAAAGCTTACACGCAACATATATAAAAACTAGTTTCTCAAGAAACAGATTCGTATATAAATCCCATCAAAACTAAAGCTTACACACAACATATATAAGAATTACTTTCTCCAGAAACAGATTCGCATATATTTGCCATCAAAAGCTAAGCTTACAGGCAATATAAATAAAAATTTGTTTCTCAAGAAACAGATTCGTATTTATTTGCCATCAAAAGCTAAAGCTTACAAGCAACATATATAAAAATTAGTTTCTCAAGAAATAGATTCGTATATATTTGCCATCAAAGGCTAAGCCTTACACGCAACATATATAAAAATTAGTTTCTCATGAAACAGATTCGTATATATTTGCCATCAAAGGCTAAAGCTTACACGTAATATATATAAAAATTAGTTTCTTAAGAAACAGATTCGTATACATTTGTCATCAAAGGCTAAAGCTTACAAGGAACATATATAAAATTGAGTTTCTCAAGAAACAGATTCGTATATATTTGCCATCAAAAGCTAATTCCTACACGCAATATATATGACATTAGCTACATTAACATACGAATCAGAAAATAAACGACGGTGGAACTGAGGGCATTACGAATGACTTAAAGTTTTTAAAAGCGAAACACGGCGACTCGAGAGTGATTGGGACAGTGTGGAAGTTGCTCTGGGAGGCGAAGATGCGTTATGTCTCCGTGGTTTGTTTAATAACTTCGCGAATGAAGTGATGAGGGAAGTTGAGGCAAAGAGCAGAGCGGAGGATAGAGGTGTCGTCGGTCCGCGAGATAAGATGAGAGGATACGAATGCAAAGCGGAATATCTCTTCACTGCGAGTGGGAATAACGGAAGGTATTAGAGAGAATGAAGAGGACTATACTCTGTTTTTTTCCATCTGTCCATCCGCCTGTGGTGTTTTTGTATGGTAACACTGCGTCCCGGGCTTTAGATAGTTAAATTCAACGATTATAATAATATCCTATTTCGAATATTAACGGTGTAATTCACATACAGTAAATTATTAAAACACTTTTCAATTGCAAATGTACACCCAGATATCCTTTTATTTACCTAAAACTTACACATAGCGTAACTATCTAAAGCCCGGGACGCAGTGTTACCATTCAAAAACACCACAGGCGGATGGACAGATGAAAAAAAACAGAGTATAGGTATGCCTTAGGAAGAAGAAAAGGCTGAAACTGAATGTTAATAAGAATGGCGTTAATAAAGTTGAAATGGCGACATTAAGGTGATGTCTACATTGCTGGTATCAGAATGGAAGCGGCTAATTCGACTGCCTAATAGAGATTGGGAATAACGGAAGGTATTAGAGAGGGTAAGGACGACTAGAAATGTGTTAGAAAGAGAGGAAGCCTGAAACTAAATGTTACAAAGCATGTATTTAATAAGGATAAAATGGCGACATTAAAGTGATGTCTACATGGCTGACATCAGAATAAAAGCGGCTGATTCGACTGCCTACTGGAGATTGGCAATAACGGAAGGTATTAGAGAGGGTACGGACGACTCAAAATGTGTTAGAGAGAGGGGAAGGCTGAAACTGAGTGTTAAAAAGCATGGTTTTAATAAGGATGAAATGGCGATATTAGGGTGCTGCCTACATGGCTGACATAGAAACGGAAGTGGTTGACTCGACTGCCGTCACAATGACTATGGTCATCGACGCCAGTTTGACTGATCAACGTTCTTGGGGAGGAATGTTACAGAGAGAAAAACTTAAAATATGAAATACATGAGACTATTATTGAGCAGAATATCAGACGACGGATTCATGTTTTCTTTCAAATTCTGGCGTTATATCGTATGTAAATTGTGCTCCTTAATCTTTTCCCGTTACTTTCAATGCATGTGTAATACTAAGTTTTATTTACTAATTTATTTCCCACCTCTCTCTCTCTCTCTCTCTCTCTCTCTCATCTATCTATATATATATATATATATATATATATATATATATCTATATATATATATATATATATTTATATATATATATATATCTATATATATATATATATATATATATATATATATATATCTATATATATACTATATATATATACACGTATGTTGGTGCACACATTCATAAACACATAATCAGGGATGCGGCTCCCTTAACAAGGGCTAAAATTAAGGGAAAATCACGCAACGGTTCCTGCCACATTCACGCTTTCACTGGAGAATAGTGTATGGATATCCGTGGAAAAAAATTCCATGCCTTCAGACTCTTCATATACTTACACAGGTGCAGAGAGGGAGTGTATGTGCGCCAAGGTGGGTATGCGAAAATATAATTAGAAGTTTCCGCTGTAGTGAAATAGGCTCCTTGATTCTATCTAATATCATTGATTTTACTTGATTTTTTTTTCTTAATAGATGAAAGAAACACTTATCAGAACTGAAAATACGTGAATCCTCTATATGGAGCCAACGAGTACACCCGAAATTTCACTTAAAATTACAGAACGAAAGACCCGTAAAAAGTATGATTCTGCAATTTAGTAAAACAAATTAAAATGCCATATTTGAGGAAAAAGTGGAGATAAAGAATTTTTCTATTTAAACATGATAGGTAATGCAAACTAAACAAATATTTAGGTGGTGCCAACCGAAACGCTTATCTAACTTGTCCAGTAGGTTTCCATGTAATAATGTCAGCATATGAGAGCACATAAAAAAACTAAAACAGAAACATGGCAAAATACGAAAGAAAATTTCACAATTTTAAGTAAGCATTTGTGAGCGTAGAGCACAAGAAACTAGAAATGAAAATCTCAAACTCTCAAGTAAATAAATAAATATATGATTAGGTATCAAAATAAATAATAAGTAGAGGATCGAAATATGTTATAAACAATAAAGACAGAGACATTATGCTTTTCAACGCTTTTACGCCTTTTCACACAAAAACTTAAAACCTTTTAATTCGCGTATTTCGAGATACTCTGTATACACGTCAATGCAATTAAAGATAATTATTTTTAAGAAAAGGAAACCTAATTTATTTATCGTATTTCGATGTTATGTTTGTACCAATGCCACACCTGTTAATGATCTAGGATAATCAACGATATTTGAGAAAAAAATATGAACACCACTCCTTGACAACCCTTTACAAGCCCTTGTAAATATCTTATGGATTTTGTTTTATCATTATTATTTAATAATTCATTATGCTTTTTGACGGTTTTCCCCCTTTTCACACAAGTATAGTCGATTCCGTAGAAGCTTACTTTATTCATTAATGGTCTTCGCGCAAGTATTTGCACATTTTAAATCAACATAGTCAATACAGAACAAAATGTCACTTTTATCCATATAGCTACGTGTTGCCATCTCTGTGGGGAAATCAATACTGCGCAGTCAAACAGGATAAAAAAAACAATGAAAATACATACGCGTTAACTTCTCAAGTTACTTTTTTTTATTCTTTTACAGTGATTTCTTAGATCTTCCCATTCTTTTTTTTTTTTTTCGTCTCTCTCCTCGACCATTTCGTTTCCCCTGACAGAGGACGCCAGCATTGTTCGATAATGC
>NC_087218.1:23341370-23346370 GCF_015104395.2 Macrobrachium nipponense | reverse complement strand
AATAAAGTAACTGTTAACTGCTACGCATAATTTGCAAATATTGCATGAATGAAACTAACCTTACAACCACCTACTACCAACAAGTTACACCTATTACAAGCCACTATATTAATCAGCTGACATATGAGAAAGATCCATTTTATATAGAACATCGCAATAAGAATTTCGCTGGTAATATGAAAGGGATATTACCTGAAACCGTTTGAAACATTATGTTGCAAGAAAGACTACATATAATATATTATATTATATTATATCATATTATATTATATTATATTATATTATATTATATTATATATTTCGAATGATACCGTTTATAATCTCCTGCAAAATTTAGAAAAAATCATATACTCTCTTTCAATAATTAAAGATCATATATGATAATAAATCTCAAAGGCTTCTTAAAGTTTAACTGAGAACTTTTTTACTTCCTAAATAAAGTCCGCAACTGTTGTGCTAACATATAATTGGGCATTATTGTTATAAGTGTTTGTTATAATTCACGATAACATCAATGATAATAGCACAATGAAGATAATGCCAAAACTGATATTTATAACAGTAAAAAGTATGATTATTGCCATCCTGTTTTCATTTTTCGAGATAATTTTTATGTTTATCCAAATATATCAAGCTATATCTATGTGGTTTTATAAAGTCACATTTTATTTATTATTATTAACGAGAGAGAGAGAGAGAGAGAGAGAGAGAGAGAGAGAGAGAGAGAGAGAGAGAGAGAGAGAAGAGAATAGAATCACACTCTTGAATGCAAAATAATAAGATAATAACTGAAATAAATAAGTTACTTTAGATCCAATGAATCTTCATCAAATACTAATTGCTAACGTACACCAATGTACTAAATCTCCTTTGACCCAACTAATTTAACTGGTAGATGTTCCCGTCAGCGAATGATCCCTCTAGAGGTTGCAACCGATACGAAAAGGAATCGTCCTAAATTTCCATGGAAATTCGAACATTATTTTGATAAATATGCAAAACTGTGGGTTGCAATTCCCGACCTTCAAAGTACTTTTTGCTGACACCTGCCTGTTTAATGTGTTTTTCTTTTTATTTATGAATACTTTCTTTGCCACCTTGCTTAAAACATTAATATTTATATTTATATTTACGTTCAGATTTTTACTCTATCATAAATCATTCTTTATAACTTAAATAGTTATTTCCAAGCCGATAGAATGTCAATTCGAAATCTGGAGACAGTTGCTTGCAATATGAGACCTGCAATGTTATCATTACACATGACATTGTAATGATTGGCCTTGCATCATCATTAAATTTATTACCCTTTGTTTGGAAATGTAAACACTTAAGGCCAGGAACGTTAAGTGGGGGGAGGGGGGGTTTCAATTAGTGCCATCCAAAATTATCAGCGAACAATGGTAATACTTATAGAAGTCGTGGTGATCCTAATTATAAAGGCAAAATATTTACAATGTGTTATTATTGTAATGAGAAATTATCATGATCAAAGCAGAACGGCTTAATTAAGGATATGGGTACAATGACGATGGCCTTTGCGCAGAGGTAAGAGGAAATCTCAGTATTATTAAGGGATGTTAGTACATTATACTAAGACAAATTTGCTAAAATATACAGTCTAATATCATGTTGGGTAATCTTAGTTTTCTTTTTTTACATCCATTTTGTCTGAAATAATTAAGGCTTATAAGCACCGGCACCATCAGCGTCTTTCACGTTGGATTAATGAATTAAACCTGCTGCTTTGATAAACACAAACTAATCATAACAATCGTCGAATATACATCAGAATCATCCACAGCAACGAATAAAAACGACAAATAAGAGGGAAAAAAATCAAGGAGCAGCGGTGTATAGCAATTTCCCCCCCATGTACTGTTTGCACTCCGAATCGTTCTAGGGAGCAAAGCCTCCGCTAGGCGGCAGCACGTGCCGGGCTCAGCAGCACGCCGTGTGGCGGCAGGCAAGGCGTCCGGGTAAGTTTTAGCTTCCACCTAAATCCCAGTAAATGCGTCGTTTGCGAAAGTATCAGCAATGTCAGACCGTTCCTCTGGATGAGTCTTGTGCTACGTGTGACATTCGAGTTATTTTTACTGGGTCAAGTTAATTAAAGATGGCTGCTTTCGAGAGAATGAGAAATTTTCAGTTTGTCATGTATGATGACCAAAAAAGAAAGAAAGAAAAAAAAGGAAATTCTCATAAATCATAAACGACTTCGGTCATGTTTCTTCACACCTGTGTATTCTAAATATCTCCATATCTTTCCCTTTGGCTGTAAATAAAGCAGTCACTTAAAGTTGTCGACAGCTGAAAAAAAAAAATAATAATAATAATAAAATGAGACGCTAAAATCAATTGTCGAATACGTATTTAGAGTTAATAAGCTTGAGAGAACTTGAAAAATAGTTTTGAGTTGGTCACATCAATCATGCTGAACACAGCATATGGCTATTCCATTTCTCTATCGTGTGATGTTTTCTAATTTAAATGATTAAAATGTCTTATCAACATACTTAATTAAGTTATGGATATATATATATATATATATATATATATATATATATGTATATATAGTATATATAATATATATATATATATATTATGCACACACAAACACACAAAACAACATACCTATACATTCCTATAAAAAAGTAACGTTCTATCATTTCAAAACAATAAGAGACCTTAACCCATAACTCCAATATATGCAAAATCTGAAAAAAGTATATAAAATACAATATTATATAATATAAAAGTTACTTGCTGCCACTTAAAGAAGGAGGTAAATACCTAACATCAAAGAATGACCTTACATAAAAAAAATTATTGCAGTTTTAGACCTTAGAGAACTAGCCTGAAAAGTAATTGCAGTTTTAGACCTTATATAACTACCTGAAAAAGTAATGACAGTTTTAGACGTTAGAGAACTAGCCTAAAAAGTAACAGCAGTTTTAGACCCTTGAGAACTAGCCTAAAAAGTAATGGCAGTTTTAGACCTTAGAGAACTAGCCTAAAAAGTAATTGCAGTTTTAGACCTGAGAGAAATAGCCTGAAAACCAACTGCAGTTTTAGACCTTAGAGAACTACCCCAAGCAATTACAGTTTTAGATCTTAGAGAACTAACCTGCAAAATAACCGCAGTTTTAGACCTTACAGAACTAGCCTAAAACATAATTGCAGTTTAGACCTTTAAGAACTAGCCTGAAAAATAATCACAGTTTTAGAGCTTAGAGAACTAGCCTAAAAAGTAATTGCAGTTTCAGACCTTAAAGAACTAGTCTGAATGAAAAGTAATTACAGTTTTAGACCTTAGAGAACTAGCCTAAATTAAAAATAAAATTGGAGTTTTAGACCTTAGAGAAGTAGTCTAAACTAAAATGTAATGGCAGTTTTAGATCTTAGAGAACTAGCCTAAAAAATAATGGCAGTTTTGAGACCCTAGAGAACTAGCCTTAAAAGTATTTGCAGTTTAGACCCTAGAGAACTAGCCTAAACAAGTAATTGTAGTTTTAGACCTAGCGTAAAAAATAACTGCAGTTTTAGACCTAGCTTAAAATATAACTGCAGTTTTAGACCTTAGAGAACTAATCTAAAGTCATTGCAGTTTCAGACCTTAGAGAACTAGACTAAAAAATAACTACAGTTTTAGACCTTAGAGAACTAATCTAAAGTCATTGCAGTTTTAGATCTTAGAGAACTAGACTAAAAAATAATTGCACTTTTAGACCTTAGAGAACTAGACTAAAAAGTAAATAACTAATTATCGCTTAAAAATACTAATTCCGGCAATGTCAAGAAACAGACAGTCCGGCAAAAGACTTGTAAGATACTCAAGTCACTTATTCAAAAATAACCATTTTAATGTATACTTAATATCATTAAGAACAAACTCTCTCTCTAAAAAGAAATAAAAATAAAATTAGAAAAAAGGAAACCTTAGGGTCTAGGGACTTGTTAAACGATGAATCAAACTCTTACCAAACAGTTACAAAATAACTGATATGCATAAATGATATCTTTGATTTTCTAGTTAAAATCGATACTAAATAAATATCTGCAAAATCTATAGCCAGAACAACGTGATTAAAAGGAAAGACTAATCCAAACGAATTTACCTATTTACAAAAAAATTATGATACGCATACTTACTGTGCTGTAAGAAAGAATAAAATCCCGTTATATTTTAGAAATATATGAAAAACGTTGAATTTCACTGAAGTTTCAAGACCAGGTGATTATAGAATAATAAAATAAAAAGGGAAAGTTACAAATGTTAAGTAAGAAAAAATATAAATAGCCAACCTTCCATCATGCCGAACTGGCACTTTTACCAACGATTATTAAATATTCATCGACCTCGTACTATTGTTAAGGTTGGCTGCTTGAATTACATAATAAGACGACACTGTCAAAATTAGAGTTTTCCATCATTTAGGTTAAAATTAGGTACTGCCCTAAATACTATATACAGCGGGATTTTCCAAAGCCTTCGAGTCTCACTGTGACTCTTTTCCGTTGGCTCCATCAATAAAAACTGCAACTTTATAAAATGCATCCCAATGAGAAGGCAGCTTTATCGAATAAATCGGGAGTACTTCCCCATTGTAATCTACGGGTAATTTTCTATGGAATACAAATATATACAGAGCTATTCTACATGCCCTTCAAGAATGTCAACTGAAATATGTCAGTTACGAATGAAAGGGTCTGATGAACTCTTAAAAGTTATCCAATTACAAATATCTACTGCAGTTATGAGTGAAAATTTCCGTTACCAACCACATGTAACAACATACACTAAGAAACAGCATTGGCCCAAAGACTGCCGATGCTCAAAAATATTATGTTTAATATTATTACAATGGCCAACAATCCTCTCAAAAAATTTGAACTCAAAACATCACTTGGAAGCTCACGAATATCACGCGAGCATAAAACCATAAATGAATGGAAAGTCTCACGCTAAAATGCATAAGAAAAAATCATAATTTCACGAG
>NC_087218.1:23323870-23331370 GCF_015104395.2 Macrobrachium nipponense | reverse complement strand
AAGGCCAAGCACTGGGACCTATGAGGTCATTCAGCGCTGAAACGTGAATTGGCAGTAAAAGGTTTGAAAGGTGTGACGGGACGAAAACCTCGCAGTTGCACTATGAATCAATTGTTAAGAGAGGGCGGAAAGTAAGATGGAAGAAAGAGAATATGAAAGGAGGTACAGTAAAAAAAGAATGAAAGGGGCTGCAGCAAGGGGTCGAAGGCACGCTACAAAAAGCCTTAAATAATGCCTATAGTGCACCGCACAAGGTGCACTGACGGCACTAATGACCGCCCCCTACGGGGCAGTAGGGCAAATTAAGGTAAAGTAAATAAATGAACAAATTTCCACACACAACGAAGTCTTCTTCAGGCCAAAATAAACTCTTTTTACTCGAAAATTACCAAACTGGCCAATCAGTCAAGCAGGTTAACTTTCTACAAGTCACCTACGCCTCATAAGAAAATCGATAGGCGTAGGGCTATCACCACCGACGAATGGCAATCCTGGTTCACCAATTTTACGACGCGTTCTGTACTTAAGAAAAAAAAAGAAAAAAAAAAAAAACATGAACTACACGACCGAAGCCTCGGTCGTTTCTAAGGATTCATTTAATGAGAAAGATATTCTGTGATTTTTTTCCGCAGTTGTTTATGGGATTTCTAATTGAAATTCCAAATCCAAAAAACAAGAATTATAAATCAGCTTTGTATTTTTACAGGGAGAGAGAGAGAGAGAGAGAGAGGAGAGTGAGAGAGAGAGGAGAGAGAGAGAGAGAGAGAGAGAGAGAGAGAATGTGGAATTTTGTAAACATTTATTCATGTATATGTATATAAATATAAAAATATATATATATATATACACACACATATATATAGAAATATTTATGTATATAACTGCATAATATATATATATATATATATATATATATATATATATATATATACATATATATATATATATATATATATATATTATATATATATATTACATCGAGCTACAATGTCCTTTAATATCTAATTCGCTCTACCTCGGAATTAATATATTTTCATATATGCTTAACCGGTGGTGGGGTGGGTGGGGAGAGCTTCACTGACGTGCCTGGATTGGAATGTCTCCTGCGTTCGCGCCCAGGTACAGGTAAATCTATTATCGAGAAAAAAAAAAAAAAAAACAAAAAAAAAAAAAACCCTTCGGTTAAGCATATATGAAAATATATTATTAACCGAGGTGGAGCGAATTAGATATTAAGGACATTGTAGCTCGATGTATGTATATGAATCACGGTAATGTGATATGACTTATATATATATATATATATAATATATATATATATATATATATATATATATATATATATATATATATATATATATATATATATATATACACGCCTATTCAATTCTATTTGGGATGAAGCTGACATGTTGGTTGTCCTTGACAATCCCACTTACAATAAACCTTATTTAATATTTAGGCCCCCAATAGTTAGCTCAACAGCTCTTAACGGAAGCACCCCTTATCACCCCAAGATACATACCCAAACCACCCGGCTAAAGAGGCAAGCGTCCTAACCACTAAACAAGAGAAGTAAATTTTTTCTAAGACAAGCGTTTTAAACTAATGTACTTCAGATAACAACCGTGATACTTACATTCTTTATGTACATCATATATATTCTGGCAAAGGTAATGTGCCCATTAGGGTACATTACCTTTGCCAGTTTTTGTGTTAAGTTTTTCTTAATTTAGATGTTGTGACGCTAGTTTTAGACCCATAAATCAACCAGTTAATTTCTTAACTGCTACTTGTTGCACATGCCCTTTTCTCAAGAAACTTTCACTGCTTTGAATTATTAAAAAAACTGAGGTGACAATTTCCATTCTTCAATCTACCGTCCTGTTGTTTTAACTTTTTACTAAAAAAATTAAAGTTCGTAAAACCAGAACGGAAATCTTAGTTGTCTGGTAAGTGGATTATTCTGCAAGGAAACCAAACAGTTACCAGGAAAGTTCAGTGCCACCTCTGTGAGGTGACTCAGAGACCGGTAATACCTCTGAAAATCTTCCCTCGCCAAATACTCAGAGGTGCGTTTTGCCTACAAGTTGTTGCTGGTTTTGAGTTGCCAGGTAACTTTTCAAGGAGCCTTCATTCCTATAATGCTTGAGATATTGAGACACTTTTGCATAAAAGAAATGATGTCAAGCAATCTAACCAATTTCCGTCAATGGATAGTCAAGACACGGAATACGCATTTTAATGGTTTCGCTACAGTGCCAGTGCCTCCAATACCTCGTGCCACGGTTGGGTCATTTGTTCTCAAAACAGGTAAATAAATCGAAAAGGATAAAATTTTGCTTCCCTTGGTAGCGTTAATCGGTTATTCCTATTGAAAATAAAAAAATAATTTTCAATGTAAACAGCTTGAATTATTTGTTCAGCTTAACGATGAATATCCCTTATAAGAGATTAGTAGACCTATACACTCATGTACTATATACACATAGAGCGTATGTATGTCCCTACGTCATTTCTCTTCTGGATCTATTCATTTATTTGAGGGTCTTTAACTTTCCAAAGTGCCACTTAATAACAACAATCAGAATCGTCGAATTTAAGTGGTCATCATCATCATAATAATTAACAAAGCAACAACCGGCTGACATTAGGCCATCTTGTCTGAGAAGCAGCTCCTTGTATTTCAAAGTCCCTGATGGCGATATAAAAAGCCCAAAATCGCCGCACATATATCTTACCTTCGGAGCAATATAATTAAGATCCCAACTGATCGTCATAACCACAGTAGGATTCCATTCTCCGGCCACCGGCCAACTGATGTCTTGGTTCAGTGTCCCAAAGCTGTTAGTTATAAAGAGAGCTTTGTGACCCACTCCATATCTCTCTCCCGATTCGAAAGATGATGATGTTGAGGGGGGTGGGGTGGAAGGGGAGGATGGGTGGGGCGGGGGCCACATTGCTACCTCTACCCTCTCTCTACTCTCTCTACCGAAAAGGGGGATAAGGCCTGGTTATTTGGCTCATCCTTCCAATACCCTTTTTCCCTAAACCCACCTTTCCCTTCCCAACTCCCCCTTAACCCCCCCATCCACCAACAGTGCCTAACACACCCGTTACAAGAAAAAAAATCAACAAGAGCGTTCGTCTCAATTTCGTTTCCAAGGATATTCTCTAACCATCCGTGTAACTGCTGCTTCCTTTTCTTTGAATGTTTCGTCTAAAGTTTCCACGTGCAAAGACTTAGGTCTACAAGTAGACAACAAAGAGCCGAATGTTTGTAAGATATATATAATATATATATATATATATATATATATATATATATATATATATATATATATATATATGATGGTATATATACATATATACCATCATATGGGATATGGTTTTTATATAAGTAATATATAAGATTGTTATATATATATAATATATATATATATATATATATATATAAACTTATAATTACTTATATAAAAACCATATATATATGATGGTACATATGTATACATACATATATATGTGTATGAACATGAATGGATTAATTTTCTTAAACGTTCACTGCAGACCATGTAACATTCGTGCACAGACACACGGATTTTAAAAAAATGTGGGTGTTCACAATTATGTAACCAAACGTTTATGTATACAAAAATAAATAAAGCACAAATAAGTGTGCCTGAGTGGCTGACCAAGGTTTGCTAGGTATGCCTGGATGAGAGAAAAGTTCTAAAGGAATGTGTGAGAGGAATAGCAGTAGGCAAAGTGTTACTTAGTATGCCAAGGGAGGTGTGTTTTAAGATACTGATTGAGTATTTACACAGAAGGATTTCTAAGCGAAGAACAGTTTGGCCTCAGGCAAAAAGGAGGGTGAGAGGATCAAGAGTTGATACAGGTATTTGAGTAGTTTGAAAGTAAAAAGTTCAGGTTGTTGAGGACATAATGTATCGAAGTTAAGATGTTGAGGCTTGAGAGCGATAAAAGTTATTAAGAAAGCGAAGCTTGTGGTAGAATATGTAAATTGGAGAGCGGCTGGTTTGGTGTAAGATTATGTCCAAGACAAATGTTTGTTATGTCTCCAAGGCTACTTAATATCTTAATAAATAGACGCTGAACTGAAATGCACAGTTGTGTGATAAGAAAATGAGTGATGAATGGTGAAGTGGGATGGTTCATATGTGCAGATGACACAGTATCGATGTGGGAAGCTGCAGAATATACTGAAAGGAACTGAAAGGGTTTGCAAAAGAAGAAGAAAACTGAGAAGAAATGGGAGGAAGGTAATGATATAGGGTAAATGGAACCGAGAGAATTATAAAGGTTCGAGTATATGAAGAAAGAGTGGTTGAAATGCATAGGCATTTGCAAGTACATAGAACACATGGTTGCTGGACTCATGGTAAGCAAGGAAGGTAGCATCACGTATCTGAGACTAGCAAGATACTTGGATTTACGAACAAACTTTCCTTTATGGAAGTGAATTGTGCTCCTGAATGCATAGTAATTTTTTAAAATAAAGCTTTTGAAATTAAATCTACTGCATTTTCTTATCAGCTTTCCCTTTTGATTCCAAAGAAGCACACAGATAAATTATATGGAATTGCAGAAGGCCAAGCATAAATAACTAAAATAATTTACGTTGTAATTAACACTTATTATACCATAATTACAACGGAAATTAGCATAACTGAATACATGGCTTTGCTTCAAAATACGCCATCAGGAATTCCCTGATCAAACATATCTTCTTTATGCACATATCTCTTTATGCAAGGCAATTATTCTAATTATGATTACAGCATTTTTAACATATTTGATGACACAGCTTTGAATTTAACTACTCTTCCTGGGCCTTCGTGCATAAAACTTGTCCTCTCTCTCTCTCTCTCTCTCTCTCTTCTCTCTCTCTCTCTCTCTCTCTCTCTCGCAATAATCTTTTACAAAACTAAATAATAACGATATTATTATGATACTGGTATCGACGCCCTAACATTACGGAAGGCTCCAAGAACAACAATTTGTGCTGGCATAAAGCCAGCTTAACTATCACTGTCTGATTCCAGAAAAAGATAACGATTACGCAATCATTTTATTTTCTTTGCAGCCCTACATATTTTGTTTGGGATTTACCAGTCTGGATACATGCACACTTTTCTCAAACAAATTACAACAATACTGATCGTAATCATTTGTGAAATCATAACGATTGCCATCTTTGCTGCCTTCAGACGCATTCTCTATTTCACAAACTGAAACCTTACATGGAATTTATCACATCTGATTGCTTTTTCGTTTTAAGTTTCGGATTCCAACGATAAAGCCAAATAACATATGAATCTATATGTTTCGCAACTGTTTCCCTTCTCGTGTGGTCTTTCTTAAGGTTCAAAGGATCTACTCTCAAGAAAGTTATAATCTCTCTCTCTCTCTCTCTCTCTCTCTCTCTCTCTCTCTCTCTCTCTCTCTCTCTCTCTCTCTCCTTTTAATACGTCTCTCCTTAAATCTTAAGGTTTGAAAGATCGACTTAAAGAGGGATAATAATAAATAAATAAAAAGTATGGAGAGCGCACAATACCTAGCTTATCCCTGTTTATCAAAGCCTCTTTAGAGAATGAAACAGTGAACAAGTGAACGCGCCAAGATAACATTGTCGACGTAAACGCCTCGCGGAAAAAAAAAAAATTTAAATTATGCGAAGCATCACCCTAGTAAATTCGACCACGAACGTCCGATTCGCATGAGAGAGAGAGAGAGAGAGAGAGAGAGAGAGAGAGAGAGAGAGAGAGAGAGGTGTCGACCCCCTTTTAAGTATTACGCGGTTTATGCTTTATGGATTGAGCAGAATGAATGTATTACGTGTAAATTAGGAGCTGATAAAGCTTGTGTCTTTCCCCTCCACCTCCCCCTCCCCCTCCCCTGAAAACCCTTCTCCACCCCGTTTCCTCACCGGCATTACTCACTTGGTAGTTGTTTATTGGTGGTTTGGGCGAGGCTATATAGTGTCCTATCTGTATGCCCTTCTGAAATTACAAAGGGCGGAGTTCAGGCGTGAATGTTTATGACTGAGATACGGTGTTCGACAGGGAGAGAGAGAGGGAGAGAGGGAGAGAGAGAGAGAGAGAGAGAGAGAGAGAGAGAGAGAGATAAGCTTTCGGGAAGCTTAGCGCATGTGTAATTCAGTTGTCTCGAAGGAAAAAGGAAAATGAATCATAGATTCGTAGAAGAAAATAAAGAGTACATGCAAGTAAAGTTGGATATTTTCGAAACCAAAACAAAGCAAACGAAACGTTTTTTTATATAAAAAATGGAAAGCAAATGAAAGTAAAGCTACAGATTCTCGACACAAATCTAAGCATATAAGATACTTTTCAAAATGAGAGACGAATCTTGCAATGCAATTGAATTTTCTCATTTCAAAAAAGAAAAAAAAAAATATTACAAGCAAACAGGTCTTTTCGGACATTTCTCTCAGTAATTTACACAAAAACTGTTAACAATAAGAAAATTGAGAAGCGAAAGATGACGACTACTTGAGTTTCGAAACAATTAAGTTTGTTTTTAATTTACAAAACTGATTGTTGGTTTCTGCACAATATAAACAGGGTATATGATGTACAAAAACTTGACTGTGGATCACCGTATAATTTAAAGTTGTCAGGAAAGGGTATATAATAAAAAAATAAAATAGCAAATGGCAAACGTTTTTGAAATTTACATTGCTCAAGGTTTTTATACGGTGTCCTTTAGATAAATTTGGGAATTTTTTTCACACATTAAATTACAAAAGCCTTTCTTTAGCCGGTATGATTAATTAAAAGAGTAATGGAGGTTATTCTTCCCATTCAGTTAAAAATTACACAAAATACTGGTTCCATAAGGATAACTATCCTTTCCCAATCTTTTTGATCATGGAGACTCCCACCTCGCCTATGGTGGCATGCAAATATTGGAAATTTTGAATTTTGCAAAAATTTGAATTTTGCGTTTACTATATCTGAATACATTCACAAAATAAAAAATCTCAAAATTGCCATAATAAAAAAATACAAGGAATCAAAGACCAGAATGAAGAAATTAAAAAGACAAGCTTGAGACGCACAACACTTTTGTGAGTAACGCCACGGTCTTAAGAGCATAAAAACATTCGAATAACTACGATAAAAGTAAGGTTATCTAAATGCGGTCTATTTCTGTCATTCAGGATTGCCGCCGGGTAGTCATATTGTGGGCAGCATCAACATTTCTCTCGATGGTAGACAACAATTCGTGCAAGAAAAGAAACATAACTATTCCCACAAGCCCTCAGCAAAAAAATATTAGGCTAATCAAACTTTCAATTTTCAATTATATTTCCATCATTCCTCACCCTACAACGACGTAAGCAAAAAGGCGAGGTTTATCAAATTCTTAATTTTCAATAATATTACCATCACTGCTCACGCCAGAATGACATAGCTCTAGTTACAGCTGACACTTGTTAAGTTAAGTATATTTTAGTTT
>NC_087218.1:23211370-23318870 GCF_015104395.2 Macrobrachium nipponense | reverse complement strand
ATCTAATTGCACATCTTCAGGGTAGAGTAAATAATGAAAGACAGCTAAGGGACATAATAAAAACAAAGCTCTTCCTTTTTCATTTATATTTATATTTTCATTTCCAGTTGTCGACATCATATACGCTTGTCTCTCCCTCTGTGTCGTTCTCTGAAGATTTATATTTTGGAATTTCAGGAAATCGTCATGTACTGCTTCGTTTCATTGCTTCCTCTCGCTTCTTGACATACATACGATTTTTTGCGACTTTTACACGCGTGAGTTTCTTTATATATATTCGCAAACATTAAGCCTCAAATATCGTTCAATACCGAATTTGCTATACCTTGGGAGTTATTCCAACCGAGGGGAATTATAAATGATAATGCGTGCTCCGCCTAAACATACATTAGTACATATAATTATACAGATAGAGAGAGACAGGGACAGCAACATTCCTGTCCGTTTTTTCTTAAAAGAAAAAAAATCAATGAAGATCACTACTATTTCCGAAGCACTGTGGCTTCCACAGAGTTGCCGAAAACCGCCACCCAAACCTCTCATATTTTTTTTTCTTTTCCTCGCCTCGACCAGAACAATTTCTAACCGGCTCGTATCCGCAAATATCCTTCGTTCAAAGCTATACCCATCAAAGTGAATTTCATATCCGGACGACTATGATATATGTGGCCGGGGACCATGATTTATTTGGATTTTCGATTTTGGAATTCCGGGGGTAGGCCACATCTTTCATCGCGTGATGAAAAAAAAATAAAAACAAAAACAAAACAGCGGGAGAGATGGACGGAATTACGAATGCCTCCGTCGTCGTCTCTTTACGCTATCATTATTTATCGTCATTATTATTACTGTATCATCACCAATGACGTTATTGTTCTTTTTAGTTGCTTTATATTTGAAGCATAATGTCCAATATTGCTAAATATAACTGAGCTGGATAAAATTAAATTTGTGTCCAATATCACTAAAAACTTTGCACTGAATCAAATTAAATTTGCATCTAATAATACATGCTTATAATCACTTTGACACGTGATTGGTTTATTACATATTACCGCAGGTGAAAAAAAACGTGACAGGTGTAGGTCCTGACCGGTTTCGACTTTATCTCCAAGCCACTGACGACGAACTGATACCTAGTGTTAGAAATAATAATATATACACTGCCGTATGAATATACGGACAATATCACTAATTATCCCCATTAATGTTGTTAAGAAGTTCACAATCTCGTGAAAAACAATGTTATAAAAAATCCACAATTATATAGTACCAGTATATTACCATGTAAAACAAACATAGACTTTCGAACACCAGAACACCTCATTAGTGTTGACGTTAACTCGAAAGTCTATGTTTTACATAGTAATATACTGCACTATATAATTGTAGATTTTTTTTATAACAGATTCCCATTAATGTTAATATAGGCAGCTTGGATACAGAGCGCACCCCCCCCCCCCCCCTCCCCCCCCCCCCCTCCCCATTCTACAGAGATCCCCTACAACTCCTTTACACACTAATATAACTCCCAGATACCTCCCATTACCACCTGTTTATCATCTTTAGTCCCTCCTGAAGTAATTCTAACCACTATCTAACCCTTTAAAAAAAGTACCTTTTTTTTACATGAATTAATATGTTCGTTAAAACTTTTACTATTTTTAATATCAAGATTATTTCTCTGCTTATTACGCATTTCCAATCCCTTCTTTGACATTAAATTTAGAGTTTTGATGGTTCATTGCTCTCATTCCTGCTTATGGCATTTTGAATCATATGTGGATTTCAATGTATATTTAAATATTCTATTTGCCTTTATAGCCTTCTTTGATGAGATATATGTATTGCTTCTTTCTCTAACCTATACCTCCATGACAGTCTGATAGTCTTCATAAATCATTGTCAGAATTAAAAGACGATATAGCATTTGATACTTATAAAGTATCATAAAACAGAGAAGTATCATTTCGACACCTGTGTTTTGAATATTACCACTCCTTAATGTAGAGTTCATCTACCAGTCAATTGCTCTTCATTTAAAAGCAGAGAGAGAGAGAGAGAGAGAGAGAGAGAGAGGTCCCAAATAGCGTTGTTTACGGAGCCCACAGTAAGCAGTAAGTCCCGCAGCTAGATAACCAATTGGTTCCTAGCACGTAAAAATATCTAATCCTTCGGGCCAGCCTGCAGCCCTAGGAGAGCTGTTAATCAGCTCATTGGTCTCGTTAAACTAAGACGTACTTAACTTAATGTATACCAATGAAAGAACTGCTTATGACAGAAAAATGTTCTAAAGATACAGCCTCACTACGGAGGAAAATTGAAATCACTTTGTAATTTATGTTAAAACTATACTTTCCTATAAGGCGAACAGGGACAACTTGAATTTAATGACGATCTTTCGTTAGAATACAATTGCATAAACGAACCTTTATAAAAAAAACAGTTTCTTATATGAAAGTTGATATATCCCAATTCTAATGTTAATAACGGAATTCCCATTGCACATATTAAGAGCTATAGGGAACTACTGTCTTTTAAGAGGTTATTTTGTTTATTGCCAACTATAGCCCATTGTCTTACAGACAGATGGAGATCTTTCATATTCTTTCAAGAAAAAGGACAGGATTAGATTCACACTCACGATAAAGAAGCACGATTGGCTTCATGTTCCCTAGTGCTTCACATTCACTCAATACACGTTAAAGGATTCACTTTAACAATTACTTAAGAAAAGAAGCAGGAACTGTTTCAGAGTCACTCAAGAAAAGAGGCAGCATTTGCTTCACATTGACTCCTGAAGGAAAAGACAGGACTGGCTACGTCATGTTCTCCCAAGAAGGGAGCAGGATTTGCTACATAGTTCTTTGAGAAAGGAAGCAGAATTTGCTTCAAAGTCACTCAAGAAAAGAAGCAGAATCTGTTTCAAAATCATTCAAGAAAAATGCAGGGTTTGTTTATAGTCATTTGAGAAAAAATTTAGAATTTGTTTCAAAGTCATTCAAGGAAAAAATGAGTAAATTCTGCTCCACAGATATTTGAAAGAAGCAGAAATTGCTTCCAAGTAATTGAAAAAAAAGTAATTCATGAAAAGATGCAGAATCTGCTTCCTGGTCATTTAAAGACACGAAGCAGTACTTACTTCTCAATCATTCAAGAAATAGAAACAGGGGTTTTCCTCGCAATCACACATGAAAAAGAAGCATAAATGGCTTCGGCTATTTGAGAAAAGAAGGATTTGCTTCACAACAACTCACAAAAATGAAGAAGGATTTGCCTTTTTTTTTGTCACACAAGAAGCAGATGATGATTCTCGATCACACAAGAAGACACATTGATTAATTGATTTATGGTTACAACATTTAGGCTATTGACACCAGAAGAAGAAGAACGTTTCCTAGATAAAAATATGCATGATTTGCTCCACAACCTCTTAAGAAAACAAGCGTGATTTGGCTAACGTTGAAGAGCAGCATTTTGACAGAAAGCCCCACAAGCCCATCCATTCCATGACTCCCTAACATCTGACAAACCGTGCCAATATCAGGGGGCCCTTCAGAGGAAGATAACATAAAACTGGAATTCTCCCATTTCTCGCAGTACACGTCGGTAACGGAATGCCCCCAACGAGACTCGAGCAATCGAGAGCCTTCTCCATTAGCAATTGACCACGGACTCTTGAAGAAGAGAGGGCGGGGGAGCAGTACATCTCTTTAACGTCCTCGGCACCGAGTGACTGATGGGTCATTGTGTCTTTGTAGATTACGACGCCAGCGGAGGAGGGGAGAAAGAACCCTCTTATATTTATTGCTGAAGTGAAAATGACCAAATCAGAAACTGAGGAGTTGCGGAGGAAGCGAAAGAGGGAATCACTCGAAATAAATGTAGAGGGGGAAAGAAATCGTAAATGTATGGAGCTTGGAAATGCGAAACAGAAGGGCACTGAACCACAAAGGACTCTCTCTCTCTCTCTCTCTCTCTCTCTCCTCTCTCTCTCTCTCTCTCTCGATGTGCTTTTATCTGAGAAGTTACAAACTTATGGATCTTATTTTTCATTTGTTATGCCATTGATATCTGCAAACCTGGAAAAACGATACCCACTGTGTTCTTGTTATTTTAAATATCTGTAAGATTATAATTACGAATCCTACATTGTAAAGTTTTCTTATTCGTAAAACAATACAGAAATAAATTAAAATCACATTATAACAGACATGTTGGTGAAAACAATATTTCTTATTTTGTACTCCAACTCCCGTTGCTTTACGCACCTACTCCCCATCATCCCTTCCACTCCCCAAACTCGTTAAAGACCCTATTTTCCCTATTTCCTTCTCCCTAACCCGCGGACCCCCTCCTACCCCAACTTCCTAGGTTTTTCCTTTGGCTGCTGCTCTTTCAATCCTCCATGTAAAAGGGGGGGGGGGGGGGGGGGGGAGGAGGTTGTTCCAAAGTGAGGGGATCGGGGGACGGCTTGGCAGTAGGTATATCAGCCTTTGAACGCGTGAATGAACATAACTGTCTTCCTCCTCCTCCTCCTCCTCCCTTCTTATTGATTATATCTTCCTCGGCGGCATTAATTTCTGGCCATTACCCTAATTTCCCTTAATCTGATACTACGGCCGCCTTTGTTACTTATTTCTTAATGCAGAACGTTCGGGGGAGATCGGGAAGACCAGATAGCATTGTGCAAAAGCGGAATGATGCGGCCTCGTAAAATGAACGGAATATCAGATGACGCCGTTCAAGAGTGAAAGGACGACATAAAATGAAATAAAAAATTAAATCAGATGAAAAATGAGAGGGTACACCGTCACTTGAATGCAGTTCGGGTTTTACGAGCTGCTCGTGCAAAGCAAGAGCCCGTGCTAGAGTGAAACCGGGTGGATCTAATTACAGCTGCGAGTTTTGCAATGAACCTGGAAAAGTGTCCATAAATATTGTTTGTGCACTAAGAAGTTCAAATTAAAAAAAAAATAAAATAAAACCTACAACAAAATTACAAGTGACACGGATTAAAACAGCGCAAATTATTATTATTATTATTTTTTTTTTTTTTTGCCAAATCTTTGGCTGGGAGCTTCATTAATGCAAAACCCACTGTATAGACCACGTCCAGATAAAGGTTAAGAATGTAATATTTTCTTACAAAACAAACTGGAAACATGTATAATGAATATACATATATAATATCATTTGAAAAGTCAAAAGAAAGCCATTCACACATAAATTAAACATGAAAAGTACAACAATATACGACAAAAACATTTGCGGCTGAGATATTGTGCATAATAACTTCAAACAAAACAAAATAATACATGACGAGCTGAAATTGAACAGTGACTTCAAACAAACGAGTTTAGTTCCTGGCTAGTGATGGACGTCCCCGGGGCATTTCATCGCAATAATGTAAGCCTAATGATTTTCTAGAAATTCCTCTAGTAGGATCCTAAG
The DNA here is from genome assembly GCF_015104395.2 of Macrobrachium nipponense. Classification (NCBI taxonomy): domain Eukaryota; kingdom Metazoa; phylum Arthropoda; class Malacostraca; order Decapoda; family Palaemonidae; genus Macrobrachium; species Macrobrachium nipponense. Next base: position 23,313,416 of record NC_087218.1, on the reverse strand, counting down.
TACGGAAACGGATCACATCAAGATCAATTGATCCGGCTTAAGGCCTGGATCGGATCTTGATTCCACACCTTGATTAAGATTCAGTAACGACCACCCATATGCAATGTTGATTTTGTCCAACAAACGGACATCTCAGCCTCCTTAGAACACACGGCTATATCTAGTTCACATGTAAGTAGTCTTTGAGGGGAAAGAACGTCATATAGATGAAATAAAATGATCTTATATTATTGTGTGATTCATGTCTATTTAATTCACCTTTCTCAGAGTTACTAGCCACAGAACAAACTCTGAAAAGACTATTAGTATACCTGATTACTGCTAATGAGCTCGGTCTAATTTGCAAGTAAATGATATATTGTTTTTGTCATATGTGGTAACGACATACTCTTAAGCTGCAGCGTATTACATACTGAAGTTCCCATGAAATACACAGCGTGTCGAAGAGATAACCTCACTAAGGAAAGAGGAAAATAAAGGGAAACAGGATCAATTTAAATAAATCACCAGCTCCCCCCCCCCTCTCTCTCCTCTCTCTCTCTCTCTCTCTCTCTCTCTCTCTCTCTCTCTCTCTCTCTCTCTCTCCTAACGAGGCAGAAGAAAAAAAAAAGAATATAGGTTAACCTTAAATAAGTCATTAGCCCTCTCTCTCTCTCTCTCTCTTTCTCTCTCTCCTCTCTCTCTCAATAGACAAGAAAACAGGCTAATTTAAATAAATCAATAGCCTCTCTCTCTCTCTCTCTCTCTCTCTCTCTCTCTCTCTCTCTCTCTCTCTCTGCGTTCGTCTGTTCTTCAAGGTTCTGGCAGAACACTTTACGACCTCATTATTCACACCAGATGGTATTCATCTCTCTTTAATCGTCTCACCCAACTGCTGGTGAGTTAACTCCAGCCTCTCATAACTTAGGCAGAAGCCTCATCAAATCATGCATTAAAACACCATTATAAACTATCTGGCCATTTCAGTAATATCCCTCTAATATGACCCCTCCCTTTCTTCCCCATTCTCCCTCCCCTGTGGCTCCTCCCTCTCCCCTCCTTGTGGTGCCCACCCCTCCCCCTCCGTCTAAATATTCACTCTGCCGCAGATACTAAACTCCCAAACTGCTAATTAATTTTAACGAGGAAACGGGAATCTGATTTTCAGATTTGCTCGTACACGAGTTTCTCCGCATAAATCTGTGGCGAGGAGGCCTCCGAATGATGCTTCGGGTTTTTCGGGGAATGTCCGGGGTAGGGGGGGTTGGGGAGAGGGGGGGGCGGGTGTTGCCGAGATGTCAGAACCATTGTCGAACGAATGGTTTGTGCGTTTCGTGCGAAACTGTGAGGGAATAAAAACAAGTCAAACAAAAGATCCTTGATAATTGCGCGTTGCAAAGGATGGATTTTTTCAAGATAAGTATCGATGTTCACTAAAAGGTTCGTCTTCAAGAAATATTTGTGGAAAATCACCCACCCCCACAATCAAATTTACTTGGAATACGAAAAAAAAAAAATCCTTTTTGACTTACAAATCACTAGTAGCCGGGTTTTGCTTATAAATACAGAGACAACAGAGAAAAGCAACTCTATCAGACTAGTTCCTTGTACTCACCTCGCCAAAGAAAGTGACACAGGATTAAAGAAAAAAAATTATCGTGGCAAAATCTTATGCCACTCTATGCGGTTCAATGTATCGTAATGTACAACCAGAAAATACACATACACACACCAAAGAGGCACACAAACACACACAGACATATATATGTACGTATGAGTATATATACATTTGTGTCAGCATCATACATACTTGTATATATGTGTGTGTGTTTGTAAGAACTGTTATGTTTATGCTTATACAACCGCACTAAAAAGCGCAAAAACTTTTTTATTGGAAAAGATTTGACACTCCAATTCAGTATTCTATCACAGAACAATTTAATACCTACTTCTAGTTAAGATCCAGCAACATCTCTGAAGCTTTTAATTGTTCGCAAAATCCTCCCTTTAGATAATAAAAAAAAATAGTGACTCAACTTGAAAACCTGATATAAATAACAGTTATATTCCAATTTTTACTGAAAACTTGACATATGTCCTACTTATAATAGCGGGGAGCACATGTCAAGCTCTGGAAGAAGGAGGAGGAGGAGAAGAAGGCAAAGGAGATAGAAAAAGAAAAGAGAGAGAGAAGGGGTTCATACGAGTAAAAATAGAATTATTCCCTTGCAATTGCATGTTTTATCTTTCCCACGACAGTCAGATTTCGCAGGGCAGGAAATGATAAAATAACTGTTGAGAGGGGGAAAAATGACAAGAGGTAAAATAATATAAAATAAATAAATAAAACACTTGGAAACAAGGTAAAATGCGAAAGGAAATATATAGGGAATATATCTACCATTTATCCAAAAGGGAAAGCCACGCTTTTAGCATCCGAATCCCTGCAGTCCAAATCCGAACCACGAGTGCCCTCAAGACCGCCTGCCCGCCAAGGGGCTTCCTGCAGAGGGAGGGAGGGAGAGGGGAGAGAACCGGGGTCACCCATGTCACAAGCCTGCCAGGTGGGGTCACGCAAAGGCCGTCACCGGGGTCAGCAGCTGGCTGGGTGACACCGCAATTGACCGGCGAAACATGCAAAACGTCAGCGCGATGAAAATAAGCTGTCATATCTAAAAATATATTCGCTCGCCGAGGCTGAGCTGAATGGATGGAATTAGCTCTCATGGAACTGTAGGTCCATTCAATTTGTTGTTTACTCATAAAGAGATAATTAGAAAATTAGAAAATAAAGGCGATTACCTCGGGGGGGGACACGAATTTAATTTATCAGTTAATTTGATTTTTTAATGAGCTTAAAGATAACTGGTCGGGTTGGAGCCGTGTTCGGCGGCCGACTTGCTTCCGCAGTAGAGCTCCCTACTGGTCGCAGAACGAAGTAGATATGATGATGGTCGTTAAAAAGGAAATAACAAAAGAAGCACGCCGTGCCTTCATAAATGAATCGTTACAAATCTATACTTCATGGTAATGACTGTACGGAAATGGAAACTTATACCATTTAAAAATGTTTCATTTTATTTTGTGTTTAATCCAAAGTATCCCTCTTTTATTTCTGCGTCGTCTCTGTGTTCTCTGAAGTCTCAAGAATGACACAGAATCGTCGAGTAAAAGGTTTCATGATTATTTTGATCTCTGGGCCATTCATATTATCTCGAAGCTTCATGAACAACATCTAAAAGCTTTCGTAAGCAATACCTAAAACCTTCATAAAGCAAGGCTTAAACCTTTACGAAACAGTACCTAAAACTTTCACTAAACAAACCTAAAACTTTCACTGAACAATACCGTACAAAACCTTTACTAAACAAAGTTTAAAATTTTTTACAAACAATACCCAAAACTTTCTCTAATCAACGCCTAAACCTTTAACAAACCAATACCTAAACCTTTCACCATACAATACTGTTAGGAACAATCGTTTGCCGATTGTTCCCTTGGTGGATTGTTGCCTCCTTTGTTTTTGTTTTTTTTTAATTGCTGGCGAGTTGACGTCTGTTGGATGGCGTCAACTTCGTCAGTCAGGTTCTGAGGGCAGACGACCAGTCAGGTTTCAGAGCGGCAGAGAGGCAGAGTCTTGGCAGCAGAGCAGCGGAGAGTATCTGAGGACGAGTTGGTGGTTGTATCAACCCTGTCTTGATCGTCCAGTGGTCGAGGAGGACCTCCATAATGTATCTGAGGACGAGATGGTTTTTGTATCAACTCTGTCTTGATCGTCCAGCATTCGAGGAGGATGTCCACATTGTCTCCAAGGATGAGGTGGTTGTCGTATCGGCTCTGTCTTGATCGTCCGGCATTGGACTGTTGTCCTCATTGTTTGAGGAAGTGATCCCGTTTTGTTCTGAGTATCATTATGCCGCTTCAGTGTTAATTCTTTATTATTATTCTGCTGCTGTTTTTACATTTATTGTAATCGTTTATTTCACTGCTTTTTCAATGTGTTTGTGTATTATGTGTATTATGCTGCCTGATTTTTGTAATATGTATTTATGTACTGCACTGCTTTTTCATTTATACCGTGGTCCTTTTGTATATATGATGTGCTTTTGTTATTAGTTATGCTGCTTATGAAATTGTTTGTTGAATTGTACAAGAATCACTTAACTGGATTATTACTGTTGCTGCCTTTATTATTTAATTCATGTGTTTATCACTGGACCTGACTCACTTGTACATTTTGTATATAATAAACTAATTTTAAGGTATTTTTTTTGGTTTTGTTATGCTCCTCCCTCCTTTGTTTGTCACCTGTCGTCAGTCACTACGGCCCCAATTGCTTATTTTCAAGAACCTGTCGAGATCGTAATAAATACCTAATACCTTCACTAAACAATACCTAAAACTTTCACTAAACAATACCTAAACAACGTCTAATACTTTTACAAAACAATACCCAAAACTTTCACTATACATCGCCTAAAACTTTCACAAGGCAATACCTAAAACCTTCACTAATCAACGCCTACAACATTTGCAAAACAACACCTAAAAGATTCATGAATAATAACTGAAACCTTCCTAACACCTTCACAAAATAGCACATAAAACTTTCATAAACAATATCTAAACCTCTCATAAAAGCACCTAAAACCTTCATTGAAAAGACCTAGAGGTTTCAAGAGCACCTAAAACCTTCACAACACACCTGAAACCATCATAAACAATACCTAAACCTAACGTACACACCAAAAAGCTTCACAAAACAACACCTCAACCCTTCGCAGAACAACAACTAAAACCTTCACACAACAGCACAAAGAAACCTTCAAAACAACACCTAAAGCCTTCTTAAACAACACCTAAAATTTTCGTAAACACCTAAAGCCTCCACAAACCAGCCACCTAAAAAACCTCACAAAAAACAACACCTAAAACCTTTTTAAACAATACCTAAAGTTTTCGTACACACTAAGTCTTCCTAAAACTTTGTTCACAAAAAAACAACTAAACTGTCGTAAACAACACCTAAAACTTTCATGACCGCTTTTAAAAGCTTCATAAAAATAAAAACAAAAAAAAAACATCTGAAACGTTCACAAACATGAAATAACCGTCGTAAACACCGCCTAAAAACGTCCACGAAAAAAAAGACACATCAAATTCACAATAACAATCTCAAAAAAACCAAACACAAAGGCAACGTAGAGAACCTCCTTCTGTCCATCTAATTCACCGTTGCCTAGCATGACTACCTGGGCGAACCATCGCTCCGGGCATCCATTTCCGCGCGCGGCGGCGGTAGTCGCCCGTCGTCGTTTAACCTCTGAAATACGCCGACAGTTATGCCCCGGGCTCCTTTCATCGCCGCTGCGTTGCCACTAAGAAATCGTTTAGGCAAATTAAAAGCAATCAACGGCGAGGAAGTAATAGTCAAAGCGATACGCACAGTTTTTTTCGTCTTGCTTTCGTACCCAGTGTTGGTTGCATTTCGACTGATGTTTTTGGCTGATTTAAGGGAAATGTATGTGCAGGGAGAGATTATGCGGTGGATGTTCTTTCAAAAAATATGTATGTATGTATATATATCTATATATATATATATATATATATATATATATATATGTATTATATATTATATATATATATATATATATATATATATATATATATATATATATATATATTACATATGTGCGTGTGTGTGTGTGCGTGCATATAATATGATATATGCACATATATATATGATATATAATATAATATGTATATACATACTTAAAAACGTATATATGCATGAATATATATCATACATAAATACATACATACATCATACATATATACTGGGCTTCGTCTCTTAACAATCGACTGACTGATCACCAGATGCTTCAATTTGAAAAGCCAAAGAGAGAGAGAGGTGGGGGAAATGCGGAACTGCATGTAAAAAGAAATTGAATTAATTCTTAAAATACACATTTTGTAACCCAGTACATCAACTGTATCTGTATCTGTTCTTAAGGCACCATGACCTCTTCTAAAGCAAAGCACCTGATCTATTCTTAGAGCACAAATTCAATCGTCTGGCGTATCTCCCCCCCCCCCCCCCACCACCACCCACCATCCCCCGCCACCGTATACGTATCAACGTTATAGTGACCATAGTCACAAAGGGGACCCACATGACTGTTCGCCTTTCGTTATTGTGGCGCGAAATGAGACGACGCCAATTCCAGCACCTTTTCGCCAATTTTTCGAAGGAGGTGACAGAAGGGGCTTCTTCTTCCATTCTTGCACCTCAGGACTAGGGCCGAAACCTAGTTCGACTAATCTGCTTTGGATTTGGTTTTCCGATTGAATGAAAAACGTAACCCGTTCTCTCTCTCTCTCTCTCTCTCTCTCTCTCTCTCTCTGCTCTCTCTCTCTCTTCAAAAATAGTTCATGACTCATCATCATTCAATTATCTCATTAAAAAAAAAGCCTCTCTGTCTCTCTCCATGAAATTTTTCGTCTCTTAGTTCTCATATCTAGAACCTCTCTCTCTCTCTCGTCTCCTCTCCTCTCTCTTCTCTCTCTCTCTTCTCTCCATCAAAAATCGTCATCTTCTCAATTATATCATTATAAAAATCTTCTCTGGTCCCTCCATAGACTTTTTTCGTCTCTCGGTCCCCATACCCTGAAACTCTCTCTCTCTCTCTCTGCTCTCTCTCTCATCTCTCTCTCTCTCTCTTTATATACACAAATATATTCACAGTTATTTGAAAGCACGAAGCAAAAATATAATGAAAAAAGAATGAACAACTTAATGTCTGTTCATGCTATACAGGCTTGACAGTAAACTCTAACAATCAATGATTCTGATCATATTGTCACATTAAACCTTTAAACCATTCAACCTACCTATGTACTTATATTTAACAACTATCAAACAAATGGGATACTTAGTGAGAGAGACGAACCCCAACCGGGAGAAGGCATGTATTTCCTATAGATTATCCGTCACGAACTAAAAACAAAAGTATTAGTATTCATTCAGCAGTGTTTCTAATGGGTTTCGTTTCGAGTCATACATACACCCACACACGCACACACGCACACACACAAACATATATATATATATTTAATATAACTATATATATATATATATATATATATATATATATATATAATTTATATAACTATATATATATATACATATATATATATATATATATATATATATATATATATATATATATATATACATACCAAGACATTTCCTCCCATCATAACATGAGTCGATCTTCGCTCAGTTGCGACCCAGACTTTGGTCCGGAACCATGCAACCGCCAATGCGGTCCAGCAAAATAAAATGAAAAGCGAACCATGAATTCTGCAGTGCCAAATCAACCCATAATTAATTAATGTTTCCCACATGAATCCCCTAAATAATCCCGGGAGTATTATTGCAGACGAGATCACGGTTGAATTCAGGAGCCAAATAATTTAACATTGTTCGAGAGACTCCGTCATCCGTGGGTGAAGGGGAGAGAGGGACGGGGACGAATGGGTGTTTCGGGGAAGGGAAAGGGGAGGGAGGGAGGGAGGGAGGGAGGAAGGTGGATGGAGAAAATCCATTCCGAAGTGGCTCCCTTCGTTGGGGATTTGTAAGACTCCGATGCTTCGGGAGACTTGTTTGCGTTCCTTCAGTGGTTTGTTTATACAGTTACATACTCGAATGTAGCCTTCAAACTTTCAACTATAAGCGTCTTTTTTTTTTTTTTTTTATGAAAGTGAGACTTAGCTGCTGCTGGTGACTTTCTGTAATTTATCTAAAGATTTTCATTGCAGTGGGGCCTTGTATTTCAAAATCATACAGTCGCACGAACTCTTAAGAACAGGTAATTTACACCATAGTAATGGTATACCAGAAATATATATATATATAATATATATATATATATATATATGTATATATGTATATATATATTACATAATATATAGGTTTATACACACGTTTGTATGTGTATATGTAAATTTTATAAGCATACTATACTGGTTCGCCCGTGGCATGCAACAACCGATAGCTTATAAAACCCAATCAAATAATTATAAATACCATTCAACCCCGTTCGATACGAATACTCAACCTTGCCCTGACAACGCATAATGTATCGACATTAATATCTTATAGCCACAGAAAAATAATTCAATAACACAAATATCAAAAACAAAATGTTATTGAAAAAAATTCGACCTACTGACCTTATTGAGGGAGGTTGCATCCACGCGACCTGTAAAGATACCAGTAAGGTCATTAAAGCAGGCTTGTTTGTTTATTGACGGGGGGAGACAGTCATACATACATAAATATACATGCATACGTACATGCATGCATGCATGCATGCATACAGACAGACAGACAGTGAGAAACGAGTCCGACATCCTCTAGTGTATAACGATGATGATAAAAAACCTGTTTCCCATTACAGGCCGTTCAGTGCAATACCCAACGCATTAAGAGTTTACTGTCTGTAATTACACGAGCTTTTAGGGGATTAGAGACTCCGATTAAAAGCTTCTTTACGTGTACTTCATTAAAGAGATATCCAAAAACATCAGCCCGTCGCGCACACACACACCGGACTCTCTCTCTCTCTCTCTCTCTCTCTCTCGCTAAAAATTGTCCACTTCCAATCATCTCCTGATAAAAAGCTTGAGTGTGTGTCTCCCTCTCTATAGAATTTTCGTCTCTCTCTCTCTCCAAAAATTTTCTATACAAATCATTCAATGATAAAAAGCTTCTGTCTCCCTCCATTGAATTTTTATCTCTGACTCCCCTTACACGGATACTCTCTCTCTCTCTCTCTCTCTCTCTCTCTCTCTCTTTCTTCAAAAATTTTCTATACCAATCATCTAATGATAAAAAGCTTCTGTGTCTCTCTCCATAGAATTTTCATCTCTCAGTCCCCTTACACGGATACTCTCTCTCTCTCTCTCTCTCTCTCTCTCTCTCTCTCTCTCTCTCTCTCTCTCTCTCTCTCTCTGCACAAAAATCTTGTGGGGAAGATTATTTCTACCCTTATGAAGGAACACAAAGACTGTAGCGAGATACTAGTCTGGAGATAATTGGATAACTTTAGCCTATTTCCATATTTATTAAAATCGACTTAAAAAATTCAATGATGGTCCTGCCAGATATTTTCAGCACTTCCGGAAACTGTAATTTGAGATCATTTACGCCTTTTCACCTTAGTAAACGCTGCCGAATGTTTATAAAAGTGAAATATGTACTATTAAAATTCCGGACGCTTTTCTCTTGCAGTTGCGACGAAGAAAATAGAGAAATGTTGGATTCAAGCATTGTCGATCAGCCTTCGAACCGTATTACTAGGTAAGTAGTAATGTGACAAAAATAAGATTGTGAGTTGCTGAATGAAAGAGTCAAGTTTGATAGCCCTTTACACAATAAGGAAATTATTTCGTGAATGAATTGGCAAAATGTATGAACAGCTGACGAGTCAAAATTCTAATAGGACAGCTGACACTCAATAAGGAAAGTATTCATAAAAAAATGGGAAAAGTGGATAAAGATTGAATTCAGGGTGTAACAAACGATACCATGGTAATTGAGCAATTAGCAAACATGCCTGCAAAAATACTACTAACCTCAATATATCTGCTCTATGATAAGAGACACGTGTCATTATTAATCCGAAATTTAATCATTTATATCAAGGTAAATATGACACGTATATTTTACGTGTATAAACATTGAATAGTTACTATTGTATTAGGGGGGAAAAATTGCCCGTCATATTTATCACCACTGCCATCACGGGAATTAATAAATGCAATACTATTCTTTCGTTTGTGCGAGAGACATAAATGTTTAATTCATAAATAACAATTAATACCCAATGACTAATTCACAATAGCCATTTGGCATGCGACTAAGGATTACGTGTTCTAACGAAGTCCGTCCTATAATTAACATCACGACCTCTACTGCTCAGTGATCTTTGTACTTGGTGTTGATAAGTCTACTGTATTTACACTATTATTACTATTATATTAGTAATGGAGAACCAGTAGTGTTTGTTAGTTAAACTACTAGTGTATAATCACGAATTAAGAAAATATATCATTATCATGATATGCAAAAATTGCTAATCATGATAATGAACAGTAATCAGCGGTAATCTCACCTCCCATGCCTTTATATTATTATTATTATTATTATTATTATTATTATTATTATTATTATTATTATTATTATTATTATTGCTTGCAGGTCCATAATAATATAGCATGTGAGTTTATGGTCTTTAATGGATAATAAAAGTTTTCGAACCTTGTGCTAGGTTCATCTTCAGTCAAGTGAACATTAATACAAAAAATTCGTCGAAGTAAACTTCTGAACAGGACAATTCCACAACGAAGAACGCAAATGAAGGAAGCGCTCAACAGCCCAACTAGGTAATTCCGTTGTTGATGTTCGAATTTCGGTTTGCTATTCTGCTGGAACGTCCTGTGGGCTGTGATGATGCTGCATGGTGTTGCTCTGGTGGCGCGGCTGCAACATTGCTAAACGTCAGGTCCCTTGTGTTGTATCCTGTCTGAGGAGGAGAGCAGTAGAGGGGGCAGCAACAGGCAGAGGAAAAACAGACCTTGTCTTGAAATCAAAATTTTTAACAAAGTCTTTAAGAATGTAAAAATTGACTAATGAGTCTCCAACGAATACTTGTTACGGTACAAAGCTTCTCCCAAGTTTATGGCGGCGCCTTCCACCAGTCTTCTTGTTTGAACACTGTTATTTTTAAAAATTATGTTAGATCCATCCCAAATCGGTCTATGGTTGTTGTTAAAGGCGTGGGAGACTATTGCATTGCATGTAAGTCTCCCATTGTATGAAGTGCATATGCACGTTTGTGTTCGCCTAATCGGGTCGGTAGCCCTCTTCCACTTTCCCAAAATATTTTCCCTTACAGTTTTGACAGGGGATTTCGTAAACACTCGGAATGATAGTATTCTTGTCGTTATTGTTGTTTCTTATGAGTTTAAGGATAATCGTGTTGGGGTATTTGAAAACTATTTTAGTGTCTTTCTGGCTATTGTTAGCATAGTTACATAATTTGTCGAGGTTGGGATTAAAATGGAGGGGTAAGAATCTGTTGGGTTTTTCCTTGGGGCTGTTAACAGGACGATAAAATGCTTTCTTAGCTCGCGAAATGGCTTTGTCAATAAAATGATCGGGGTATCGCAGTCCTCTACAGTCCTCTGAAGGTTAATCGTGTGCTGAATTTCTCCATCGACAAACTCCGAGTCGCATATTTTAAATGCACGTAGGGCAAAGTTCATTACTACATTGCACTTAATGTTATTGGCATGTAATGAATAAAAATGTATGTAAATTTCTGAGTTGGTTGTTTTGCGATACACTGAGAATTTAAATTTATGATTATTGTGATCTCTAATGACTAGTACGTCCAAAAAAGGTAGCTTGTAATCTACTTCTCTTTCTATTGTGAATTTTATGGAGGGCAGAATACTGTTGGCTATTTCTAATAATCTGTTGCAGTTCTGATCGTTTCTTCGGATGACAACAAATATGTCGTATACATACCTAACCCAGAGCAATGGTTTTATTGTATAATCACACATGCTTAAGATTTCCCTTTCAACAAACTCCATACATAGATTTGCACCTTCCTTTTGGGCAAACCCTTAGTTATTTAATTGGAACACTGTTGAGGTTACGCATAATTTAATAAGTGCAAAGAATTGGTCTACTGGAATACGAAAACTAATGATGCCAAGATCATGATCTCCTTTTAGATTAGTTAGTACATAGTCTAAGGGGACATTTGTAAATAGAGCCATAACGCGCTGGATGAATTGATGTGAATGTTGAAGGTGAGCATTTGAAAATGTTCCTAGTAAATTGCTGAGTGCCAAACAGCTAGGTTGCTCTGTGGAGATCCACATGTAGCAACAATTGGTCTCAGACGACATCACGGTTTATGCATTTTGGGTAGTCCGTAAAAATCCAATCCGCTCTACGTCGGAATGAATATATTTTCATATATGTTAATCGAAGGGGAATTGTTTAGTTGATTATCATTTCGTCTCTCGTGGATTCGAACAGAGGAGAAATCAGGACTTCAGTGACGCTGGCCGAGTCGGCAACTTCACTGAAGTCCTAATTTTTCCTCTGTGCGCTGGTTCGAATCCACGAGAGGGCAAAATTATTAACTAAAAAATTCCCCTTCGGTTAACATATATGAAAGTATATTCATTTCGAGGTAGAGTGAATTGGATATTAAATGTCATTTGTTGCTTAATGCATATATATATATATATATATATATATATATATATATATATATATATATATATATATATATACTATATATATATATATATATATATATATAATATATATATATATATATATATATATATATATATATATTTACATATATATATACATTTATACACTCACAACACGCAAATATATGTAAGCATAAGATAAAACACAAAGGTTTTGAAATATTGGGCCGGGCACCGAACGGTAAACTGCTGATAATCCTGGAATCTTTGCATATTAAACCATTTGTTCTCCAGTTGAACACTGATCAGTCTTCCTCGACAACTCTTTACCTTACGCGAGCTGCTGCCTTTTGTCATTTCTGCTTTGTTCATTCTGACTTTTCCTGTTCGTCCTTCCTTTCTCTCTTGATGGTTGGTTCTGCTATAGTACACGACCTGCCTGCTACAATGCCAGTAAACCCCGTATCTTAATTCACTTACTTTTATACTATCATAGATTACTGACTGCCTGTGCGCTGTCGACGTGTTAGAAGAAATAAACCTCTACTGAAATATTCATATGTCCTTAGGAAAACTGATATACCAACTAGCGTTTTTAACGTTAATCTTATTGTTTTATTTTTATTTTTTGTCTTGAAAATGAAACCTTTGTGCATTGAAAGCTCGCCAATAAATGTTTTTTAAGGACCACCTGAGATGTACTTCCTCCTTCAACCCTCATCTATACGTTCAAGATACTAGCGACTACCATATCTTAGAACATATACTATATGTATATACATACACTGAGCTACAAATGTCCTTTATTGTCCAATTCGATCTATCTCGGAAATAACATATTTTCATATGTGTTAACCGAAGGGGGATTTTTTTTAGTTGATAATAAGTTTGTCGTCTCATGGCACTCGAACCACTGAGGACAAGAGCTCAGGACTACAGTAGGGAGCATTAAACCACACAGCCCGTGTCACTACTGTATGCCTGAGTTCTTGTCTTCAGTGGTTCGAGCCCACGAGGCGACGAATTTATCATCATCTAAAAAATTTCCTTTCGGTTAACATATATGAATATATATCATTTATGAGATAGAGCGAATTGGATATTAAAGAACATTTGTAGCTGAATGGTTGTATATGGATCAAAATGACGTGATAAAATTTATTCAAATATATGTATTAAATGCGCGTGCTCGTGTTAAAGAGGATTACAGTGCGGAAAAAAAATTTAAACATGACAATCAGTAAATGGCGATGCCGAAACGACCAGCATTACCCGCAAGCTTAAAATTTCACCAAAAGGCGAAAAAGAGACCGGGGGAGCGGTGACTGCAGCCGTGAGGAAGATGAATTATCATCATATGTATGCCGGGATAAAAGATGTAAATGGGGGATGTAACGGGAGAGTTCAGCTAGAGATAAATGATGCAATAATCTTGAGAAACGGCGTCGGCCTGTTGAGGGTTGCTAAGCAAAGGGTGACTTGGCTGGAGGGTCTGAATTGAATTGCTTTAATCGGGATAGGTTGATGATGTTGATGATGCAACTAGGGAAACGAGAGCATGAAGGACATGAAGAAACCGGAAATAAGAAAGGTGAACAAGATAAAGGGAAGAACACTGTGAGAAATGTATTTAAGGAGCAGAATTGAATATGAAATGTAAAAAAATTAAAGGACAGCAAAAAATGCCGTAAAACGTAAAAATAAACTAATATACATATTATTAACAGAGGCAAGCAGAATATAAAGCGAAGGACAATGTGAGAAATACATTTAACAAGCAGAATCGAATGGAAAATGTAAGAAAAATAAGAAAAGAAAGAACATACGATTGTAAAATTTAATATATATATATATATATATATATATATATATATATATATATATATATATATATATATATATACAAATGTGAAAAATAACAGAAAATCACTCTATATTATTATTATTATATTATTATTATTATTATTATTATTATTATTATTATTATTATTATTCAGATGATGAACGCTATACATATGGAACAATCCCACCAAAGGGGCCATTGGCTTGCAATTCAAGCTCCTAATAGGAAGAAGCAAGAGAAGGTGAAGGGAAGTACAGAATGAAGAGATCTCACTTATTAAAAAAAGAAAAAAGAAATTTAATAAATCAATAAATACATACAAATGTATGTTAACAAAATAAAGAAAACTACTTTAGAAATATATTTAAGAAGCAAAATTCAATAGGAAATGGCAGAAAAATAAGAAAATAAAGTGCATAGTATATACGATTGTAAAATTTAAAAAATAAATTAATATGTGAAAAGTAACAGAAATACAGACATTATTAACCACAGGTAAGCAAAATTGATCTACGTAAGACATATGATTTTGAAATCTAGAAAATAAAGTTATATATAGATGAGAATAAATAACTGGAATGTAATCAACATTATTGGCCACAGCTAAGCAGATTATATACAGGCACGAAATGGCAAACTAAAACAATATGGTAGGAAAGATATGTTTGCTATTTATGGCGATACAAAGGAAATTAGAGAAGTGTCACAATACAGATGAAAATGAATATTGGTACTGCATACGACAATAATGATCACTAGAAAGAATATGCAAGGAATTTGGAAAAAACAATAATGATGAAACAAAATATATTAATAATTACCCTTAATTCCCTTGATCAAAGTAAGCAAAATAAACAAGAAAAACTTTAGAGACGAGAGGAAACATTAGTTGTACATATGGAGCTTTATTGATCATGGGAACATAGACGAAACAATTGAGAAATGATAAAATTAAATTCAGATAAAAAGTT
This sequence comes from Macrobrachium nipponense, assembly GCF_015104395.2. Taxonomy (NCBI): domain Eukaryota; kingdom Metazoa; phylum Arthropoda; class Malacostraca; order Decapoda; family Palaemonidae; genus Macrobrachium; species Macrobrachium nipponense. Next base: position 23,298,320 of record NC_087218.1, on the reverse strand, counting down.
TGCATAATATATTCCACTTTAGTGTTCACAGACAAACTGCATATACAAATGAAAAAAATAAAAGATACAAAAGCGAAAGACAAAGGTCATAGGCCATATTAGTAATGTACGTAACCTAATTGATCACAAAGCAGGTAAAATTATTTAGGATGCGAATGCTAGAACTGTCAGGTGACAATTAGTATTCCGAGCAAAATGCAAAATCAAAACGAACGAAATTACCGAAAAGGAATTATTCTCCAGAACATAACGGTAAGATTAAGAAAAGAAATAATGATATGAAACAATACGTAGTGGGAGTGCTTTAGGTAATAGCAGTTTGCGAAATCCCACTATATATATATATATTATATAATATATATATATATATATAATATATATATATATAATATATATATATATATACTAATATATATATATATATTTATATATATATATTTATATATATATATATATATATATATCTATTATATATATATATATATATTATATATATATATATATATATCATATGATGAACGAAAGCGGAATGAAATCACTGACGATTGAAGGAACTTCGCTAATGATAAGGGTTATAATAGAACGAATTTTTTTCAATGCTGACATATCTGCATAAGAAATATAACAGATGGGTTCATAAATAATAGCAATAATTTTAATAACTGTATGTATGGATGTATATACGAAAGTATATTTGTGTGTGTGTGCGTGTATGTATGTATGAATGTATATATATATATATATATATATTATATGTGTGTGTGTGTGTGTGTGTGTGTGTGTGTGTGTGTGTGTATACTATATACATCTGTCTGTCCGTACGTACGCCCGCGCCATTCCAGTGGAGGTTAATTCCGACCGTGGAGTCCTCCAAGTCGAAAAATGGTCTGAAAGGGCAAAGTGACAGTTTAGTGACGACCTGTCAGCATCTGCAAAAGGTTAGATTTTTCCTTTTATATTTTCTGGCAATCTTTACTTCGTTGTCGGGGGAATTTAAAACGTTCCCGTATATGGTAAAAAAAAAACTACCGGTTTTTTGTTAAAACTCTTTACATGTGGAGGTTGGGAATAATCAGATTTTCCTCATTGTTATTTTTTTGGGGGGCGGAGGATGAACCGTTTTAAATCGAGTAATAATAACGATAGTAATTTTGCCAAATTATCATCTTAAAGTTGAAGAATATTTCGATTTTTTATTCATTATATAGAAATTTTCCTCTTTTATGATTTTTTTGGAATTGATTTGAGTCGAGTTGCTTAGCCCATGCTTCGAGTAACTGGCTTAATGATACTAATGATAATTTTTCAAAATTATGCCTTATTATTACAAAATAAATAAAGTGAATATATTAAGATGAATATATTAAGAAAATATTTAATCAATAATTACCAATAAAATTCTATCAATACTGGCTAATCTTAACACGACTGCCGTAATGTGTATATTCATACAAGAGGCGGTTCTCTCTCTCTCTCTCTCTCTCTCTTCTCTCTCTCTCTCTCTCTCTCTCTCTCTGTCAGCGACTATGTTTCGGCAGATCACCAAGTGTCTCACTGAATTTTTGTTATCTAACCTAACTTGTCCTAACCTAACGTTGTCCCAAAGCCTTGATAATTTCCTTAAATTTATCACCTTTAAGTACAGCATATCTTAAAGCCTGTCTTGTATGTACTGAAAGCAGCAAAGGCTGCCTTATGTAACACACCAATATAACTCTATCTATATATATATTATATATATATCTATAATATACTAGTTATAATATATCTATATATATATATATATACATATTGTGTGTAACATAATGCAACCTTTACTGCTTCCAGTACATGCAAGACAGGCTTTTAAGATATGCTGTACTTAAAGGTAATAAATTTAAGGCAATTATCAAGGTTTGGGACAACGTTAGGTTATGACAAGTTAGGTTAGGTAACAAAGATATATATATATATATATATATATATATATATATATATATATATATATACGTTAGGTAACAAATATATATATATATATATATATATATATATATATATATATAATATATATATATATTATTTATTCACAACGTTTCATAATCCATGATTACATCCTCAGGGGTTCCAGAATAAAAAAACACTGACAATAAAATCTACAGAAAAAAATATAGAAAAGCAAAGTCAGAACATACAAAACAACAGTCGACTTAGAAGGGAAATTTTACACCAAGGACACGGAGGACATGCAAAATACTGAGAAATTAACTAAACAGAAAATTTAAAAGAAAAGTAAAAATATGAATATATCTAAGATTTATATTTTAAAACACTAAACATTTTAAAATCACATTAACAAAATGTATAGGTAAATAAACAAATATGATTAAGGGTATGAAGCCAACATGTCAGTACGAGACAAATACAGAAAATGAGGTGTTCGAAGGAGCGAAAAAAAAAAAAAGCACTATTATTACGACAGGTATAAAGAAATAGCCGAAGTCTGAGTGTTCAATTTTGGAACAAGCTGTTTTATCGTCAAAGGCTAAATTAATGGTAGTTCCAGTTGGCTTGAACTTCGTCCAATTATGCAGAAATCTTTGCTTTCAATGGCAGTTTTACAAAATTTCGCATGACTTCTTATGTTGGAACATTTGGAATTGGAGGTTTTTAGCCCCGTACGAAAACTTAACACCTTATGAGAATCTAATCGTAATTTCAGAAGTATCTGGATGGATCCCGCAGAAATCCCCGAGTTACACTTAGGGCACGAATACTCATACACCACTCCACAGGACATCGTAGCACAAATTTAAAAATAGAGCCAATCGTTAGGGGGTTGACAGGACCAAGTTTAACATTCAAAGCACCAATTCTTTTTTTTTTTATAATTATGCTCGTAAATATTTTTTTCTTCTAAAATGGAAATCATGGCAGTATGGAAACTTGGCGTAAAATTTAGTTTGCATAACGTAAAATTATAACGTTCAGTGAAAAACCTATTTTTAGCATTTTATTAAGACTACTAAAAAACTATCTTTGACAGAAAAAATGTTGTTTAAATTATTCTTAAAGAAAGGTAACAGAAAGGCAACTTCATCGTAAAAAGCTTTCCAACTAGAGGTGAGAGAAAGGGCCCTTTGAAAGAGTCACAACAGAATTAATCTTAAAATTATAAAAGCAATAACTGTAAAAATTGGCACCTAATCCTACATTGTTCTTTTTTTCTAAAAATCGTGATAGTAAAATCACCGTTATGTCTGGTCACCAGATCTTCAAGAAACGGCATTCGATTGTCCTCTTCCTTTTCAAGATGTGACTTAAAAATTTTTAGTATTTTAAAACGTAAATCGTATGTATATAAATATTTTTACTTGTCTTTTATATGTTCTGTTTTTTTTAATTAATTTCTCAGTATTTTACCTGTTCCTCGGTGCCCTTTGTGTAAAATTTCCAATTTAAGTCAACTGTCGTTTATTTATTTTCTGACTTTGCCTTTGTGTATTTTTTCTGTAATTTTTATTGTCAATGCTTTTTTTTTTCTTAATTCTAGAACCCTGATGATGTTGGGAATAAACACGTGAATAAATGACTAATCAAGACTACTCCTGTTTGATGTACACACACACACATACATATATATAACATAATATATATATATATATATATATATATATATATATAATATATATATATATATATATATATATATATATATATATATATATATATATATATATATATATATATATATATATAAATAAATATATATATATATATATATATATATGTATATGTGTGTGTGTAATAAACTGGTGTCTATACTATATATCTATGTGTATATGTATGTATGTATGTACACATACCTTATACTTAGAAAATGAGAACATACTATAGATCAGTTACTCACTACTTCTCAACAAGCCAAAAGCAAATAAAATTATACTATCCTTAGGAATGATTTTCAAATGAATGAGTGACACCAAGTTGTAAAAAGAGAGAAGTAACTCAGAAATTTTACAAAGTTTGACTCTCTTCTAATCGTCATTAAATTGTAACGTGATTGCTTTAAACTGATAAAAATATCTATAAAAAGGTGTTAAGACTTCTGCTTAACCAAAATAATTAATATATTAATACAAGTTTTAACAGCTCTGCTTAACCATTCATTATTCACTCTTAAAGGTCGCATTGAAGCCCAGAATATTCTTGCCTCCTACGGCTGAACGCATTAAAAAATATCAAAATGCTCTGTTAAATAACATTACGGATCAAAATACGTTAGGAAACGCTGCAAAGTGTTTTCCGCAAAATTTAGTGCGTACTTTGGACGAATGGGTGACCGCACGAAATAAAAACTCCGTTTATAGTAGCTGTAAAATTTGAAGCACGCCCACAGTTCTTTTTTTTCTTCTTCTTCTTCTTCTTCTTCTTGTTCATTTTAAAGGGTGAATGGCGTGTCGCCAAATTTGATAATAAAACTGTTGAGCTCGCAACGAACTCGGCAGGATTGACTTTTGGCACATGGAGCTTTGAACCCATGTGGCCTCTTTACAAACAAACGCACAATTTGTTAGTTCCATGTAAAGATTGTTGGTTTTTTCTTATAATCATCTAGCACACTCTGAAAATTGTCGGTTCTTACTTACTTATCTAGCACAAACACAATACAAACTCACAACCGCACAATTTGTTAGTTCCATGTAAAAATTATAGGTTCTTATTTCATTTTCTAGCACAAACACACATACAAACGCGCAATTTGCTAGTTCCATGTAAAAATTGTGGATTCCTATCTAATTATCCAACACTTAATTCTTGTCCAATTGAAGAACCCAGTATCACTTTAGTCCAGCAAAACTTGCATTTAAAAGCTGTGAACACAGATGCATAATATTATAACATTATAAAAAGTGGGGTCAAATGAAGCTATTTTAAGCTACGGGTCACACTTTGGCGATCTACGTGGCCGCGCCCACACGCCCTCCTCCCCCACCACCCCGACACATTTCTCAATGCTTCGTCATTCCTTGTTCTTCTTTCACTCAGACCTATTAATCTAATACCTTTAGTTAAATAAATACAAGGGCATGAGAACGAATAAATGCAAATAAGCTCCTTCCTCAGTCTTTGACCAGATCTGAGCAAAGCCTAACTTATCAAGAGCGTTTCATATGAATCACTGGAAGCTCTGATATATTACAAGGTACCTAAATATCATTATCAATATTATACATATCTCATTTTCCTCCTTAGATATATATGATGTTAACATCATTATTATCATCATACATATCAAGGGATGAAAAAGAGATGATGGCATAGCCTCAGTATGAACGTTGACGAATGAATGAATAGATACAAACAACTAGCAAGGAAATCTGAAGAGAACACCAGGCAAACATTACCGAGATCATTAGACCGACTGACGATATGAGTGACTAGGAAAAACCATAAACGTTAATAAAATTTAATGAAAAAAACTACTAATTAGGACACGACATCAAATCACTCCTGATTCACTTCCAAAACCGCAAGTAATATAGGATATGATTTATACTCTGTTGAGAGAGAGAGAGAGAGAGAGAGAGAGAGAGAGAGAGAGAGAGAGAATCGAATCTGCATAATTCATTGCGTAGATGACTCTCTACCGAAACCCACAGATCAGAATCCCCTCGCTGTAGACAAAAAGACACACACAGTTTCCATCAGGGCTTCACATTCCGCTGTCTAGGATTACCATTTTTCAATCTGTTATCTTCGGGAGAAGGGAGGGGGAGGGTTTGAAAGCAACCCCCACCCCCAACACCATCCCAACCCCCAGGGGGGCCTTCCCTTCCCCCCTCAACCGAAAATATCCCCTTGCCTGTCTCCGTGACGTCCCTTTTTCTCCCTCGGTGTCCCTCTGCTATCTCGCTTGTTTCTCCATCAAATGCCGTTATCTGACTTTCCAACCGAGGGGTACCTCGCTTTCTTATCAGTCCTCTCTCTCTTCCATCAGGTCGCCCCCACTTTTTTTCCCATTTCCTTTTTTTTTTTTTTTTTTATCCGCTCCGAATCAATTTTTCACTCATACATCATATTTCACTTACATTCCCGTATTGGGGACATCCTAGGTGTCTTCCCCTCCCCCTTTCCCCAGCCCCTCCTTCTCCTTACCCGTTTTTTCTTTCCCCGTGACGTTGTGGCCATAATTTGTCGTAAAGAAGAATAAGACTGATGCGAAAGTTATTGCTAACACTTTGTGGGCATATGTAGGTAAGGCGAACGTTCTCCTCGCTGATAACAATTTGGCACGGCAACTTGGAATGCGACGCTCTTGCTTATTACATATATTCAGTAATTACACTTCAGTAGCTTACAGGTCTTACAAAAACGATGATACCCGGTACAATAACTAATAATGATAAAAATAAAAATTATAATTTATAATAATAATTTCCAAGTGGATCTTGTTCTGATCTTTCTTGTCCTCCCCGGGGTACAGTAGGGAATCTGGGAATTCCAAAGGCTTCTGGGAATCCCGGAGGCTTCTTGGGAATTCCGGAGGCTTCTGGAATTCCGGAGGCTTCTGGGAATCCCGGAGGCTTCTGGGAATTCCGGAGGCTTCTGGGAATTCCGGAGGCTTCTGGGAATTCCGGAGGTTCTGGAATTCCGGAGGTTTCTGGGAATTCCGGAGGCTTCTGGGAGTTCCGGAGGTTTCTGGGAATTCCGGAGGCTTCTGGGAATTCCGGAGGCTTCTGGGAATTCCGGAGGCTTCTGGGAATTCCGAAGGCTTCTGGGAATTCCGGAGGCTTCTGGGAATTCCGGAGGCTTCTGGGAATTCCGGAGGCTTCTGGAGTTCCGGAGGTTTCTGGGAATTCCGGAGGCTTGGAGGCTCGCCAGTCTCTTGATGGAAGCCTTGAAGTAAAGGTCCGACCCAGAGGCTGCTTCCTCAGGGTTGGGAACAGGGCCTCAAGAAGGCCGAAGCACCTCAATGATGGTGCCACAAACCCCCTTGGCAAGGCTCGCCAGTCCCTTGAGGGCAACCTTGAAGAGTAGAATCTGACTAAGAGACTGCTCCTTCGAAGGAAGGCAGATATTTTGCCAGGCTGGGTAAGAGGGACTGAAGAGGGCCTAAGCACGTCAATGATGGGGCCCAAAAGCCTCCAAGACTCACCAGTCTCTTGAGGGCAGCCTTGAAGGGAAGGGTCCGACTCAGAGGCTACTTCCTCGGAAGATGGCATATATTCTGCATGGCTGGAAAAAGTGGTCCTGATGAGGATCAAAGGCTCCTTTGGGGCGCAATTTCTTCTAGAGCACCCTTGAAGGCAGGATTCCTTGGAATATCTGATAAATAAATCATTGCAGCTTGATTTTTCATTAAAATAATGCTCTTTATTACATTTCTGTTTTCCAGGTGACTTAAATATTTTCTTTATTTTTTCATTGTATATTTTGTAGTTTTTACCTCTTCTTATTGGCTGTTCTTTGTTTCAAAAAATATTTTTTGAATAGCTTAAAATAGGACAAAACATTAAACAGTTTGTATCAAAATTCTCCCATACCAAGATTTCATTCAGGGGAACGTGTATTTCGTATTATTGCCATCAGTCTCTGTGTAACACTGTGCACTGGTTCAGTACCCCAACCTTGGGAACTTGAAAAATCTTTTCTTCTCAGAGTTCATTGATGAAGAGGGTACTTGTTGTCTTTCCTGGGATCTTGGAGAGGATATTTTGAAGTTCGTGGAGGAAGCTGCTTTTCTTGAAAATTTACAAAGTAATGTCAATTCATTTTTTCGATTTTATCAATTTCTTGGAAATTTTATGTTTTCTATTCCCTTAAGGTCCCATTATTGATTAATGGCAATGATGATCATAGGTATTGCAACGTTGATTTGCATAAGGTCAATGAAACATCCTGAAAGGTCCTGAAAACGAAGGACTCAGTTCACGACTGGCAGCCGCGTTTAAACAGGGAGTCCCTCAATTGCCCTCCTGCCCCGGGCACCATAGCGCTCACCTCTTGCTTGGAGAACCAATTCCTCCGTCATAGATAAGTTCCCCTCCGCAAATTCATACTAAAACAATACTAATGATTGGACGTTATATCCTTGTCTTACAAAAATGACAATAATGATAATTTAACAGTCTGAAACGGTTATGCATGACAAGAGGAATTGGTTCTCCCTAGTTGCGAAGAGTTCAGCCAACCTACCTTAGCAACCAAGTTCAACCTACCTATTTTAGCAACCAAGTTCAACCAACCCATTTTAGCAAACAAGTTCAACCAACCTATTTTATTTGGCAACCAAGTTCAGCCTACCTATTTTGGCAACCAGTTCAGGCTACCTATTTTAGCAACCAAGTTCCCGGTTGATGTGATATCAAGTATTGCGGAGGGTGGGGTTTTTATTGGTTATAACTTTAATGTTTTGCTCCAATTCTGTACGAATCACGACGTACAACTCGATTCAATTCCTTAGCATACAGAATAAACCCCCGTTATTTTCTTCATCTCTCTTGTGTTTTGATTCATTCCCAGGCCTACAGTTTTCAAGTTCTGTTATTTATCAGCAACTTTTCCAGGCTTTTTAATTACCTTCTACACACCCCCACTAAGCACTCCCGAACCGTTCGTTTGTCACTACTGCCTCCCCCCCCAACCCCTTCATACCATCACAGTATCTTTGAATCTACCAAACCTAAGATCCATATACTGTTTAACTTGCCTCCCTGCCACTTCATTTAATTATTTGTCCTTTCCACTGACTCTATTAGTCAGCCTTTGGGAATCTACTCTTCCCCCCATCTCCCTCTCTGTTGTCGTCTTCTCCAGCTTGCCAGAAAATAACCAATTTCAATTTTTCAATATATTTCTTTCCCATTCTGTAACAGAATGCGAAATTGTATACTTGTCAGGGGCTTCAGCGTCATCCCACTTATAAAAGGATTTTGTCAGCCATCTCTTCACAGTTCTTTCTTTTTTTTTTTTAACTTTTCGTTGATTGTCCGTCCAGTTCGGTATTCGTCCCCACCCCCCTAACCCTCCCCCCCAACCCCCTAATCTCCTTCCAAGTAATCGGAATACCACCACATCCTCCTCCTCCTCTTCCTCCTCCTCCTCCTCTCCTCCTCCTCCTCCTCTCTCTCTCTCTCTCTCGACTGCTTCTGAGTATACTCCTTAATGTCGAACAAAAAAATAAGAGATGTTATAAACTGTATCCTTAGGAAGGACTCTATATTTTCAAAGAAGGAAGACAGGAGGAACTAATAAATTTAACTAAAACAAGGAAGATGAAATGATTTGAAGGAGCGATGGAAATAGAGAAAAGAAATGATCAGAATAAATACAAAGAGATTGGGAAAGGGAACTGAAAATTTGAAATGGAAGGAGGTTAATAAGAAGGATAAAGATTTCTAGCAAGGATAAGACTACAAAATGGAGGAGATTTGAAAGAGGATAAAAATATCTTAAATTGGGTGAAACCTTTTACCAAAATAAAGCAAACTCTGAAAGTTAAAGTAGTTCATATGATTGGAAAATTCTTTTTCCAAGATAATCGCTAATAATTGCCATATTTATGAGAAAACACATCAAAATATCTATAATAATAATAATAATAATAATAATGGAATATATATATAATATAATATATATGCTTATATTATATATATATATAATATAATATATTATATAATTATATATATTGTATTCACTTAAAAGGGGGCTATCCCTGAGAAAGCAAGACAAAGATCACTGCCAGATTCACGCTCATACTTTAGCATTGATGACTTCGTCACATATTATTGTGCTACATAGCTCGCAAGAGAGGCAATGTGGAGGTGTCAAGGATATGGTACACGTTAAAAACCTGGACACCCATTAAAAAGTCTAATAGTATGCACCGGAATTTAGTAAATAATATATAGGACAGTCTTTTAAAACGCCTTAATTGAATAAAAACATTTTTCGCAAAACCTTCAATAAAAATAATAACATTTTGTGTAAGTACCCATGGATGATTCCACTAACCCACAACAACAACAAAAATAACAACAATGAAGAGCCCACGAATAGTCTCAGAGAAATACAACCCACCGAAAATAAAATTTATAATATAAAAAATTAAGCTCTGTGATACAACCAGGAAAAATTTAAATATGAAAAGAGAAAGCTCTGTGAAACACATAATATGAGTCTCTCTCTCTCTCTCTCTCTCTCTCTCTCTCTCTCTCTCTCTCTCTCTCTCTCTCTCTCTCTCTCTCTCTCTGGGGAATATTCCAAGAAATACTTTTCGGAGCTTTCGAGATGACAGCCCTTGATCACGGCACATCACAGAGAAAGATCAGAAAGAGAGAAAGAGCGGATTGTTTAACATACATAATGTATGAGACCTTTTACCGAGAGGTAATTTTAAAGTCTTAGGGAATCTGGACATGAAAATGGATGAAGCTCTGCGCCATGTTGCTCCTTGATTACAGCTTACAGATCATGTCGCCGATTTTATGCGATGCAAAACGGGAAGTCCTTGCATATCGGACCCGAGGCAAACACGAACTGCTCGAAATTGGAACTTTTTAAAATTGGAATTGCTTAAATTGGAACTGCTCAAAATTGGAACTGCTTAAAGTTTTAACTGCTTTAAATCTGAACTGCTTCAAATGGAACTCCTTCAAATGAAATTGCCTAACATTGGAACTTTTAACGTTGAAACTGCTTAAAGTTTTAACTGCTTTTAATCTGAACTGCTTCAAATGGAACCCCTTCAAAAGGAATTACCTAAAATTGGAACTGCTTAAAAAGGAACGATTTAAAATTGGAACTACTTGAAATGCAACTGCTTAAAATTGGAACTGCTTAAAATGCAACTGCTTAACACTGGAATTGCTTAAACGAAACTGCTTTAAATTGGAACTTCTTAAAATGGAACTGCTTAAAACTGGAACTTCTGAATATGGAACTGCTTCAAATTATAACTGCTTAAAACTGGAACTGTTTAAAATAGAACTGCTTAAAATTTTAGCTGCTAAAATAGAACTGCTTCAAATTGGGACTGCTTCAAATGGAACTGGTTAGAACTAGAACTTGGAACTGCTTAAATGGAACCGATTAAAATGGAACTGCTAAAAAAAAGGGAATCGCTTAAAATGGAACTCTTCAAAATTGGAACTGCTTAAAATTAGAACCACTTAAAATGGAACTACTTAAAATTAGAACTACTTAGAATGGAACTGTTTCAAAATACAACTACTTAAAATACAACTGCTTAAAATGGAATAAAATATAACTGCTTCAAATGAACTTCCTTAAAATGGAACTGTTCAAAATACCACTGCTTAAAATGAAACTGATTAAAATCCGAACTGGAGAAATGGAGGGATGGGTTGGTGAATGCATGTCTGGATGGCGGAGGACCTGAAGTCGCTACGTTACTTGGTTGCAGCTCATGAACATTGTTTGTTTGTTTGTATGGTGTTTTTACGTTGCCTGGAACCAGTAGTTATTCAGTAACGGGACCAACGGCTTTACGTGACTTCCGAACCACGTCGAGAGTGAACTTCTATCAACAGAAATACACATCGCTTACCCCTCAGTGGAATGCCGAGAATCGAACTCTTGGCCACCGAGGTGGCAGGCCAAGACCATACCGATCACGCCACTGAGGCGCTTCACGAACATTGTGGATCGGTTGCACTGTGGTTGTCCGATGTAGCTCGATGATGCAACCGATTTGTAATTGCAACCTGATTTTCTTAGAATGATTTTTATAAATGCATCACATACAAATACATACACACACAAACACACACACACACACACACACACACACATATATATAATATATATCCATATATATATCTATATATATATACCTATATATGTATATATATCTATATATACACTCGTATGTATGTGTGTATGCATTGGTTCTGTTTTAAGTTTGTATAATCTCTTATATGTAATCTCATCATGTCTATTGATCTTAAGGTCTGTATATGGTCTATGGTCGGTGGTATTGTACGTGTGTTTATGTAGGTGTGTGTATTCAGGTCTAACACACTCCCTATTGAAAGGCTCCAGGAAGTCTTTTAAAATGAAATTTCTGGCTCCACTTTCCATAGCCACTGACTGCGACTTATCAAATTCGATTCATGAGAGAGAGAGAGAGAGAGAGAGAGAGAGAGAGAGAGAGAGAGAGAGAGAGAGGCCGGCAATGGGTCGAATAACACAGAATTGAGAAGAATAGGTCATTGGGTATACTGTGTACAAAAAGAAACGAGTAAAAAATGCGCCGGTTTCTTCTGCGCGATCGAGTTTTCTATACAGCGTATAATTCTGTATGAAACTCTCTGCCACGGTCCATGAAACTCTCAGCCGCGGCCCATGAAACATTCACCGTCGGTCCATAAAACTCTCAGCCGCAGTCCATGAAACATTCAGCCACGGCCCGGTGGTGGTCTGTGTTGTTTACACCTATAGCGGTGCCAGACGGACGATCAGTGGCTAACTTCAACCTTTAATAGAATAAAAACTACTGAGGCTAGAGGGCTGCAATTTGGTAAGTTGATGATTAGAACTTTGAGGATTAATCCTACCAATTTGCAGCCCTCTAGCCACAGGGAGGACAGAAAAAGTGCGGACGGACTGACAAAGCCATCTCAGTTGTTTTCTTTTACAGAAAATTAAAAAACTAGTGTTGAGCTCTGGACTTAGTCATAATAACCGAGTTGGCGTAATTACTACATTGATGTGTCTTGCACCATGCTAAAAGTAATCTGAAACGCCACTAATCTGAAAATTAAACCTGTCATTTTAATAAAAAGCCTACTTATTTCTGCAGTGTTAGTAACACTTTGTAACATATTAAAACAGTTTAAACTCTGCCGTCAGCTGAGCATGAATGGTCTGCGTATACGTCAAAAATTATTGTTATGCAGGTTTCATCTAACAATATTCCAAAACAAAAACTACAAAAAACAAAATATGTGAAATGCGCTGTCTCATCAGTTCTCCCCACAATTCCAGTAAGTTTATCTGGGTTATTTTTAGCATAAAGGCTACTGAATTATATGAGAGAGAGAGAGAGAGAGAGAGAGAGAGAGAGAGAGAGAGAGAGAGAGAGAGAGAGAGAGAGAGAGAGAGGAGCTTATTTAGCTTCGCACACGAAAATTTCGTCCATAATTGCCACGACTGTAAAATTTGTGTCGTTTCGTTTGCCTTAAAAATACGGCTCATTATGAGTTTCAGGGGAAAATCCCCTGTAATTCGCAAAACAGACCTAGCGTGCTTTTCTTTTACCTAATTTCTCTGAAATTTCTATTTCCTCTCGCAAAATGTTAACTTTAACCGAAATTACACACGCCACAAAAAAATAAAATAAAAAAATAAAAAAATAAAGTGTTCATGCTGTGAAATTCATGTTTCAAACCGTACAATATCGTGTTAACTTTAAGCTGAGATGTCATAGAGATTTTATGAATATGGTGACAGCAGAAATAGGAGGAAAGGAATAATTAAGTGAAGGTGACATTCACACCTTCTTCATTCCAGCCTAATTCAATTATCTACGTCTATCACTGATTATCAGCGGTACATCCTCCTCTCTCATCGAAGGTTACTTATCTACGCATATAAATTTACTTGGAAATATTTAAAGGACAAAACAGTATTGTACTACATTTTGTTCGCTTTATGAATGAGCCATTCTCCTCTCTCAAGGAAGGCTGCTTATCTAAGAATATAAATTACATTGGAAATAGCTATGGAACAAATCAGCGTTGTAATCGCCTCTCAATCTTTCAAATATTATGTAGCATTTCGGTTATCTTCGTCAAAAAGATCATCAATATGTTGCACGTCACAATTATTCAAAAACCTGTCTTTCTAACGCAGCTTCTGAGAGGTAAAATCTAAACAGCCTTGAAAAGTAAAATAGCAAAATCCTACTTAAACCCTTTTCTACAGCCGTTCCCTAAATACGATCTCCAAAGACTCATTCACCTCACAGAATTAAACCATTCAAGAGAAGACGTTCAAAATGTTCCTTCCTGGCAGATCGAATCCATCTCAGAATACGGGAAAAGAAGAAGAAGAAGAAGAAGAAGAAGAAGAAGACTAGAGAGGGAGGTCTCCCGAGGACCGTCCTTCCATCCTCATTTCTACTCCGAGGAGGAATTTAGAGTCACTGCTTTTATGAAGCGCTCGTTGAAAAAGGCCTCGGTGCCTCTGATGGCGGCGGTTAGCATGGGAATTTGCTTCAAGTACCCAATGATGAAACAATTACACTGGCACGCGGCCGACTCCTTCTTCTACTTCTTCTTCTTCTCCCTCTTCTCCTTCTTCTTCTTCTTCCCCGACGATGTATTCCAGTACATCCCCGTCTGACCTGAATGCCATATGGGTGCCCCTTTTTTTCGAGCTACGCCCCATTGCATGACTTCACCTACGAGGTGCTTTCGCCCGCAGCAGTAAACACGCGATGGGACGCTGATGGGAATGTTATGGAAATCTCATAAGAATGTCTGACAAAGATGACTGTCATTTAGGGGGATTTTTGTCATTGTCCTATTTTCTAAATGCGCGCAAACTGTAACCATTGTTAGGTAAAACACTATGTACTACATATAGCTTTAAGATGTCGGATGATGGTTCCATTTCTCCTGAAGATGAGTTTGTTTAATTGCAACAATTTTATTTAAAGGAGTATAAATAGAACTTGAAAGTCACCATTCAAAAATCAAGGGTATACTGTGCTTCTGTTCCAAGAACGCTATTATCCTCTCTCTCTCTCTCTCTCTCTCTCTCTCTCTCTCTCTCTCTCTCTCTCTCTGTCTCTCTCTCTCTCTCTCTCTCAGGTTTTCCCTCTTCCCTCTTGTCGTGTGTGTGCGATGGCAATGACGAACTTATTGCCACTTGTGCCGTCACTTTAAAAATCACTTGGTTTGCAATTCAGAACCAACGAATTCGAGATGTAAACAAAAGCTCTAGGAGGAGGAGGGAAGGAGGAGGAGGAGGAGGAGGAAGGAGGAGGAATAGGGGGAGGAGGAGGGGGAGGGAGAGGGGGCAGGGGAACGGTTGACAGAATACCAAGTGCTTTCCTTGTCGTTTCTCATATCTTTGTCCTTCGAAGTTCTTGTCCTTTGCAATTCGCTTTGTCTTTCCCATTTCTCTGTGGGTCTCGTTGGACTGCGTGTTGTCATTTCGTCTGGTCTCATTCGTTCCTCTTCTCGCTGTCTCACTGATTTTCTCTTCTCTCTCTCTCTCTCTCTCTCTCTCTCTCTCTCTCTCTCTCTCTCTCTCTCCTTTCAGCGACGTACTTTAACTCTGTTATTTCCCTGTTTTTCTTCTGCCTGCCCCTTTACATTGTCGGTTTGAATTCTTCCTGTCCTTCCTTTTTCTCTTTGCCTCCGCTGTTGTAATGTCTCCTCATTTTCTGTTCCCAATTATCTGTCTCGTTTCTTTCTTTCATTTTCTGCTTTCCTTTGCTAATTTCCTACTCTCGTCCTTCCCATTCCCCATAGAAGATAAAATAACGACAATAATAATAATCATCATAAATAAAGAAGATCGATGTTGTTTACCTACAGCGAGTTTCTGTAAGGCGTCAGTGACCCAGGTAGCTGTAACACAAGATAATCCTTTATTTATCAGTGAATCACCAAACTCGTTTTGGCACACGGATAAAACTATAAAGTCTGCTCTTGCCGAATGATGTAAAGGTCAGAGCAAGAGACCTCATAGTGCAGTTGTATAATCGATATTTTGCAATGGTTACGCTGGAATTTTCTCGTTACATACATACATATATATATATAGATATCTATATATATTTATATATATATATAGATATATATATATATATATACGTAATTCAATATATACTATACGTACTCATATATATTATATATTATATGGTATGTATGTTATATAGATATATATTATATGTATAATACATATATATGTATATATATGTATGTATCGATATATATGTATATATATATATAGGTTTATATATATATGGCATATACATATATATATATAATATATATATTATATATATATATATATATAGATATATCATACATATATATATATATATATATATATATATATATATATAATATATATATATATATCTATATATATGATATATATATGTATATATGTATTATAATAAAATTTAATAATTATAATTAATATAAACTATATATATATCTATGATATATCCATATATATGGGGGGAATATATTAATGATCTGGTATATATATGTTATATTATGTTTTATATATATTATATCTTCATATATATATATATATATATATATATATAATATAGTTATGCTACATTCTTACTTTAATTCCAGAATCGTGGATTAGCCCTTGAAACACAAATTTTCCATCACATCTAAGAACACGTTACGCTTCACTAAGTATAAATGAAATAAATCTATCTCTACACAGCTACACAGGGTGTTCAATAAACAATAAGCCTCACAATGCAGTTGTTTAATCGATATTTTGTAATGGTTATGCCGGGATTTTTTCGTTGTATATATATATATATATATATATATATATATATATATATATTATATATAAATATATAATATAATATATATAACAGACACGCGGAAAGGCAGAAGACAGAATTTGCTAGAATCCACGATCGAATTAAGGGAGGTAATACAAATATAATCTTGAAGTTTAAAACTCGCAGAAATGACAGTCCCTCACATATACCTATAATCATTTCATTTTTAGTACATCTTTTTCTAGCAGCAGTGCGTGCGAAATAGCTGTAATAACTGATCAAAACGGTCGAGGGACTCACAGCAAGTGGTGAAACCTTCGAATTGCCCACTTGAAAGTGATTCCGAACTGTTTATAAACAGTGGGACAATAAAAACAAAGGAAGTAAGAAAAAAACTGTATACTGTTCAAACACTGATCGCTGCGGGGATCAGGGTAGAATGCAACATAAAATGTAGGCCAAAGGACGGGCACAAATTCTTGAGATATATACTAGTATTGCACCATCCCCTGATTTTTTTGCCATGTCCCTAGGTTAGGTTAGGTTAGGTTGTTTCAGTGGAAAAATGGGTGTTTTCTGCGTGTGGGAAACATAATGAGATTATTTTCAAGAAGATTCTATGGTTAGTTTTTAAGATAGGTGGGGAGGAGCTCTAGGACCTACGAGGTCGGTCAGGGCTGAAGGGGAAATTGAAACTAAAATGGTTTGAAAGGTGCAACAAGAGGAAAACCTCGTGCTCTGTGAAACAATTGTTAGGAGAGGGTAGAAAGAAAGAAGGGAGAAAGAGAGTATGAACGAAGGTACAGAAATAGGAATAAAAGAGGCTGTAGCCAGGGGCCAAAGGGACGTTGCAAAGAACCTTAAGAAATACCTACAGTGCGCCAAACGAGGTGCACTGACGGCACTACCCCATACTGCGGATTAGGTTAGAATAACAAGCCTGAACAACAGCTTAGCTTGGCTTAGATGAGATCAAGTAGATTCAGCCTCCCGGCTGAGGGCTGAGTGAAAATGGTATATTAGTTGCAAAGTTACCGCTGGAAAGAAAGGCTGATTGGCTCGTTATCAAAATTGGCAGAGAGAGAGAGAGAGAGAGAGAGAGAGAGAGAGAGAGAGAGAGAGAGAGAGAGAGAGAGAGGGTAAAGTTTTAGTGGAAAGGTTATCCTTTTCATTCCAATAATGTTTTATTACTTTGATAAAGGCCTTGCTTATGCTGAAAATAGTCTACTACGAAGTTACAGTTGGAATGAGACAGTTTGACTCGTTATCAAAATTTTTAACAAAAAGAGAGAGAGAGAGAGAGAGAGAGAGAGAATACAATTGAAAAAATAATCATTTTCATTTGCTTAATGTTGCATTACTTTAGTACTGCCCTTGTTTATGCTGTAAAATCATTTTGAAATGTTTAAATGCTGATGGTGTCTTCGTATATCATTACATCAGATTATTTCCTCTCCCCACACGGCGTATTTGAGGGATTACTGATTCCGTTTCCTTTGCAGAAATTGCTATTACAATTTCTTTAGATGAATATATCGTTTAAAATTATTTTAGTAAAACGCACTCCTCTTTTCAAAAAAATGTTTTGCATTTGTTTATATATATTTTTTTTTTCATCAGTGGTTTGGGGAAAGTAAGCCTTCTTTGTTAGTGTTAAGGTGGTTATCTCCCTTTAGAGACCTGAAGAAATGTTTTTAAACTAAAGAATTGAGCCTTTTAAAATCTTCAATTAAGAATCATAAGAGCTACATAACTGTGAAATCAAATCAACATTAAAATATGTAACTGGTTTGACCAATAGGTGAAAAATGCAGTACAAGTCGAAATCACAACTACCAGCCTACGTTCACAAAGAAAAATAAACACCCTTGTAACTTTAGTTAATAACAAGAAATCTATCAATCAACCAACAGCTAACTCAGATATCACATCCTGCGTTACCTACATAAAAACAACCTCCAGGGAAAAACCGCCTTGAAAAAAACTATATAGTATATAAACTAAAAACGGGTAACTCACCATTGAGCTCTATCGGCTCAAAGCAGTAATTACGGGGCGAGTGTGAAAAAACGGGTATAAAAATGCCAGTAACTAATCCCACGCCTCTCCATGCAAAGGAACTCGTACATACAACATTGCCAGGATATTAAGTGCAGGTCGAGAGAGGAAAAGAGAGCTGAGGAAAAGAAAGCTTCGGGGTTTTTGCAGGGCGCAAGAATTAGGTTACAGAGAGAGAGAGAGAGAGAGAGAGAGAGAGAGAGAGAGAGAGAGAGAGAGAGACTCTGGCCGAGCGAGCGAGCGGGCGGGCGAGAGAGAGAGAGGTGATCGATAGGAGTTTTTAATAAACATCAAGAGATGATAGAGTGAGACAAAGGGAGCAGAGAAGAGGATCCCAGATTACATAGGGGAACCGACGAGAACTTTTTCAAAAGATGCAGAATAAGAAGAGGGGAAGGCAATAAAGAAGGGAATGTGAAAAGGGAAAGATAAGATGTGGACGTTAAAGGAACGATAGAAGGAAGGAAACAAGAAATGAAGGAAAAAACAGGAAAGCATCATAGAATGAAAGAAGGAAGGAAGTATGAGGGGAAGGAAGCAAGAAATGAAGCAATAGAAAAAATGGGAAAGTATAGAATGAAAGCAGGGAAGAGGATGGGAGGAGGAAGCAAGAAATAAAGGAAGAGGAAAAAATGATAAAGCATAGAATGAAAAAGAAAGGAAGGATGGGAGGAAAGAAGCAAAAAATGAGGAGGAAAATTTGGGAAAGCATAGAATGAATGAAAAAGAGGAACCAAGCAAGCAAAAAAATATGGAGGAAAAACCTGGAAACCATAAAATGAAGGAGGGAAGGGAAAGAGGTAGGAAGCAGTAAATGAAGAAAGAGAAAAAATGAAAAAAATACAATGAATAAAGGAAGGATGGGAAGAGGCAAGCAAGCAAGAGATGAAGAGGAAAGAAGGGAAGGCATTGAATGAAGAAGGAAATAAAACAAACAATTAAAAAATAAAAATAAAAATTTTGGAAAGCATAGAATGAACGACGAATGAAAGCGAGCAAGGAGGCTATAGGAAGCAAGGAGGAAGAAGAATAAGAAGAAAAAAAGAGGATGAGTGCCTTCTGTCTAAAAGCATTATATGGGGTCTATGCTTTTCCTCTATGCTTTTGCTCAACTTCCCAGAACCCAACCTATTCCTGCCTTAGTCTTCCTGGAACTCGGAAACGAAACTCGCTCTGTGGTTTATTTTCGGCTTGAACGAGGCAAATTATTATCACTGCAGCCTCCAATCCGGGCTTCATACGTCACACCTTCCGCTGTTTTGGCAGAACCGCACTTTTGGAGAATTCCGAGGAAGAGGAAGAGGGACCTTTTATTTCTCGGCCTACAACCTTTAAACTCGTAAGGGTCGACTGCGTTCAAGTGGGGAAATAATACAACAAAATATCGTCACACACTGGGAAGTGGGAGGAAATGCAGAAGGAACGTTTTGTTTCTCGGCCTACAACCTTTTAACTCGTGAGGGTCGACTGCGTTCAAGAGGGGAAATAATACAACAAAATATCGTCACACACTGGGAAGGGGGAGCGAATTCTCTCGATATGATCCGTAGATGAATGCAGTGAATATAATAAAATTACGTCAATTAGGAATTGATAAGATTTAAATAAATATATATAACATGCTCCTAAGAATAAATAATCAACACGAAAAGTATAATTACACTACAAGTTCACAGATGCTAAAGGAAACACAACACTGGTATCTAATTTGAATTTTACGTAATTTAGGTTGCCAAGTTAAAAGAAAAGCACTGGGGCACTTTGGGCCATTCAGCGCAAATGACAGGGAGTTGGTACGGCTGGACAGCAAGATAAAGAGATCCAGAAAATAACTGAAATAAAATATCATATCAGAAATATAACATAAATTTCTCTCTAATGTAAAAGGAGAGTAAAAACAGTGTCACCTTAGCGATTACGAATGTTCTTCTCGAGAAGGGTATAGCCACAGAACTAGGGTAAGGAATTCCTAACCACCTAAAATCTGAGAGAGAGAGAGAGAGAGAGAGAGAGAGAGAGAGAGAGAGAGAGAGAGAGAGAATACTTTTTCTATTTTTTTAAAATTAGGCTGAATAGAGAGAGAGAGAGAGAGAGAAGGACAGAGTAATTTTTCATATTTCTTAATTTCTTAAGACTAGGATGAAGAGAGAGAGAGAGAGAGAGAGAGAGAGAGAGAGAGAGAGAGAGAGAGAGAGAGAGAGAGAGAGAGGGTAATTTCTAATATTTTCTAGAGCTAGGCTGAACAGAGAGAAAATATTTTTAATATCTCACATTTTTCAAGACTAGGCTAAATAAAGAAAAAGTAATTCTTCACACTTTTTATAACTAGGCTGAATAGAGGAAGAGAGAGAGAGAGAGAGAGAGAGAGAGAGAGAGAGAGAGAGAGAGAGAGACTTTTCATATTTTGTTAAGACTGGGCTGAATATACGTATAAAAAATACAGATAAATAAAGGTATGAGTTTTGCTTAAAAGAATATTAAATTTTTTGGTGCCGCTTATCAATTTCGAAGTAAACTAAGAGTTCACTTAATAAAAAAAATATTAAAGCTGTCGCTATTCTGTCTATCTACGTTAATTTTATTTTGCATTAACTTTACACGCGTATTTTCTCTATTCCATTTTAACTATTTGTACAGGTAGCAATCGCAAACATACAATAACAGTTCTTATAAACTCTGGCGTTAGGTCCCTCTCTCTCTCTCTCTTTATATATATATATATATATATATATAATATATAATATATATATATATATATATATATATATATATATATATATATATAAATTTGTATAACATAATTAAATTTCTTTATTTTCCTATACATCAGAAATCTCTTCTCTGCTTTAATATGGATATTTTCTCTCCAGCTAACATTCTCCCGAAAGTACACACACACACACACTCTCTCTCTCTCTCCTTTCGTATTCAGCCCTGGCCTCTAAAGTTCCCCCTTTTAATTATAACAGAATTCTAATTCCTTTGTCTCCTTTCGGGTTCAGTGAAACAGCCTAAATGAAGTTCAAATAAAAGCCAACTTTCGTGAGGAGGATTAATTTTCTTCGCATCAAAACAAAAGAGAAAAAAATAAAAGATGAACAATGAAAAAAGTGAAGGAAAGATATATAAAATATGAACATAAATTACACCATCCAAATGATCTGTAGCTCAGCTCGAATCTATCAGCAAGGAACTTATCGCTGGAGTAAACAAAAACAAAAGAAGAAAAAGAAAACACAAGGCAAATTGGCCTCGTTCCTCGCATTCAGCCAACCACGTCGACCCAACGGGAAGTCTTTTACTGAATATGCGACATCAAAAGGAACCAGAAACAAAAACAAAAAATAATAATAATAAAAATAAACGCAAAGGAAATCGCTCGGTAACTATTAGTCTTGAATGGGCACAGCAATATGACTTTTGGCATTGGAGGTACCAATGTTGTAAATGCTTCAACACAATGACAACATTAACAAACACCCCCCCCCCCCCTTCATTACTCCCCCAGTCCCTATCCCTCCATCTCTCTATAGCACCCCTCCCCTCCCCCCTCCAAGTCCCCATACTTGCACCATCTCTCACCCTTCCACCAACCCCCAATCCTCGAGGTTGGTCTCTCTCTCTCTCCCTCCAACTACAGCGCTCTCGCCCGCCCACCGCCCCAAGGCCCTCCTCCTCCCCTCGAAGAGTTATGAACCAGAGGGGAAATGAGAGAGGGAAATCACTTTTTAAGCTTTTGTGGCTTGCTCTTGATAATTCTACAAAAGGTGAAACTATTCGACATGCGAAGGGGAGAAAGAGATTTTGATTGGTGAGGGATTTCGTTCCTCACTTTCATATATATATATATATATATATATATATATATATATATTAATATATATATATATATATATTATATATATATATATATATATATATATATTACATAAAGGCAAAATCCACGAAGGAAAGTGAAACAACGGAGTTACTGCTACGAGGCCTTTCGACTTGTCGTCCTTTACTAAGAAGACTGATATAAATATGAAACTAAGTTTACAAAGAAAGCTCGTATAAATGACCGGTAGGGATTATAAAGAAAAATACGTACTCTATTATATAAACTTTATCGCTTACACAGTAGTTCTCTGCATTAATCAAGTTAGTAACAAGGTCTCATTAAAACTGGGTGGTATCTAACCGAGATATTTATTGAGAACTGACTGTTGTCATCGTCTCGCAGCCGTAGAATCAATTCTGAGGCTACCAGACGATGAGCAGAGTTATTAAGGGATTCAGAGCTGATGGAAGGAACGCTGAATTTCGTCAATAACTTTTTACCAAAGCATCGGGTAAAAATGAAAATTAGCAAGTGTATATTTTATAAGCCGACCTAATTTTGCAAATATTATTGAGTACCTAAGTTCGATAGCTTTGAATTTCTAGAGTAAAATGAAGTCGCCGATGCCGGAGCCGAGAAAATCACAGAAAAGGATTCCAAAACCATTCGTGTCGTAAACATATGACGTCATGAGGCTCCGCCCATCCACCAGGTAGGCAGTAAGTCACAAACAGGTGAATGGATATGTTTACACAGCCCTCTTTCAGAGCAGAGACCATGACATAGTGCTTTTCGTAAACAACTTTTAAACCGACTTATGGATTTCCATGCCACTAAAGCACAGTGTTTCAAACGTCGTCCTAATTTTCTGAAGTATAGCATCGCCGTATGTGTTTCATCAACTTTTTTACTTAACAAAATGAGGTTAAAGCTGCGCTTACCAACCCAACCATCCGCAAAAATGGTGACGTGTATCACTGACGTCGGTATAGCGGAGTCCTCCAGTATACCTTATGGTTAAATGTCATTTTATCTATCCTGGGCAGTACGAAATTTTTTAAGACAAATTAATATATGGTATGATGCTATCCAAATTTTCAAAATAATTCTTTTAATCTTTAAAGTAAGAGGGGTACCTCTGCATCACAGAGTCATAAAGCATCACTTGTTCGAAACGGTTTGAGTAAGGCAAGAAGTTGTCCTTTTTTTTAAGAGTAAACGGATTAATTGCGCACATCTGTCAATTCAGTGTATTACCATAAATTAGTAAAATGTTACAAACACACAGAGCTTTATTGGCATGAAAATCGATACGTCGGTTTATAAGTGGTTTACGAAAAACACTATTTCGTGGCCTCTGGAATGCATAGGAGGCTTTAACAAATTCGAGAAAGCAGGACATGGAATTGTCCCCGTGGTTGCAAGACTGCATTTGTGCTACGGCTTGCCACTCCGTAAACCAGCAAGACTCGTGGCAAGAGCGAGAAAACCCATTAATAAATAATTATTTCTATAGTGGGTTATAGTTACACGGCAACGCTCATCTCTTGCTGCAGCAAAGAGAAGGAAACAGTGTCGAAATCTGAGGTAAAACAAACCGGGCTGTCTTATTTGTCAAGTAGAAACAATACGAATTTCAAGAAAATGGACGAATTCCAACCTAAAAACGTAGCCCCAACAGTTGCTGTGGAAGCTGCGATGAAACCTCTAAATAATGATAATAATAATGTAATAATAATAAAATTATTGAGAATGATAATGCAATCAAGGGGACGATGACAAATCCTGCAAGCCATCACTGATATCGCTGAAGCGTAGGACTGGTACTAATACCAATTCAATTAATGAATATGGCATCGGCAAGTGGGCATGGCAAAAGTCAAGAGATGTTTTCCCCATAAGTAAAGTTCTCCTCAGTTGGGGCAGAGCCTCATGACGTCATAGGTTAAACGTCACTATTGCGTTCAAAACCCTTACCTGCTATTTTGATGGCTCTGGCATAGGAAACTCACTTTTACTCTGATAAGTTCCAGAACTATTGAACTTAGGTACAAAATAATAATTGCAAAAATTAGGTAGGGTTAAAAAAGTATACTTGCCAACTTTCACCTTTATCCGTTGCTTTGGTGAAAAGTTATCGCCGAAAACAGTGTTCCATCGGCTCTCAATCCTTTAGTAGACCTGGAAGGCTTGTAACTTTTCCTGAACAAATATCTTCGCTAAATACCAACTAGTTAAAATGGGACCCTTTATAGATATATATATGCAAGTGTGTATGTGTACACACATATATAAATATGTGTGCGTGTATTTATACATAAAAATATACACTCACTCTCTCTCTCTCTCTCTCTCTCTCTCTCTCTCTATATATATATATATATATATATATATATATATATATATATATATATATATATATATAGAGAGATGAGAGAGAGAGGAGAGAGAGAGAGAGAGAGAGAGAGAGAGAGAGAGTATAAAGTATATTTTTATTTATAAATACACGCACACATATTTATATGTGTCTACACACACACATGCATATATATATAAAGGGTCCCATTTTAACTAGTTGGTATTTAGCGAAGATATTTATTCAGGAAAAGTTACAAGTCTTCCAGGTCTACTAAAGCATTGAGAGCCGATGGGACACTGTTTTCGGCGATAACTTTTCATCAAAGCAACGGATAAAGGTGTAAGTTGGCAGGTATATTAATGAATATGCCGATGGCATAGTCATTAATTGAATTAGTATTAGTACCCGTCCTACGCTTCAGCGATATCAGTGATGACTTGCAGGATTTGTCATCGTCCCCTTGATTGCATTATCATTCTCAATAATTTTATTATTATTACATTATTATCATTATAATTTAGAGGTTTTATCCCAACTTCCACAGCAACTGTTGTGGCTACGTTTTTTAGCTTGGAATTCTAACCATTTTCTTGAAATTCGTGTATGTATGTATATATGTATATATATATATATATATATATATATATATATATATATATATATATAGAGAGAGAGAGAGAGAGAGAGAGAGAGAGAGAGAGAGAGAGAGAGAGAGAGAGAGAGTATATTTTTGTATAAATACATGCACACATATTTATATATGTGTGTACACATACACACATGCATATATATATCTATAAAGGTTCCCATTTTAACTAGTTGGTATTTAGCGAAGATATTTGTTCAGGAAAAGTTACAAGCCTTCCAGGTCTACTAAAGGATTGAGAGCCGATGGAACACTGTTTTCGGCGATAACTTTTCATCAAAGCAACGGATAAAGGTGAAAGTTGGCAAGTATATTTTTTTACCCTACCTAATTTTTGCAATTATTATTTTGTCCCCAAGTTTAATATTCTGGAACTTATCAGAGTAAAAGTGAGTTTTCCTATGCCAGAGCCATCAAAATAGCAGGTAAGGGTTTTGAACGCAATAGTGACGTTAACCTATGACGTCATGAGGCTCCGCCCCCACTGAGGAGAACTTTACATAAGGGGAAAACGTCTCTTGACTTTTGCCAAGCCCACTTGCCGATGACATATATATATATATATATATATATATATATATATATATATATATATATATATATATATATATATGTATATCTATATATATATTATATTAATATATATATATATATATATTATATATACATATGTATATATATATATATATAATATATATATATATATACCCTATAGGTATACAAATACATATGTTTACCTATACAACTATAACACCATACCATATATATATATCATATATATAATAATTATATATTAATATTATATCCCTTTATATATATATATTATATATTAATTAATATATAATATAATTTATATATATGCAAATTTGTATGACGTCTATGTATATGTGTTCAAAGTTGTGAGAGAGAGAGAGGAGAAGAGAGAGAGAGAGAGAGAGGAGAGAGAATACCAAAAATTGAGTACAACTGTACCTGACCTCACCTCCTGACTTCCGAATGGAGTTCGCATTACCAGGAGGAGAATCTCGGACCTCCGCATTGTGTTCGTATCTCTACAGGGGGAGAAGGGGAGGGATTTTAACTTACAGAAGGGTAGGGGGAGGGAAAGTAAGGAGAAGAAGGAGTTTTCTCATTATCAACAAGAGAACTGATGTTTGTCTGTCGTTTCGCCTGTCCGTCGAAAACGTTGACCTCCGAATTGACTTCGCTTTACCTTGAAGAAAAAAGGAGGGTGATTATTTACCAAGTGGGTAGCGCGGGGTGGGGAAGGGAGGGGGAAGAAGGAGTTTCCTCTTTCTCAGCAAGAGTCTTTATCTCTCTCTCTCTCTTTCTCTCCCTATATCTGTCTGTCTGTCTGTCCGTCCGAAGCGACGAACCTTTTTCTGCAAGCCATAAATCTCGTCGAAAGAGGGACCGTACCTCGCGGAGCGTGGCGGGAGTTTTATGTAGTAACTACTTGCGCTGTTATTTCTCCTCGTTACAGTCTTGGTTTAGGACCTAATTTACGACGTCGTTATTAACTTATTTCGTCTTCTTTTTCCCCTGACCTCCGGTTCCTGATTAAGTGTGCCCTATTGCTCGTTTGTCCGTTCCCCTTTTAAGCGCGCGGGAATAGAGCGTCCGTCCCTTTCACCGGCCGTGTATTTTCACGTCGAAGACCAATGGGTTCCTCTTTAGTTTTTTGAATCACTTACCTCGGCGAGTTGCTCTTCTGATGTCAATATTGTTACTAATACAGTCTGGACTCGGTTGTGTTGCTTTGCCATTAATGCTTATGCTACTACTAATCTTCTAATGTCATTTATCGCCCCTGACTGTAACTATTTCCCAAAATAGTCTTCCACTTTCTTTAACGCTGTGTCCTAGTTATCTTCTAAACCTTTCTCTTCTTGTTAATTAACAATTTCCTAACTAAGCGTAATGTAAATCTACATATGAAGATGGATCGTAGGGTCACGTTATGTCCATTAGAATTTGTATAGGCCTTGTTAGAATTAGCAGCCTCGAAAGCGTAAGATACTTCCTTCCTTGACTTTATTCTTTCCATGTATTTCGATAATCCCAAGTGCCAACCGCCTGGTCGGCTGGCCTTCACGAGTGCCTAATGCCCAAAACCATGCAGTAACCCGCATGGTTATCAACATTTACTAAGATCAGTGCCACTAGGCAACCGCTACTTTAGTGCCACGTTTGGTACAGTGTCCGTTGTATTCAAGTACCATACCCCCACCTAACATAACCCCACGAGTATTTCATTTGAGATGCCTCATCAAGGTGAACTAACTGCATGACTTTGAATTCACAAAGTTAACCTTATAATTAAGTGCATGACTAACTGTAGGAATTACTATAGTAATAATTCTTAACCCTGTTTTTATGTTGTTACAGTGATTCATGACATATATATGCATAGAATACTTTCATTAGAACTTGCTATAAATGCTGCTTCAGAGTAACAACTGAACATTACCTAATGAATTTAAGTACCAGCAGCCCTTTATTCTGCGATAATGTAAATTTTTAAATTGATATATCATTTGTAGTAACATTGTCTCACAGAAACTCTAATTTTAAGATACTAAGTGCAACCAGAGGAGCTTTGATAAGAGAAAATACCATAGTCAGTCGAGTTAACTTGTTTGTAGACATTCACACCTCACAACAAATTCAAGGTGCGACATGTCAACTTGTTGGAGGCAGTTGCAACGGAGGGATACCCTTCCCAAGTCAACTTTGACTCCTTTAAGAGAATTTACCAAAAACTTGAATGGTTTTAGTCTTTTCAAAAGAAGTACAGTAACTTTTAATCACTCTGTTAACTGACAGGGTCATGGAAAACATTGCCTCTTCTTAAATCTCTTATTAGCGTTCCCGGGATACACTGTTAACCATTTCTCTCGACCACGTGACTGTCCTAAAACCTCTCTTCCAGGTAGAAAACCGCTTGGGACAAAGTTCCTGCCGCAGGCACCAGAGACACTGGTGATGGGGATTAACCAAAAGAGAAGTTGATGGCCGTTGTCCTGCTATGTGGCCGACCGAAATGTCACAAGATCACGGGATAGCGCCAAAACCCATGTGCGTGCCCATAGAAAATGGGGTGCTGAAGAGCATGGGAAGATAATCCAGAAGAAGTCAAAAACGAAGCCCAGAACTGTCCCAAACGGCAGAGATCCTGGCAGCAGATCCAGCAACATGGCCCCTTGACTCCCGCTCCATTCGAACCCTATCCCAGACAAGTGGCTGCTTTTCTAGCCCAGTATTCTTCCAGTGCTAAGTCCCTTAAACTCGTTCCCTCCATCTTGGTGCCACGACGAGGACCCCATCTCTCCGACTGAGGTAAAGTGCTCGCATTTGAGGTTTTTCAACAGTCACGAATTCTTTTATCTCCTACTGATTTATTTTCGATTCCCAAGTGCAATTTCCACATAGACCTGACCTTTATTTGTGCAGTGCAATAATTTAAATTCACAAGAATATTATCAGTGTTTCAAATCGAGACTTATTGGCGCCTTACACTCCTTTGATTGTGCTAATTTTCCGTCACGTAACTGCATGTGCTCTCAATTGCAGGCGGAGTTGCTTGCTGTGGAATCCCCCTGTTCCTATTGTGTGTGCGTGCCGTGGTTCTAGCCATTGCAACCTACTTACTCTACAGTGCCCTTGAAATGGATTTGCCCACCATCTTCAATTATGATTTGGTTATTGCAGTTTAGTTCTCTGGCTGGACTCTGTTTACCTGTCTAATTTATTCCGCATTCTTCTGATTTTGTGTTAATGTAAACAGATGCGATATTAAATGAACCTAAGTGTTTCATCTGCACCATCCCCTGTTGATAAGGCCTTCAGCTCATCACTTTCTTCTTATGTTTTACCTGATCCCGCAATCTCAGTCAGATACGTAAATTTTCATGGTAAGATAGTCCTTTCCTCAGTTGGATCATAAAGGGCACTTCCCTGCTCAGGACTTACAGTCCCTTACCAGAAATATATATATATATATATATATATATATATATATATATATATATATATATATATTATATATATATATATATATGTATATATATATGTATATATATATATATATATATATATATATATATATATATATATATCTGTGTGTATGTGTGTAAATAAGTTCTTCTGTTAAAATATGATACGTCTCAAGTATAAAAGGCCATTAAAACACTGGTTTAAAGATAAGGACTATATTTCGGTGGACTAACTTCCACCCTTGATAATGGTGGAAGTTAGTCCACCGAAATATAGTCCTTAGCTTTAACCACCAATGTTCTAATGGGCCTTTCTACTTGATATATTATATATATATTTATATATATATATATATATATATATATATATATATATTTATTTATATATATACATATATATTTATATATTAAATAAATTTAATTATATTACCATAACCATATATATATTATATATATATATATATATATTATATATATAATATATATATATATACCTTTACCTTTTCACTCTCCTATCGTTGCCCTATCTTAAATCCATATCTACTTAAACGAGCAAATCCAATCATACACATACTTCAGTTACCGCTGGTTTAAATATGTAACTTTTATTATAGTTCTTACCAGTTCGAAACTAGACTAGTAAATACCTCTCTCTCTCTCTGTAACAAGTCTGTTTCGTAGATTTAACGTAGTCTATTTATACTAAGCATAAAAATAATTGCATGGGTATTCAAACCTACACTGTATGGGAATTCTGATATTTCTCAAACGAGTAGTACCTCATTTGTCTTAAAGAAAGTACATTCAACTCGAAGCAAAAACTTGCACCACTCTGATGCACTTGCGAGTCTTCAAATCGAGATCCCCCTACACAAAAAACTTTTTACTTCCAGCCCAGTCCAGCAACCCTCACGTACACGCGAATGCAAGGGAGGGAGGGGGACTCCAAAAACCATTCCCAAACGCGTTCCGCATTCCCAGCAAGAAATTACGTTTACCCGAAGCAAAATGTAAATGTATGACACCCGAAAGATTAATGCCCCCACTCCGCGAAAGCAAGATCTGTTGCAACCCTATTCCCGACCATTCTCCGGCTATTTGTTAGGGTTACCCGATGGATGAAGGTGTATGGGAATGGTGTATGGAAATGGGTGTATGGAAATCCTGTTTCGTATGGTTGGAGTTGAATGGGGAATTTTTATCTATTGTTTTTTTTTTATTTGACGATTCTAAAGCAGTCCAAGTTGAGTTGGTTCCACAGATTCTTTGGGCAGGTTGATTTAATGTTTTCGTTATGTGGGGGCATGGTTTTGTATGCTTCGTTCTTACATGACTGTGGACTATTTGTAAGTAGTCGTTCCAAATTCATTCTTGTAGTTGTTCACCGAATTTTAAAAATAAGAAACAGCGCTGAGGAAGCAACAATTATATATATATATATATATATATATATATATATATATATATATATATATATATATATATATATTATATATTAATATATTAATATATTATATATTAATATATATATATATAATATAAGGATTATATATATATATATATATATATTATATATATATAATATTATATATATATATAATATATATTATATATAAATATATATATATATAATATAATATATATATATCTATTATATATAATATATATATATAATATTATAAATATATATATAAATATAATATTATATGTGTGTATATATATATAATCTATATATATATATATAATATATTATAATTACTATATATAAGTTTATATATACATATATATGTATGTTATCCCTTTAATAGGTAGATGGGCGGGGTGCGATTCCTGATTGGTAAATATTTTTTTTTTGTTCCCCACTCTGGCAGATGCTTGCAGTGATAAGTCTGCTCAAAAAATGTTAAACGATCATTGTGGCTGTTAAAAATTACATATATTTATATGTGCTTTATATATATATATATATATATATATATATATATATATATATATATATATATATATATATATATATATATAGTATATATATATATATAGCACATATAAATATATGTAATTTTTAACAGCCACAATGATCGATTAACATTTTTTTTTTAGCAGACTTATCACTGCAAGCATCTGCCAGAGTGGGGAACAAACAAAAATATTTACCAATCAGGAATCGAACCCCGCCTATCTTACAATTATATCAATAGTTTTCGAGGTTGCTGAAAAGAAAAGTGATACTACTGATGCCCTTTAAGTCTAAGTTCAGCCTGATAGGCATTTGGGGGGTGGGAAGGGGTGATATATGAAATGTCATAAATGCTGGGCCACGTAATTGAAGCAACTATCTACACAGGAAAGGAAGAGAGAGAGAGAGAGTTTATTGGTTTTCATTCCGAGTTTTCCCAGGCAATGCCGGCTTGGAAAGCAGTAATATTATATATATATATATATATATATATATAGATATATATATAGATATAATATATATATATATATATATATATATATATTCAGTTGTATTCCACATAGGAAAATGAAAAAAGGTATATCTCAGAAAATGCCCAACAGTTTCGTCCTCCAACTAATCAGACTGTGCGTGGTTGACACTTGTTTTATTTTTAATGGCAAATTTTACCGACAAAAAATTTGGAATGCAGATGGGTAATTGCTTGTCCCCAGTATTATCAAATATTTACATGGAATTTTATGAATCTAGAATAGCTAATTCAATTATGGCAGATATTGTTTTCTGGGTTAGATATGTTGACGATGTATTTGCGGTACTGAAAACTTCTATTGACATTCAGAAGATTTTAAGAGACCTCAATAATTTAGTTCCCTCCATAACTTTTACGGTTGACGAAGAAGACAATGGTGTTATCTCATTTTTGGATGTTACAGTTGTGAGGTCAGTTGTAAGTTCTAGCTACAAGTTTAAAATATACAGAAAACCTACTAATAACAATCTTATTATTAGCAATTACTCCTCACACAAAGTAGAAGTAAAACTCTCAGCATTAAGATCAATGTTTCTTAGAGCTCTTAATATCTGCAGTCCGGAATTTATCAATGAGGAACTAGAATTTATATATCAAGTTGGTATTGAAAATAATTTTAAATTGGAAGATATTGATTACAGTCTAAAGTTAGCACGAAAAAACATTTTATTCATATGAGGAGAAAAACAGAAAACTGGATTTTATATGTTTTATTTTCCCATACCATCCCACATTAGAATCTATAGTCTACCCCCCAAAGTTACTTGGTTTTAGTACAACTTTTTCATATCCTAGCACCATTGGAAAAACTTTAATTCATAATAGTCCGGAGAACAATGAAGGAGTCATATATAAGATCCCATGCAAGTGCGGTAGTTTTTATATAGGACAATCTGGGAAGACACTCGAAAAACGCATTTTAAATCATAAATATAATATACGAACAAATAATACGAGCAATGCTTTATGTGTTCATAGTAGTATGTGTAATGTACCGATTGACTGGCTCGGGTCAAAGATTTTGTTTAAGAGCACAGGTTTTATTGAAAGAAATTTGATAGAGACAGCTTGCATTGTTCACAGCAAAGGAAAAATTTTTAATTTATCGCCTGGTTTGTATAAATTAGATCCTTTTATCTTACATGTCATGAAACGTCAATACAAATTGGATAATGTTATCCATTAACTATCACATAGTATACGCTTGTTAATATGTACTGTATGTAATGCTGTTTCAAATGGATGTATTACCTCGTTAGATATTTTGGTATTTTTCATTTGCTCAGCTGCTATTCTTGTTTTTATTGTTATTTTACTGCTGAATAGTTTGTAGCTCAAACTGCTAGTTTTTGGTAACTGTATGTTTAAAACATTTTAGGCCTTTCTTGGCCGTATGCACTGTAAACTTTATCTCTTTCCTTAATAAACGCTCCAAGAAGAGGTCCATTGGAGGACGAAACTGTTGGGCATTTTCTGAGATATACCTTTTTTCATTTTCCTATGTGGAATACAACTGAATTACTATATCTTAGTGCCTAAGAAGATTACCAGTACTATATATATATATATATATATATATATATATATATATATATATATATATATATATATATATATATATATATCTTTCTTTGAAATTAAAACAGGAACCTATTGTACATGGATTGTTTAATATTAATTTGACCTTGAGACACGGAATTTCTTGTTCAATGATTTGTTTTAAATTGGATATGAATTTCAGATCAGAAATATGAGAAACAGTAGGATAAGATCACCTTTTTGGAACATCAAAATTAGGAGATAAGGGCTGAAAAAACCTCGCAAGTATTTGGTTGACAATTTTTAAAACTAA
Source organism: Macrobrachium nipponense (assembly GCF_015104395.2). NCBI lineage: Eukaryota > Metazoa > Arthropoda > Malacostraca > Decapoda > Palaemonidae > Macrobrachium > Macrobrachium nipponense. Next base: position 23,264,609 of record NC_087218.1, on the reverse strand, counting down.
GTCTTGTGGAAAAGAGTTGGATTTAAAAAAAAAACCAGCAAAAATTAAGTCTCATCATGAAAAATTTTCCAAGAAGATGAATACTTAGGGTAAATAGGGCCCTTACTATAGTAAGACTCACAATCCAAGCAACCTATAGCATAAACACAAATATCTTCAGACAATTTTACACGGTTATTTTTTATGATTTTTCTCCCAACTGTGTTAGGATACTGGAATACAATATTGTACCCGTGTTTTTCTATAATCAATTTTCGCGAAATATCTTTAAGCTCCTTGTTGAAAGGGAGGTAAAGCGATTTCTGAAATAACGGCTCTTCAGGTCTTTCCATTGGCTTTTACTTTCTGTAATGTTTGTTTGTATGTATGGTTTCCTGCTTTATTTTGCTTCCCGAGTTGTATATTATACTCATTTTAGTGATCAAGTTCACAGCAGTTGGACGAAAGACAAGCATTTTCCATATCTAATTTAATACACTATGTTTTGTAAAAGGAATTTCACTGTAGATATCACCTAACATTTATGTTAAGTACGACACAGTTCTTTTATATTTCATATTATATATATATCTCGATCGCCAATTCTAGTATCGCTTAATAAATTCCCCCTTGGTTAAGCATATATGAAAATATATTAATTCCGAGGTAGAAGCGAATTAGATATTAAGGACATTTGTAGTTCGATATATATATATATATCATATATATATATATATATATATATATATATATATATATATATATATATATAATACATATGTACATATACAATGTATATATATATATATATATATATATATATATATATATATATATAGTATATATATATATATATATATCCATACACTGACTTGATGCTTTAAATGCTGTTACAGTCACCTCCCAGAAACAGGATTCTCCCAAAAATGCCGTTATAATCCTGCAGGATTATGACCTGAAGCGCGACACCAAACGTCAGTCTAAAAGTTTTCAATGAATTGCTTTTTTTTCACAGAGAGAGAGAGAGAGAGAGAGAGAGAGAGAGAGTCTACAATTTACCGTAGAGAAATAAACAGCCAAAATCATCATAGTTCACTCAATCAAACCCTGTGATGTGTAGCACGAATATATATACTTGGAATTTTTACTCCCCACGGAGAAATAAAATCAGTTCCTTCTGACAGTAAGGCTGAAAATGGCATCCAACGGGAAAGCAGGAATTAAGTCACATGACACGGGAAAATGTACTCTGCGAAGCAACACCCAAGGGTCGAAAGTGGGCTACTCGACTCGCCGGGGGGACGGGGGGATTAGCGCACTAAGACACTGGTAGCTGTAATCTGCTGTAATCATGTTATACATTTTCCTAAGCTGAACGGTTGCTCCGGTTATTAAGAATAGCTTCGGGGATTAGCGGACGCAAGCTAATAGATTTATTGCCTTTAGCTGTTCCCGAGTGTTTAATTTTCGTTGCAATTTTTCATTTATTTCTTTTTCTTTAATCCGCTTTCTGCAATCGTTTTGTCATGTTTCTCTAGTAGAATGCGGAATGCTTTTTTTTTGTTTTACTTTTTGGCTTATATAATTTCTTATTAATTCATTCTAATTTCCAGACGTTAGTATATGTTTGTAATACAACTTCAAAACAGTACTTCGAGGTAAGTCTGTGGTATCACGTTGAATAATACCCACAAACAGCCTAAAATTCTAACATATCTGAGACTAAGCCATTTGTTCAATTGTTAGAAATCGGTATCAGAATATAAAGTCGAACGATTAGGCCAAGAGGACACAAACAAAATATAAACATAATACCCAAACTATTATTATTATTATATTATAATATCATTATTACTATTATTATTCAGAATATAAACTTATTCATATTTCAAGCTTCCAAGGAATATGGAGTTCATTAGAAAGAAGAGAAAAATACATAAAAAGTAATATATTGGAAAAATTTAAGGAAATTAATATAACACATGAACTGTACTAGTCACATTACTGAATTACGAACTCCTAGGTTTAGTAGACTTAAGTTGCTAGTCATGCAGAATGGAATGGAATGGAATGGAAGGTGCATTTAGGCCTAAGGCCAAGCGCTGGGTCCTATGAGGTCATTCAGTGCTCGAAGGGAAATTGGGATCGGAAAGGTTTGGATGGTGTAACAGGAGGAAAACCTCCAGCTTGGAGCCGAAGGGACGGTGCAAAGATTCCTTAAGTAAATGCCCACAGTACACCGTGTTCGGTGCACCGACGGCAATACCTCCTACGGGGTTAGTCAAGCGGACAAAAAAGGGGAACAGTATAAAGACAGAAAAAATGCCAAATTGCTTCGACGCAACGGGTGGTAAGGATCAAGCATAAGAGGCTTAGGGGCTATAATCTGATCATTCTGCGCCAAGATGCCAGTATTTTTTGCGTTAAGCAACTGTCTTTTGTCTCCTGGAATCCGGCAGGGAAATAATGCTCTTGGCGGGGTAGGGCACTTTTCTGAAATGTTTGTTTGTAAGGTGTTTTTACATTGCATGGAACCTGTGGTTATTCAGCAACGAGACCAACGGCTTTACGTCACTTCCGAACCACGTCGAGAGTGAACTTCTATCACCAGAAATTCACATCTCTCACTCCTCAATGGAATGCTCGAGAATCGAACTCACGGCCATCGAGGTGGCACGCCAACACCATACCAACCACGCCACTGAGGCGCTACTTATCTGAAATGCTGTTAGAGCTTATTTTTATTATCGCGACAAATTCTTCTACTGCTATTTCAGCGTTCTACCTCGCATTCATAATTCTAGAGAAAAATCTCATGGTAGGACGAGTCAATAAATAGGTGAAGAAATCCAGAATGGTGTATGTCAAAATATAGTATATAAGAATTATATATTTACACATAAACTACAGTCGATTTCTTCTCCATTCATAATTCTCATATCAAGATTATAAAAGTGTAATCTTGACATCACACAGTCAATAACAAAGACAAAAGATTGTTTGATAAATATATATGACTAACAACGCATAAAGCAACATCAACGACTATTAAAAAACAAGTATACTTTAAATGGCATAATAAAACGACAGTGGGAATTGACAACTACATGCTATTCCATCTCAACAGAATAACCAATGGAACAAAATCGCACGATTTATAATTTGGCTTTTTATAGCGCAAAAGGAACAAAACATCTTAGGAACGAAATTGTTCAGAAGAAAGCATAACGCCACCGAGGTCACTTGAATATGTCATTTCCTACAAAACATTTGGACAAAGGAAACAGGTTCCCTTCGTACATGTGTGTGCAACTTTGTACATTTAACAAGCTAATTCAAGGAGAGGACAGTGGCATAACTAGTGTTACTGGCGCTCTGGGCCGACCCTGAAACTGCCGCCCCATTCCGGTGCTAAAAAGGACTCAAGTGATGAAAATTAAACGCACATTTTAAGCCTTTTATGTCTCAATTATTCATTTTATTTCATACAGCTGAAACAAAAAACACCACAGCAGATTTACAACGGAACCCTGCGAGCTTTGTTAGAAACGAATTCGCAAATAACAATATCAAAGTCCAACTATTTAGTAATTTCATACATTATTCACAAAATATCGCGGTTTGACAATCTGAGCCGACTCAGGTTGATCTTAGTTTTTGATTAGTTTCAACACTTGGAGAAGCTTCTCTCACAAATGTCATCACTTATTCGGACAGTTGAGAACAATCTCAATATCATAACAGTATTTGGAACACGAATATCAAGGTTGAACTGTCGAATGAACCGCAAAAGCTCAAGCAGTCCTCCTTCAACAACTCTGGCCTGCTCTTGCGATGCATCAATTCTCAAAGCCGCCTTCGTTCTACCAGAACTCGTCCTTGTTAATGTCATCGGGAGGAGAAAGAAACCAGGGTTACCGTTGTCAGAAACCGCTCACTTTTTCATAAGTTGTATTTCATTAGAGATCTTTCACATTCACAACTGATCTCTGGTCCCCATCATATGCCGAGGGCAACCAGATTCGCTGAACAGCAGCATCAATAAGCAGTAAATGTGCCTGGCTGTCGAGGTCCTTTATTCCTCACATCGTTGGGCTGTGAACAGCCTCCCAGAGGAAGCCGTGCAATTGGAACTTCAGATGTTCAAACAAAGGTGCAATACATCACAGCCCTAATAGTATTCTTGCATATTAATACATTTTTTATCTATTTGTTTATTCATTTTTATTTTTAGTGAGTGGGGTCTCTTCCTTCTGTATTTCCCTTTACCTCGTCTTACTTCCTCCTAATGAACACCAGATTCTTTGGAAGCTTGAATTTGAAGTCAGCGGCCCCTGCGGGCTCGTTGCATATGAATAGGTTTCATCTTCTGAATAATAATAATAATAATAATAATAATTAATAATAATAATAATAATAATAATAATAATAATATTGTCCAACAGCAGAATCGACAAATAGCTGTTCAGTGTTTTGATCACACGAAATGTGCTAGAAAATCTAGAATTGTGCCAGACCAGACCTGCCGTTGCGTAAGGAGATCCGGATCGGTGAAACTTGCCAGATATATTAAACCAGGAAGCCGCCTCCTCCTCCTCCTCCTCCTTACACTGAGAATTTGAGGAAATCGACATAATTAAAGAGACTACCAGGGCAGCATACTGTCAGTTCTAAGTCGACTTTTCCCAAAAGTTTATCATCAAAAGAAAGTCGTCTAACGAGCATCTAAAACGTTTCACTAAATTCTGTTTAGAATTCATGAGATCATCATATCATGCACATACGGGCACAGATGAATAAACCGAAGGAAGAACTGGGGAGAATGGAAAAGTGAAACCTAGTAGATAGCGTGATAGGTGTTGGAATGGATAGGTCACAGTATTCGGGAAAAGCGGCATGTATCGCAGTATGGAATAGGATAGAATATACAATTTAGGCTGAGGACAAGCGCTGGGACCTTTGAGGTCAATCAACGCTGAAATGAAAAATGGGAGTAACAAATAACAAAGGTGTAACCGGAGGAAACCGTCGCAGTCGAAACAATCGTTAGAAGGGGGTGGGAAGTAAGATGGAAGGAAGAATATGAAAGGCGTTACAGTAAAAGGCATGACAAGCGCTGCAGCTAGGGGCTGAAGCAACGCTGCAAAGATCTTAAGTAATGTCTACAGTGCACCGCGTGTGAGGTGCACTGTCGGCACTACCCCCTACGGGAATTGTCGTAGTATGTGAAACAGTAGTTGATGAGCTGCGGATTAGTCTCTTGTATAAGTTACGAGGCGACTAGTGTTGGAAGCTTTCAGTACAATGCGAATGTGTAAAGTAAAAAAAAATAATATATATTTGGAAGCCATTCGAATGAACTGTGTAGTAAATGTGGAGTAAGAAGGGTGAAAAATTGCGAAGACGGGACATTTACCTAAATCACTGTTGAACTCTGAACCGATTCCCTTGTTAACAGCCAATACTTGCCAAGTCGTATAATGTGTTGTTAACCCGACATAAAAAAAAAAACTCTCTCTCTCGCACACATTCACTCACTGCTGGGTTTGCTTTTTCCAACAATGGTAATCTTGACACACAATTTTAGCTAAATAAGCTCTTTTAGCTACCTATCCAAAGACCTTTTAAAAAAAACACACAGACACACAGCTATCGCCTTCAATGCACGTGCGTCAAGACATAACGAGCTATAGCTACTTTGGGAGGTGCCTAGATGTCACCTAGAACAAGTACCACAGATCTTGCATTCCTCTGCCAGTTAAAACTGTTAAAACTATGAACCTCTGACCTATAAAAACTGACTAACACTGTTGATCACTGATTCGTATACATTTGTATGATCGTTTTTCAAGAGTGCATGGGAAGCAGGACTGATAAAAGTAGACGAAGACCCAGAGATATACAGAGACAGGAGAATGAAAAACAGAATATACAGACAGGGGAATGAAAAACAGAACAGAGGAATGGCACAGCAAACTAATGCCCGAACAGTAAATGAGACAGACTAAAGAGCTAGCCAGAAACGAAACATGGCAATGGATACAGAGAGGAGAACCCAAGAAGGAAACAGATAGAATGCTAACAGCAGCACAAGATCAGTTCCTAAGAATCAGTTATGTCCAAAGAACAATAAATGGAAATAATATGGAAGACGAGACCATAAACCACATAGCAAATAAATGTCCGGCAAATGTAAGTCAATATCAAAAGCCCTCCGATGGAAACTGTTCAAGAAACACTAGCTAGCTTAAAGTAATAAGTGGTACGAACACCAACCTGAGGGAGTGAAAGAAAACAATCAGGCAAAGACCCTCTGGAACTATGGTATCAGAACAGATGGGGTGATACGTCCCTTATAGACCAGACTTCACGTTGATTGACAAAATCAAGAAGAAAGTATCACTCACTGATATCGCAATACCATGGGACACCAGAGTAGATGAGAAAGAAAGAAAAAATTGATAAGTATCAAGACCATCCATCAGGCAAACAGGTTACCAAAGACGACTAGAGAGCCTGAACATGTATGGCTTAGAAACACAACGAATGCGAGGACAACTAATAGAAACATTTGAAATACTGAAAGACGTAGCAAAAGTAGACAGTAACTTATTTACGTTAAACAAAAACGAAACAAGAAATAATGGATGGACGCTAGAACTGAAGAGATACAACACATCCCATTGTGGGAACTTTTTTACATACAAGATATGTGACACATGGAACAAATTGCCATCAGAAGTTGTAAACAGCAACAGTGTGGAAGAGTTTAAAATAAAGCTAGACAAAATCATTAAGATACTGTGAATGAACAGTAAAACCTGCTCCTAGAAATAAGTGAGCACACGATGTCTCCTCGGATGAACTAACAGATCTTTGAGACATCCAAATCCTTGTAACGCCTTGTAACCTGAAATTAGAAATAAGAAGGATATGGAATATGCGAGTGGAAACTGTACCCATAATCATAGGAACACTAGGTAAGCGCCCAAGATCCTGAAAAGGAACCTGGAAAAACTTCATGCTGAAGTAGCTCCAGCACTCGTGCAGATGAATGTGCTTTTAAAAACATCGCACATAGTGAGAAAAGTAATGGACTCCTAAGGAGGCAGGATGCAACACGGAACCCGCACTATAAGAACCACCCAGTCGAATAGGATGACTGTGACAGACCAAAATGAAGAAGAAGAAGAAAAAAAAGATATATATATAAAAAAATATTAATAATAATAATAATAGTAAATATTAATAATAGTAAATAGTAATAATAATAGAAAAGTAATAATAATAATCTGGAGGTAATCTACAACACACCACGACACACATTCACCACTCTTCCCATATAATTGAGACAAAACTCAAAAACTGATCCTGCGTCACCCGACTAAGAAACTCAAGAGCACCACAACTCCATCCGCACTTTACGAATGGCACACCATTAATTATACAACTAATGCCCCCCGAATCTGCCTCCTTGGGGAATAGGAATCATGAAGTCATTTTGCATAATGGCTTCGCAGGGTCGGAATGAAAATGATTTATTAAACCCCAGGCCGGATTAGCATCTAGCACCTGCAAGATAAACTTTCAGAAGCACGGCGGTGTCAGGACCATAATCACGTCTGTCAGGAGGAGGAGGAGGAGGAGGTGGAAGAGGAGGAGGGGGTAGCAGAAATAATCTATTTGAGATTTAGAGAGTTCTGGGGTGGGGGACCCTGTTTTGAATAAGTAAAGGAGGAGGAGGAGGAGGAGGAGGAGGAGAAGGAGAGAGGAGGAGTAGGAGGAGAAGAGAGAGAGAGAGAGAGAGAGAGAGAGAGAGAGAGAGAGAGAGAGAGAGAGAGAGGTGTTGTTTGCATTTTCCTACGTTTTGCGACCCAAGTATGTTAAGACCCAAATGTAGGCCTATGTCAATAGTTTTTCTATTAGAATAACATTGCAGCAAAGATTTTCAAAGATTTCTGGGGCTGTTTTGAATACGAGAGAGAGAGAGAGAGAGAGAGAGAGAGAGAGAGAGAAGAGAGAGAGAGAGAGAAATGTTTGTTCGTGTTTCCCTACGTCTTGCGAACATGTATGCTAAGACCCATGTGTATGTCTTTAGTCTTTCTATAAGAATGACATAGCAGACGAAATGTCAAAAGAGTTTTGACTTTGATAAAACAGATATCTGGAACATCAAGAGAAGATACCATTAAGATACGCGGTGGCAATTATTCTTCGAAATGAACCAACGCATGAGAAATTTAAGTATCAATTGTGACAAATCATGCAAACGAAATTACTCCATAATTTAAGATAAAACAAAAAGGTTTCATTTTTATTGTAGGCATATGTCTCGAACATATGTTTAACCAAAGTTTATTTTCTAATAGGGGAATCAGAATCTCCCAACAATCAAAAGATGCTGCAAAACAGCGATATTTTCTGCTGAGAGATACGAAACGGGAAAATGACAGCCATTACCCTAGTTGCAACTCATGCTGCTACGGTATCTTACTCCCGGGAACGCATCGGAATGTAATAATGCAAACATTTACGTTACACAATACAATGATTCCTGTTTAAGACACTGCTCAAGTGCCAATACCGAGGACAGTGATCTGAGGCGGACGATAAAAGTCTATCTTTAGGGCTGTCATCACTTCCCAGTACACAGCAGCTGTTTCGTCCGATAATATTTCTCGTTTCAAAAGGAGTGCGATCCCATAATGCAACAGCGGCTATTCCCAGCGCACAATAACGCTGGCAGACTCCTTCCGACAATCAACGTTACCTGACGATCGCTTTTGGATTTCCTTCTGCTGCCCGGAATCAGTTGCGCTCTCTCTCTCTCTCTCTCTCTCTCTTCTTTCTCTCTCTCTCGCTCTCTGGGTCCCACGGATAATTCCCGGCTATTTCCCGAAGGACCAGAAGTATCTCAAGAATATCCCAAGCGAGTGATTTCTGTGATTGGAAGCATTTTTTTTTCTTTCTCTTATTGTCGATACTGACAAATACCAACAGCAATTCGAGAAAAACTATTTAATTATTACTCAGTTACTGCTCAGAGACATTCCTATACATTATTACTAAGACACACTCACATACAAACTACCTAATAACATTGTAATAAAGCCCATGGCAAACTATTCAGCATTTTAGTATGGCAGGTTTACAAAAGTAAAAACCAATCAATAGTAGCTAATAAGCGATTACAACATTAATAACTGAAAAGTTCATGAAAAGTAAATTAAATTAACGGCTAAGCCTATACGCTATTGTCAGTAACAGACACGGAATCAAGACGGAAATATAAGACAATTAACTATAAAAGCGATGCTGAGAGAGAGAGAGAGAGAGAGAGAGAGAGAGAGAGAGAGAGAGAGAGAGAGAGAGAGAGAGAGAGAGAGAGAGAGAGAGCAGATGTTTCTTCATCAAATCACTTTTTCACTTAGAGCTCCAAAGTATTACGAGAATACACTTACCAAAAAAATTCACCCTCCAAGTAAGGAATCAAGGATTAACCCACTGTAAAGCAAAAATCTAAATCAGGGGTTTCATAGGCCTACACAAAAGGCTCATCTAGCCTTTATTAGAAAGTTACCGCATAGACAACAATTACCCTTCAAAAAATTAATATATATATATATATATATATATATATATATATATATATATATATATATATATATATATATATATATATATATATAACCCCTTCAACTAAGGAATCAAGACTGAACCCAATGTAAAGCAAAGAGCTCACAAAACCAGGGGTTTCATAGGCCTACACAAAAGGCTCACACAGTAAATATCTAACAGCCTTTGTTACAGTGTTACCGGATAGTTAGCAATTACCCTTCAACAAACACACACACACATACACATACATATATATTGTGACAAAGTGCCAAGTATCTGGTTACTACACTTACCATTCATTAATTGTTACCTCACAACAGCCAGACACCTGAACCCTCATCACAGGTACTAAACGACTGAATACTCTAAAGGCAACAGTGATCCCTTAACAACTTACCAGTATTGCAGAAAATCAGACTAAGTTCATCAAAACAGGTGTGAGGTAATCTTGTAAGTAATTAAATTAATCAAAGGGCATCACTCCATCAACAACTTTAAAAGTCTAAGTATTTCCCTGATTTCAGAAGTCTAAGTACTTCCCTGGTTCTAAGTCACTTCAAGTAATTGAAGGAAAACAGATCAATTACCACTCTATGTTTCTACCTAACATAAATATAATTATATGCTGGTGTGAAAATAAACACTTATTAAAATTTTAAATAAAAAAAATTATTATTAAACTCAAAATTTATAAGTGAAATTCACAATATCAGGGAAAATTACTGTTACTTAAAAACAAAGTAAAGTTTAATTAATTCTTGAATTAAATTAAGTAAAATTAAATCAAAATTAATTTATCACAAAATTCAAGAAAATTAATTCAATAAAAATTCAAAAGTGTTAGGCAATAATTGAAATTTGGATATTAATTCACAAGTGCTAAACAATAATAAAACTTGTAAAGAATTCTAAGTAAATGCAAATTAATTCACAAGTGTTAAATTCAATTAAATGTGCAATGATTAAGTAATGAAAATAACTAAGTTAATTAAACTGTGAATGCAAATGAAAACACAGAAAAATGTGGAAAATACCAAAATTGCAAAAAGTATTAATCACACAGAATATAAAATGAAAACACACTTCAATAAGAAAATCAATAAATGCACAAAACATAAAAATCACTTCAAATGAAACAAACACAAAACACAAAAATTTGCAATGTGTAAAAACGTAAATAGTTTCCCTCAAACCATTGTAACTATTAGTTATTAGTTTTTACCAAACCATCGAAACCATCAGTTATTAGTTTCTTACCAAACCACTGACTATTAGTTATTAGTTCTCTAAACCATCGTAACCAATAGATATTAGTTGCAACTAATAAAATATAACACACTTTACCTTATTGGTAGATCAATTTTCTTTCTTTGCTGCAGCTTGTTTCACATTCACAAAAACAGGCGCCGTTACACACAATGTTTGTTCAGATTCCACAAAAAGCACTAAATAACACTAAATAAACTCTAAGAAATATCAAATCTGAATTTTACAAGTTACGAGTGACCATTTTACGTTACGTTAATATCAGTTATGGCGAGGCAGAGAGAGAGAGAGGTGTCTGAACGGAACGCGGTTCTAAGATGCAATCAAAAACTTCTTTACGGAAGCTGGACAGTGGAGATGACACAAAATGTTTTGGGCAATAATTCTTTCTAGAAGCTTCGAAAGTGATGCAACTTGACAGACAAAATGTGAAATCTGCACGTGGTTTCCGCAAAGCGTATGAAACAAGTTATGAACGAGTCAGCTCAACAAAGTCACGTACCCACTCGATCGATCGAAGCAAAAGTCCCTATCTGAGCCGTGATGAGAGAATTCCCAAAACACAGCAAAGACCTCGATGTCTCTAATCAAACGTGTTGACATAATAGGGAAACAATCCTAGTTTCGAACGGACAAAGATTTTCTCTCTCTCTTTTTTCATACTACGTTATATATTCTTTTACATTATGTTATGCCAAATCTGAACACACATTTAAAACATCCTAATTCTAAGCTAGCTAGGAATCTGAAAAATGTTGCACAATTCTACATAATATTTTATACAGTCTAAGAGGGGATATATCCGTTTTGAAAGTAGCAATATATATATATATATATATATATATATATATATATATATATATATATATATATATATATATATATATATATATAAGGTTTTTGTCACGAAGGAAAAAGGAAAAGCAAGATAGTCAAGAACTTTCGGTCTAGCACGACCCTTTACTAAGGGTCGTGCTAGATCGAAAGTTCTTGGCTATCTCGCTTTTCCTTTTTCCTTCGTGGCAAAAACCTTTATTTATACATAGCATCACGTTTTATATACTTCGCGATCAAGTTATTCATATACATATATATATATATATTATATATATATATATATATATATATATATATACGTATATATAGATATATATATATATATATATATATATATATGATATATATATATATATATATATGTGTGTGTGTGTGTGTGTGTGTGTGTGTGTGTGTGTGGTAATGGAAATTATGATTAACTGTGTAGTAGGAAATAATAGTGCTTTTGTGAAACATATCGCATTTGTAGTCGAGCATTTCAAATAAGGATGTGTTCAGGGATACTAGTATCATAATGAAGCACTTGGTCTCATTTTGGGTCTTGATAATGTAACGGCGACGTTTTCTCACACATCTTGAGTTAGGTGTGCCTTTGTTTTGTGACGGGCGGGGGAAATGAATATTGTGAATGCACTTGGGGAAGGGATAGGCTACACCAGAATATCTCGTTTGAGGTGAGGTTGGGCCTACTTTTAATCTGATGAAAACTTGTACTATTAGAAGAGTATGAAGTATGCGTTTGGATAAATTCATATTCCATACGACTGCCACATTTACGATAACAAAATATTTAATTGGTTAAACAAAAGAGGGTATGCCAGCATTAGACCAATGCCTCTACTTCACATAAGCAGAAAAGTGAAAAACAAAAAATTGACAAATAACAGTTTAAGGAGCTTACGCGCTTTCAATACCCATATAAATCAGGCCTTGATGACAGGGTTGCACAAACAACTTTATTTGCTCAAATATTCTTGATGCAACAATGGCATTTGTAAAGTACTTCAGTAATGATTCTCCTGAAATGTGTTGGTTGTCATACTGGCCTGTCTGAATCGTACGCTACCGTTATCGTAACCCATTCGTTTTAATTCTAAAGTCTTGGATGTAACGCTTCCATTAAATGCATTTTTACGTAAATTTAACAGATTTGTAATATAACAATACGCCTACGTGTATTATCCCCTTAATTAAGCAAAGTCTTCTCATATATCATAGCAAATTGACGCAAGTGAGCTTTATTATTTCTTATTATTTGTTAATATAATCTGCTACATTGTACGGTCTATACTAGGAGAATGGTTTACTATCTTCATAGATATTTTATTCTTTTGTGAGGCAGTAGTGGTTAATGCATTGGGCACAGTTGAGGATTCAGCGCTATTTATCTCGTGTTATTAACACAGCGGCATCAAAGAGGCCGCATACATACACACACACACACACACACATATATATATATATATATATATATATATATATATATATATATATATATATATATATATATATCTTTCCATGGAACTTCATTCATTCATAAAATATTCGATAACATTTGGAAAGTCCGAGGGGGCCAATTTAAACTCTTAACAATTTTTTCTATCACTCTTTCAATGGACGTCTTACTTGACGTTTATGATTTTTTTTTTTATGATGTCTGCAAGCTCGTTTAGGCACAAAGCAGAAATTCAGATGGAAGAAGTGGCAGAACCTGACGAAGAGGAAGGCTGACACAAGGGCTGAGAGAAAGCGGAGAAAGGAAAGTCTGCAAGGAACTTGCACAAGGAGACGAGGGCCGCAACGAAGACTGGGAAAGCGCTCACTGCTGGTTTAAACAAAACCGCTCAGCAGTGATTTTGCACTACGATAATATCCCATCATTGAGACATCATTGCCGTCAAAAGAGCAAGAGGAGATAGATATGACTATTTACTTACGAGAACCGAGGAGAAAGGTTTTCCAAATCCCTCAAGAATCCCACAAGAAAGCGCCCTTCAAGTCAAGACACACATGGAGGAGGACGAACAACGAACACACTGTCTCCGTCTGTCTCAAAGGAAGGAAGAAAACTTCGAAATGCAGAAGAGAAAAATCGAAGCTTCCGACAGATCCCCAAACCAACCTTCAGCTTCAAGCGTCTTTGACTCAGCCTATCGACAAGAGAGTCCGCCCCCAAACAAAAGAAAGAACAAAAGCAGAACAGGTACAAGATATCCTAAATTCTGAAATATATATATATAATAGATATATATATATATATAATATATATATATATATATATATATATATATATATACAGAAATTCTGAATATATATATAAATTTAAGAGTTGGAGCGATAGAAGACTTGACTGCTCTTGGTTTGGTGTGCAGCGCCATTGAGCAGAGGGAAGGCGCTCTTGCTGGTTAAACAAAACCCCTCTGCAATGATTTGGCCCTGTGAAGACACCCCCCTGCAGTGAGGCATCATTGCCGTCAAAATAAGAAAAGAGCAAGAGAGAGAGAGATGAGAAGAAGAGAAGACGAGAGAGAGAGAGAGAGAGAGAGAGAGAGAGAGAGCTAAAAACAATTTCGGAAGCAGATGGAGGATCTAGGCTACTTGTGCAGGAGTAAGAGAAGACTTTTGGAAGCGTTGAAAACACTATGAAACAAAGGAAGAGAGTGGTAAACTATGGATTTTCATTTATCGTAACCCGTCATAAAGTCAATCTTTAAATGAAAACAAATGAGTATTTACCCCTTTTGATGAAATAGAAGAAAATATTAGGCCCATATGCCAACTTTGAAATGAAATCAAACGATTACGAATTTAATTATATTTCCATGAAACTTCGTTCATCATAAAATATTCAATAAACATTATGAAAGTCCGTGGGGTCAAATTTGAACTTTACAAATTCACATGGGCGTATCTAATTCGATTTTTCTACCACTTTCACTGGACGCCTTACTTGACGTTTATGAATTTTTTATGTTGAATTACAGCTAGAGCATCGTGTGTTGACGCAGTTGGCTGCTACGGAGGGCTGAGGAAATTAAAAGACTGTATCGTTAGTGGCGAAGTTTTGCCTGCACAGTCCGACTGTGCAGTTACCTATAACTGTGCAGGCATAACTGAACGTAAGTGGGGGCTTAAGAATGTTGACATGCAACCAATACCGGCGTCTTCACAAGTTCACATACGCCTGGCAATTCAGCATTTTTTCCACGGCCTTCCTACTTCTACCCAAACGAACATTTAGTTGGCAATATGTACCAAAAAGTAGCATTACATGTGGCAAAATTCTCTCCTAATACTGCTCTACCTCTGACCACAATGTGGGTTCCAGATATTAATGAATAAAAATTTGCAAAATCTTACCACCTTCCTCAACCACAGGAACAACATGGCGAGTCTAATGGATGACTTCCGTGTCCGTGGAGGTACTACTCGGTGTAAACGCTATCTTATCGAAAGTTTAGTTGGCTCAAACTTCCACTTCATCTAACAAAACAGAAAACTAACTTCACTACACCGTAATCATTCTAAATCAAGTTAACAGCAGCATGCACGCCGAAATCACTAGCCGAATCACTATCGTCAGGACGAACAGTATCTCCTTCGCCAAGTGAAAAACTGTCGAATATGGAAAAGAATATGAGTAGAACGTTGGTACTGCAGTTGGTTACGATTCACGAACGATCGTCTTGTATTGGTGAATAATGTTTGCATGCGTGAGTACAAGGAACGATTTTTTTTCTTTTTTGCTTTATTTCACTTTTATCTCTCTTTCTCAAGGAGCTTTTGCTAGTTGCATAATTACTATTTGGAAACTCTCCCTCCCACCCACCCTACGGCCCTGGACTTTGCTTCTCATGTCGATAAGTTTACGATCTTGTCCAGTGTCGGTGATCTGCGTCTTGTTTCCGTGTTTACGCCAGAAGAGGAAGGCTGTATGGACTGTGCGGAACGGAAATTGTTATTTTGTTCATATTAGTGATTTTACAGATGCAGTTTACGGGAATTATCCCTCTCCAAACAAATAATCTTGTGCACTTCTCAAGAGTATAAGACACAATGCCTTTTGACGGGTGAGTAACACCAGCAAGAGTAATTGTTTGAGTGAACGCGTTCATACTGTAGTAGTTACCGTAACATTTAATCGTGTGGCATTTACCAGTTTCGTGGCATATAATTGTTGCATTACAACGATGTTTAATTATTTCAAATGCATTCGCCACTAAAGCAGAGTTGTAATCAACTAGGCCTATAAGCCATTTTAATGGCCTATATATCCGTTTCTTCTTTCCTACGATTAATTTGGTTGGAAATTTGTCCAAATTTAATGCATTCGCCCATCATCATTGTCACATTATTGCACGTGGAATGTTTAGAGACGTCAGGATTCATTATGTTTAAAATGATATAGGTTGGGGTATTACCTAAGGCAGGAGAGGGAAGTTTTGGGAAGGTGGCCATTCGGGGAGGACTAGGCCTAAGGGTCGTTCTTTTTAAGAATATACCTTGTTTTTCTTGACTTAATCAGTGAATTAGTGCCTGGCGGGTAGTCGATTTTGATGGGACTCAGTAAAGGCGGTAAAGGATATGGAGCCAGCAACCTCATCCCAGGAGACTTTAAGAAACGGCCTCCTAATAACATCTGAATGATATATATATATTATAATATATAGAATATATTATAATATATATATATTATATATTATACATATATATATATATAAATAATGTATATAAGCTATATATGTATATATATATATATTATATATATATATATATATATATATATGTATATATATATATACTATATATATATATATATATATATATATATATATATATATATATATATTCATCTAATAAAATCCAATTCAGAGAGCCACTCTATTTTAACTATTTATAGGAAGTACTACCTTCATTCTATCAGACACCCCATAACCTATTGTATACACAGACCTAAACCAGACTACCGAAGGAAGGAATCCGAACATGAATCATCCTTTTAAGACTTAACAAATTGCTCCTTATAACTGTGGCAGCGGAGAAATAATTATTAGCCGTAGGGGGCCTTGGGTATGATTTAAGAGATAATGTTCGAGGTGCAGCTTATTCCTGACTGGGGTTGTATTATGGAATGTAATTCGAGTGTTAAACGGGTTGTTTTTCTCATTTCAGTTCCTCCTCATTTCCCCGGGGGACGAAGGAAGTGTTGGGTGGTAGGGGTAGTACCTCAAGCTGCCCACTGTATGCATTACTTTACGTTCTTTGCAGCGTCCATTCGGCCCTTAGCTGAAACCCCATTCATTCCCATTGTTGAAGTTTCTCTCTGGACGAGTCGGTTGCGTACTCGCCTACCGATCTGCAGCCAGAGCGGAATCAGAGGAATTATATTTCTGGTGATTAGAAATTGATTTCTCGATATAATGTGGTTCGGATCCCTCAATAAGCTGTAGGTCCCGTTGCCAAGTAACCAATTGGTTCCTAGCAACGTAAATAAAAATCTATCCTTCTGGCCAGCCCTAGGAGAGCTCTTGATCACCTCAGTGGTCTAGTTAAACCAAGATATACACATTCCTTCTATTGTACCTCCGTTCATATTCCCCTTCAATTTTACTCTCCACCCTCTCTTAACAATTTATTATTCATAGTTTCCTCCTGTTACACTTGGCTTTTGGCATAAATTTTAAATTTCAATTACAGTACTGTAGTTTTAATTACCATCGGTTTTGTTCTTCCACTGATAATAATGAAGGTATTAGGTTATCATTTACTGGATTTAAGTTGAGAATATTTATTTTTGTTTCGTTTTAAAAGTGGATGCTGATGATGATAGCTGAATCAGATCTCGCCTTGTCTTTTAATAGACAAGAATGATGGTGAAAGAAAATTTATCAGCCATTATAGTACAATGCTGATATTGACTGCTCATCAGCCCTCATCTTTAATGTATTGGGATTATCTTCCTTATTTCACTGATGATTATGATAGTTGACTATCATTTGATCATCTCAGTTACCACCTTTTAATGGATGATGATGATAGTGTATCCACATGTGTTCAGTTCTTTAATATCCTTTCAGTACAATAAGTTTTGTTGATGGACCTTCTGGAAAAACAGTAATAATAACATATTATTATTATTATTATTATTATTATTATTATTATTATTATTATTATTATTATTATTATGCCATGAGAATTTCACTTGGTGCAGTAAAGCGTTCACCTCTTTGGATTTGTTCATTCTACCTGTATAGTAGTTTTTTAGTAGTAGTGCTTTTATTATTATATTATTATTATTATTATTATTATTATTATTATTATTATTATTATTATTATTATCATAACAAAAAACACCCGTATTTAATTGTGTAAATCTTTCCCTTTCTTGTCCACAGCCTCAGAGATCGTTATTCGGAGTAACGCGTATCATAACTATCTGGCGAAATGAAACGACGCCGTAATTCTCGTCTAATAACTGCTGGAAGTGAAAGGCACCTAAATATTTCCCTTAACGACTGATAATCTTAGGTTAATAAGGTTCTAATTTACTCAGTAATTAGTAAGCGCCGATTGTGGAAATTATCAGGGAGGAACAAAATAGTCCTAGAGAGAGGAAAAAAAAACAACTTTTTCTCGCTATCATAACAGATTAACAGCCATCTGGAACCGTACGGTAAGATAATTAGACGGTAACTGACGGAATTGCAGAACATTTGACTGACAGTGAGACAGTGAAAAGTGATGTATATTCGTGCTCATGCATCTCTCAGCATTTTGTTTTATCTGGATAAACTAAGAGTCTGATTTTGTATCATTGTAAATAAAAATTTCAAGGACATTCTTCGTATATACGTCTTCATAAAAAAAACTCGTATTTTGTATCAACTGTGTAAATAAAAATTTCGTGGACATTTATCGTATATATTTCATCTTACAAAATTCAAATTACGTATTACTTTAGGAATGGTAGAATGGGAAATAGGATTAAGAAATGAGACGTAGGAAGGATGGGAATAAAGAGAAAAAGCAAGCAAGTAAGATGAAGCGAGAGAAAGGACCAGTCTTTTAGTCTTCCCCCCTTAGTCCTGTAATTCACTTTCACCCTATGCCCTGCCAACAACCTCCTGACCTCTGCATACCCCTCTTTCTCTTGTTGTAAGGTTTCTCTTCCCATCCCCCCTCCCCTCCCCTTAAAGAAAAAAAGTGCTGAAGTTCAGAGGTTGAATTCCTCTCATCCGAGAGAAGTCAAGAACCGCAAATTTCCCCACCGAAAACTGCAAATGGGTTTGGTCTTCTCGCTGTGCCTCAATTGCTCTTCAGATTTTGGGTTGTCTTTCTGTTTCCCCTCTTTTTGCGTGTGTTGGGTGGGAGTGCGGGGGGGATGGCGTGGTGGGCAGGGGAGGAGAAGAAGGGGAGAAAGGGGGTTGGATGGGTGTATGTATGTCTGGTGAGGGTTCGTTAGTTTCTCTGTTTGGATTTCCTGCGGAATTTGTTAGTTTATTGGCTTCGATTCTTATTTTTGTTCCTCGGGCAGGTGGCTGGAAGTTGTGTTCGTTTCCAGTTTTGGTTAATTATAAAAAAAATTGGTCGGACTTTGAAAAGAATGTTTAGGTTGAAGATAGAAAATAACAGACTCAGAATATGCAGCTTATGATGTTTTGCTGGTTAACACAGCATAATTTGCATATTCTGAGTCTTATTTTCTATCTTCAACCAGTTCCTCGTTGGACAAGTGGTTTTCGCGCGCGGCTGCCAATCCGGTGGTCCGAAGTTCGATTCCCGGCTCTGCCAACGCGGAATCAGAGGAATTTATTTCTGGTGATAGAAATTAATTTCTCGATATAGTGTGGTTCGAATCTCACAATAAGCTGTAGGTCCCGTTGCTAGGTGACCAATTGGTTCCTAGCCACGTAAAAATATCTAATCCTTCGGGCCAGCCCTAGGAGAGCTGTTAATCAGCTCAGTGGTCTGGTACAACTAAGATATATTTTTTTTACTATCTTCAACCTAAACATTCTTTTCAAAGTCCGACCAATTTTTTTCTAAATTTCCAAAGCTTGCTTGATTGAATATACCAGATGATTACAATTCGTTACTGCTTAAGGGTTGCTAGATTTGTCAAGGTACAGTTAATACTTTTTTTATGAACTTTGGGGTTTACCACAGGGGTGGCTTAAAGCCTCATGATTTTTGGTTACTGTGTATGTGCTATATTTGTTTTCACAGGGTCCAGAAGACGTTTCCGTAAGGTATAGCCAAACAAAGGTTTCTTTTATCACTTTATTTTCAGTTTTATTCCTGTTGTCTTCTCACTCTATTAGTTCCTTTCTTTCGCTTATTGGCATTCTGGTCATTGGAAACTTAACAGCAATCAATGTAGTTTCATGGCCTCACCACTGATGATAATAGTGAAGAAATGCACAGTGGTGTAGATAACACTATACATCAAAAATATATGTACAAAATGAGAGTTTTGGAGACCCTGCTCGATTCGCCTTCTCTAGATGAAAATCGAGCAATTATACGACAGAGCTCGTCATATATATATATATATATATATATCTATATATATATATATATATATATATATATATATATATATATATATATATATATATATATATATATATATATATATATATATATATATATATATATATATATATATATATATATATATATATATATATATATATATATATATATATATATATATATATATATATATATATATATATATATATATATATATATATATATATATATATATATATATATATAATATATATATATATATATATATATATATAGATATATATATAGTATAATATATATATATATACTATATATATATATATATATATATATATATATATATATATATATATATATAATGTATATTATATATATATATATATTATATTATATATTATTATATTATTTGTGTATATAAATACATTGTTGTTATTGAGATCGGGGAATCTTATAGAACAAAAGAGCTTTCGGAAACAGAGAAAGATGGCGGATACTAAGAGTACCACAACACTACTACATCACGTAACGAACATAAGTGCGGGCATAAGTCCTTTCAGAGGGATGGTAGATGGCGTTCTATCACAACCTGTCCAAATTTTTATTGAAGGAGTGAATAATTATTAACGGGAAAGAATATATCGGAAGATATAGAGGCATTTAGAGAGGCGAAAGCTTTGCTAGATTTCAATAGGGGAGACCTCTCCCACCGTTGCAGGAGTTTCCAATTTACAAAATGTCGTACCTGGACGGATTTGCAAGCATTTTTGAAAACAGCTTATGGCTCAAAGGAACACGGAGATATGGTGAGGTTCCTTCGGGGTCTTTATAAACTATGGAAGGGCACTAATAGCCTCGTAGAACATAGTTCAAAACTTTTTGATGCAGTGGCAGATTGGGTAGGAAAATTTAAAACATCTAAATGGGCTACAGGGAGTAATGTCTCTCTTGAAAACATTCATAAACTGATCTAATTTTTCCCTGCTCTTGCACGATGTACCGGATGCGATAGTGAATAGCTTTGATGAAAAGATTGAACCTACTTCAGACGAAGAATTACCTAATGCCCAAATTGAGAAACATATGTCTAAATGTCCCACTGTAGATAGTACAATTTTTAATGGGACAGGCCCGAGGGATAGAGTGCAAAGAGACACAGAATTTTCTCCTCCCCGTCTGTGCGCAAAAGTTGAATATAACAAAAGATCGATCGATCAAAAGACAACAGGCAGTGTGCTGTTTACTGCAATACACCAGGGCATCCAAAGAAATATTGTGTAGGGTTTAAATATTGGTGGAATGTGTAAGAGTACCCATCATTATTGGCAGTCTTGTCCGTCTCAGATACGGAGAGATGTGAGGCCCACACCTCAAGGTTCTGGTAATTATAATGTGAGAAGTTTCCAGGCAGGTCAAACCAGAGGACAAAGGGATCGGCGAAATTTTTGGAAGCCCGATCAACAAAAAGGGTACAGGTGATTGGTACAGTGGGGCTCAAATCTCATGCGACATGATTCTTTTTGTATCGTCCATATTCTCAGACTCAGCGTGATGTTGCCAAGTAGTGCTATTTTTTTAATTTTTTTATTTGTAATGTCATTCACGTCGAAAAGTTTGCGAATTCACAGCTAGCCTTATTTTCCTTATGGTTAAATAGATATGATCCCTTTTATGCATTGGTAAAATTCTTAATTTGTATGATTTGAATTGATTTTTTTTTTTTTTTTTTATCTTTACGTTGCTCAGTTCAAGTGTGGTGCGATAAGGTTAGCAGTGCCAGCAATGAAAGCACACTTAACATGCTCCTCGGACTGATCAACATAACCATGTCTGCAGCATTATGACAGTAGACCTAATAAGCTCAACAGTCATAACAACAATTTCAATGTAGGAATATGAATTAAAACAAGTTTTATTTGAATGTTGAAGATTTCGGCTGCGTTTAAGCTGCCTGTATGTTGGAAAATGTTTTATAGGCCTACAAAAATAATCTAAGCCATCTGAGATGTAATCTGTTACTAATGAATTTATGTGTAGAGATCACCTGTTCTTTGAGGAATATGAATTACAACCAGTTTTCTTTGAATGTTGAAGTTTCAGGCTGTGCTTAAGCTGCCTGTATGTTGCAAAATGATTTATAGGCCTAGAAAAATAATCTAAGTTTTCTGAGATGTAATCTTTACTAATGCTTTTATTTGTAGAGATTACCTGTTCTTTGAGGAATAAAAGATGATGATGATTTTGGTTATATGGAGAAGATGGTTATTAATCGAAATATCATAAGTATTAATATCATGGCAATATGGAACACTTGTTTTTCAACTGGTTTACAATATTATTTTCTTAAAACTCCTTCTCCTCGCTTTTGGCGTATAATTTATTCTTTCATAAGGCAACTTGAAGTGCAAGAAGGTGTAGATAACCTCATTAGCTTTCTGGCCAGAAATTGTTGATATAGAGATGTGAATGTTAAGTGTAAAATAAACAAATCTAACACCTAGGCCAAGGAATAATATCTTGGCTTTGACAAATAGGCGAATATTTGCTAGTATGCTATCAGTTTTGAAATATTTAAGAAAGATAACAAATAATTATGTATGAAAATCCAAATATTCCTTTAACACATAAAGTAAATGTTT
Organism: Macrobrachium nipponense; assembly: GCF_015104395.2. Taxonomy (NCBI): domain Eukaryota; kingdom Metazoa; phylum Arthropoda; class Malacostraca; order Decapoda; family Palaemonidae; genus Macrobrachium; species Macrobrachium nipponense. Next base: position 23,241,738 of record NC_087218.1, on the reverse strand, counting down.
TCAAGATAATTTAATGGTCGCTACTCATTGTAGACCTACTTATATACCAGGTGGTTGTTGTTGCACCGACACTGATACGTCACACATGCTCCCCTCACACGTTGATATCTGAGGGCGCATTCTACTTTTGTATATACATATTTACATTTTTTCAGCGTTGAGGGTAAAAGCCATCAAAGAAGACTATTTTAAATTTTATGTTTGCTTTGGAATCATTATTGATTTTACGATATTTTTTTCCGTTTTTTTTTTATTTATTTAACATTTGAACTGAGGTTTGATGGCGACTTCGTTTTGGTCAAATACTTCAGCAATGAGTGAACGAAAGTTTTGAAAAAGTTTCGTAAGGGTTTTTCTGAAATTTGGCAACACGTGACATTTTCTTACAATTTTTAAATATATGAGAGATTTCACTCTTATGAAACATATTATGGCCTTATTGCATGCGATACTCGCGTTTTCGCATTGAAATAAAAGATAAATATGGAGCATGCTAGGTTGCCAGTTAGTGAATTTTGAACGAAATCCTATGGAGTCATGTCGCATGAGATTTGAGCATCACTGTACATGCCATTGTGGTCCCGTGGGGGACGCCCCAGAGCCCAGGCCTATAGTCTATGGAACAGTAGGGGATGTGGATATCCTGATATTTATAGACTCGGGGGCATCAATAAATCTAATGGACCATAATTTGTATCAATCCATGTTTTCCAATTACCCTTTGCAACCCTCAACGGAGACGGTGTGTGATGTGCAAGCCCATAGATTAAATACCCTGGGTTGTGTTCAGATACAGTTTACTCTCGGTGACAGAGTGTTAACAGAACCATTTTTGGTAATGAAAGGAATTGCGTTGGGCAACAGACTTTTGCTGGGTCATCCTGCATGTAGAAGACACAAGATTTCGATCCATGTGGGTGTTAATGGAATAACGGTCGGGATACCTGGTGTTTTTCTGCCTTATGAGGACGTGAATAGAACAGAGGACATGGAGGTTATTGAAAGAGGAGACGTTCTCGGTGATATTAATGGCGGTGATATTAGTGTTATGGAGAAAGGTAATATTAAAACCCACGTTGCTGATATGGGAAATGATTACGGGGGTTCTATCAGAATTCACAGTGATAACAATGGTGGTGATGATACTTTGGATGGTGATGTTGATACTAATATTGATGTTATTTCTGATACTAACAATGCTGGGGATGATACTGAGGGTGGTAATGTGTATGGAGCGGTGGCAAGGGGAGGTACTAACCACAAATATAGAGGTGTTTTATCCGAAGATATTGTGTTACTACCTGGTTCGAAGACTATGGTAAAAGTTAAATTGAAGGAAATGAGAAAACCCACAGATGTGTGTGTTATTGAAAACAGCAAAGAGCTTAGAGGGGTTGTTAGCACGGCATCGGTGAACAGTGTATCCAAGGATGGGTTTACGTGGTTAGAGTTGCTAAACTGTAATGATACAGTTAGGAGATACCAGAAGAATATATATAAATTGGATTTCCAAGATTGGAGTTGTGATAGTGGTTCAGTGGCTATCATAGAGGGGAAACCTGAGTTTTCGGAGGAAGAAATGCAATCAAGGAAACGAATATTTAGAGAACATTTAGCTAATGCGGATTATAGCGAACACATTGAAGCGATAAGCGGGCTCTTGGCAGAATTTGGGGATACGGTAGCCTTACAAGGTGATAAATTGGGGTTGACTAATGTGTTAGAGCATAAGGTAAATTTGGAGAGTGGCACAAAACCTATTTATATTCCTGCATATCGCATACCTTTCAAAATCAGAGAACAGGTAGAGAAAGAGGTCAATAGATGGGAAGAAGAAGGAATCATTAGACCTAGCGTGTCTCCTTACAACTTTCCCTTGTTAGCGGTGCCTAAGAAAGATAGTTCTGTCCGTGTATGCGTCGATTTTAGATGTTTAAATGAGAAGGCGATCCCTGACCGCTATCCAGTCGTGTGCATACCAGATCTTTTTGTTGAAATTGGGGGACATAATATTTATAGCTCAATTGATTTGACACGGAAGGGTTCCAAGTCGCGCAAGTCACTAGCGAGGCCATACAATGGGATATACCTCTCATAGAGCAAAGGCAAGATGAAGACGAGATTTTAGCAGATGCAAAAGCATTTCTAAGAGGGGAATTAATTAGAAACGTTATAAGTTGCCTTTTTCGGGTTTGGAGTTAGAAGGTAATCTATTGGTTAGGAAAATTAAATATAAGTTGAGAACCAGTGAAAGTAAAGGAGATACGACACAGATCGTAATTCCGAAGGTCCTAATTCCAGTGGTTTTGGATATAGTTCATTGCAGGTTCGGTAGTCCACACTTGGGAATAGAAAAAACGTATGATGAGGTTCGTGCTAAATACATTTGGAAAAAATGGGGAAAGATGTGGAAAATTTTGTAAGGAATTGTGCGGTGTGCAACACATGTAAGCCTGCAAGGACAACTTCATGCAAACTAGGATCGTATCCTATGCCGAGTAGACCTTTTCAGAGAATACATATGGATATCCTGAGTCTAGATATGCGAACAAGTACTTGTTAGTGATAATGGATGAACTTACAAGGATAGTAGAAATTTTCCCACTTAAGCATAAAATGGCCGAAGAAGTAGCCATAGCATTTTTCAATGGTATCATTTGCAGATATGACTCACCTGAAGTTCTATTAACCGACAATGGGAGGGAATTTGTGAACAAAACAAACCTTGGAATGTTTAGCTGAAGTCATGGGGATACAGAAAGTAACAATATTTATTCCATATAGACCCGAGGCTAATGGGTTTTGCGAACGAGCAAACAGGAAAGTGCTTGAGACTCTCAGGAAAACTGTAGGTGGTAATAATAAGAATTGGGACAGATATGTTAATGTTGTTAGACATAGTATTAACACTATGGTTAGTGATTCCATTAAAATGTCCCCATTTGAAGCTTTGTTTGGTTGTCCAGCACGAGGCACATCTGATTTGTTAACTATGCCTCATCATGGGGAGGATACGATCGAGGCGTTGGTATCCACAGCGAGAGAGAGACACGCTTGTCTCAGCCGTAATCTCGAATCCACAACCAGAGATGGTACAGAAGAGTAATAGTAAAACATCTGATCCTAAGATCAATGTCGGAGACAAGGCATTTTTAAAACTTAACGTGAGAAATGAACTAAATTACAAATTAGGCCTGAAGTTTGAAGGTCCTTTTAAAGTCATTGAAGAGAAAATTGGAAACAGATTTGTAGTCTTAGAGGAAAAAACAGGTCGGTCGAGGTTAACACATATCTCGAAATTGAAAAGAATTGGTTGTGGTGATTAATATATTGTCGCGCAATTGCATTTTTTTCTTTTTTTCTTGCTGTCTGTTTTTTGCAATTTGGTGGCAGAATGCTTTCACGTTTTTTTTTCTCTTATTTCCTTCTACTGTTTTTTTTCTTATTATGTGCAAATCTGCGGCATTTTGGCGCAAGATTTCGGGGTTAATATTTTACGTGGGAAGTGGTTGAAATATGGCAAATTTTTGTTTTCGCTGAGAAACGTGATAATATACATGTGATAATTCCTGTATATGATATTTAGAGAATAAGGGTTTCTGGTGTTGCGAGTCTGACTAGACAAATCTGTAGTGCGGTTCGAAGCACCAGAGGTGTTCACAGGTGGATTTTTTGCTAATGTTGCTGTAATGAATCCGGTTGCGGATTTTTCCCTTTGGAATTGATTACTCGGGGATTTGCACTATTCTTGCAGATGTTGATTATGGCATTCCACGGGAACGTATCATGTAAGGGTATTCTTTTCCGGTCGTTTCTGGTCGATGGGATTGTTGTGGTAGCAAATTCCGTGATGGTACACATTCCGTTTTGGGAATAATATTGGATTATGTATAGGTTTTCCTCTCTTGGGTGCGTTAGTAATGAGGAAGGTCGATTATTTATTTATTTTTTTTATTATTACTTGATGTAAATGTCGTCCGAGAGAATTAGATAACTGACAGTTTTTTTTCTTTTTTTTCTTGTTCTGTCAGATGCTGAAATATTGCTTAATCATCACCCTGGGATTGATGGCGCTTGCAAAGACGAAAGTATGTCTGGGTCCTGGAGTGCTAATTGAGGAAGACCAATTAGTATGGTTATCAGCTGATAAAGTTACGTTAAGTATCGAATTCAAGAGTCTGGGTTCAGCCAGATTGGAACTCGAGGAATCGCGGAGCAAAGTTGAAGGACTGGTAAACATGTTAAATGAACTTGAAACTACAAGAAATTTGTCTGCATCACTGGGACGTCTTTTAATGGAAATAAAAATAACTGCAAACAGGGTGCAAGGCAAGATCATGGAAACACTCACTTGGGTCCCAGAGACAAAACCAGTTGGGGGGAGGGACCCGTCTAGAAGACAGAAAAGGACAGTGCAGTTGTTGGCGGCAGGGGGTGTAGCTATTGCAGCCATAGCTGGGGTAGCAATAGCGAGTTTGGTGAAGGTTGGGATATTAGAGGCGGAACTTGCCGAACATGGTAAAGCTCTGAATTCTCTAAGAGGGAGAAATGAGAAATTAGAAAACGGATTTAGTGAGTTGAGGAAATCAAGTAACATATTACACGCGACTGTAAAAGTGGTCCAGGAAGACCTAGATGTCACCATTACGTTTTTCACTATACACACTACACTGTTGAATGTTGAAAGAGAAACAGAATCTTTGTTGAATGAGATTAAAAGCCAAGTGGAAGCAGTTGTAGCAGCTTCACAGGGAAAAATTTCAAGGGAAATGTTGCCGTTGGGAACATTGGAGTCAACCTTAAAAGACGCGGCGTATGAATGGGGATCAAATATTATTTTTATGGGAGATTCACTTTATAGATACTATGGGATTTTAAAGGTACAGTTATCAGATAAGGGGTTACTTGTTGACATACCAGTTAGTGATAAAAAAACTGTTCACAGCTATATATTTAGGTCATTTCCTAGTTCTTTCCAGGGGTCGGTAGTGGTTTGGACGGGGTTAGAGATTATGTATATATTTGGTGAGGAATTCCAGTCCTCGGCAGTTGACTATGAACTAGAATGTGTGTTAGTTTATGATAGATATGTGTGTGAAAGAAGGATATTTACTCTTCGACGTATTGACCTGTCAGGTTGCGAACTAGAATTAGCTCATGAGAACTTACCGACTCACTGTGACTTTAGAGAATTCCCCGATCCATACCAAGTAATATCGACGGAGACGACGACAACGGTCTTCTGCACCAGATGCAAGATTTCTACTTTGTGCAATGGAGACAACAATTCGCTCGTCCTACAGGGATCCCAGCTGTTTGATGGTTCCTGTAGGGTTCTCTCGGATTTCTTCATGGTGCTTAGTCGGCGTGTCTACAACTCGTCCACAAAAGTGTTTCATAAACACTTACATGGAAACCATGAGGCGGTTCGAATTCCGCCTACAGTGGAGACTGTTACAGTCCCGCCGCTGGAGGATAGTGACGAAGATGAATTCTTCTTCAACGAGCGTTATACAATACCAATATTAATGACCATGTTAGGTGCTACACTGATCACAATTTGTGTGCTAGGAATTCTTAAACTTGTGTGCATTCGAAGAAGCACAAGGGCTCCAGCAACGGAGGTAGCCCTAAGTCATGTGGTAAATTGATACACTGTGCATTAGTTGCTGATGTGGTGTGCGACAGGAGTGCACAGAGGACATAGGTGGCCGAGCCCTCTTACAAGTGTGTAATGTTAGTGAATCACATATCATGTCTTGCTTGGAGACAGGCTGAACTGTAAGGGCAACTTACTTGAGTGAAGGAATTTGGGTACTTAAGCATTCTAACCGAGAGATCGCTCGTCTTGTCGCCAAGCATGTACATTCGTTTGTACGGATGTTACAGGTCTAATAGACCAGGGCACTTGCGAAAGTCCCATTCCTTTTGGTGAGAACAAAGAGGTCAGTTGGTACACGTCAGGTGTCGGGAGAGAAAACCCCCATCGTAAAGGTATGACATATTTTGTAAGACTTAGAAAACCATTACCTTTGAAAAGAGAGAGAAGTGTGAAATACACTCTTTACTTTATTACTTTGAAAAGAGAGTGATGTGTGAAGTGTATCTTTTATCCATTGTTATCTTTATTACAGATGGGTTATATTCCATGGTACTAGAGACGGGAATCTCTAACCTGACTAATATAATGAACTTATTGACATTTTGGATCTGGGAGTGAATTCTTAGTCAGGAGGGTAGAATGTTAACTTACTAGTTTTCTTTATGGGCAGATTTGGGTTTTTGCCATTATGACTTGTTAATCATTTTGTTCTATTCTATATTCAACTGCTTTGGGTAATAAATAGTATATTTTTATACTTATGAGATCTTAATAGCCTAACGACATGGTTGCAGACAGAGGGGGCACCATTGATAACAGGTAAGGGTTTCCAATTTGTGTAGTTTTAATAAAAGGGGGGTTAAGATATATATATATATATATATATATATATATATATATATATATATATATATATATATATATATATATATATATTATATATATATATATATATATATATATATATATATCTATATATATATATATATATATATATATATATATATATATATCTTAAAGGCACAATAATGGGTGTTAACCTTAGCTCTTGCCGGTTAGAGACAGAGGCGAAACGCTGGATTCCTCGAAGATGCTGAAATGAAAAACAGACAGGATAGCTTACCAGTGCACTTTGTGGTCAGTGACACGCCTCAAAGATCATGAGTTTCATGCATGAAGCATGCATGCCTATTGTGTGCCAATAGGTGTGTGTGTGTTCGTAACGAACAGAAAATGACATTTAATCTGAAGAACAATTGCAAAGGGGGGACTCACTGATTGTGATTGACAGTGTGGAACACGCCTGGAAGAGGTGTTGCAGGTCCGTCGGACAAGGTAACGTAAGAAAGAACTTTGGAAAAGTTAACATTTGAAGTGACAGTTACTTGAGTCTAGAGAAAGAAAAGTGGGGTGCGGCAGACATTCTTTATTGACTAACTTTAATATTTAAGTGGTGTCATAATTATGGTCTCTTTATTTCAGATGGATTTGATATCACCAATGGGTTTATTCTCTGACTGGTTTTGACTATTAATAAACTATTAATGTTTGGACACTTAGGGGAAGAGGGGGTACTTACTTAAATATGATTTTGAGAGGAATATGATAGTTTAACGTTGCTTTTGAGTCAGGGTTGATTAATTTGTTTCTCCATTATTATTTTTATATCACTATTATTCTTAAAATCTCATAATACCACGGGTCACTAAAATGGTGAAGAATCCACAAGCGTATAGATAGGTATGAATATATATAGGAAATATATATGTATATATATATATATGGATATATATATATATATATATATATATATATATATATATATATATATATATATATATATATATATATATAATATATATATATATATATATATATATATATATGTATAAGTCTATCACATTACCGTGATTCATATACATATATCGAACTACAAATGTCCTTTAATTATCTAATTCGCTCAACCTCGCGGTGGCGGGGTTGTTTGGGGCTTCACTGCCAGTCCTGGGATTGAGGAGGTCGATGGTTCGCGTCTGTCGATCGCCAATTTCTATTATCGCTAATACATAAAATTCCCCTCGGTTAAACATATATGAAAATATATTAATTCTGAGGTAGAGCGAATTAGATATTAAAGGACATTTGTAGTTCGATATATATATATATATTATATATATATATATATATATATGCATATATTTTATATATATATATATATATATATATATATATATATATATATATATATATATATCATATATATATATATCTATATATATATATATATATATATATATATATATATATAGTATAATATATCTATATATATATATATCTATATATATATATATATTTATATCATATTATATATATATACTATATATATAATATATAATATATATATTATTTATATATAATATATATATATATATATATATATATATATGTATTAGTGACCCGTGGTATTATGAGATTTATGAATAATAGTGATATAAAAATAATAATGGAGAAACAAATCCATAGTTATGTATAAGTATACATATATGTAAAGAAAAATCTGTACATATTCCCGAAAGTGTCCGTACAGGTTTATCTTGAATGTATGTACCCATACAAAACTGGATTTGTTCTCCATTTCAAGATTCGTGCTACCCTTATTATTAATAATAATAATAATAATAATGCTTTTAATCTTGTTAAGCCTTAGATCTTAGCTCCCAAGATCCAGAATTTTTATGGGAAGACTTTCAGCTCAAGTTCTGAAGCCTGTTGATTTTGTTAATAGTGTTAGCACTTACGCTCGAGCGGCCGCCACCATATTAGGATTTGTACTAGGTAGTTCAGTCCACAAACTTAAGGACCCCAGTTTCCAGGAAGTTCAGATGTTGAGCGCACTTCTAGCGCCTTAAAGATTTAAGCAAGTTATTTTTTTTTACGGTGAATTTCAAATACCAATGTGGGAGCCTAATTGAATATTTATTGGACAAAAATTACTTGGTTCTTAACCTCCCGAAGAGTATTTAGTAATATATATATATTTTTTTTTTGCAGTACTGTAGTTTTTTATGTAAGTCATGGCTTGTAGTAACAAGACATTTTTGTGCATTTCAGTAAACCAGTACCATACGTCCTAACTTGTTCTGTACTTTGTTGTATCCCATTCATTCCGTGGTTTTCAAACCCACTGTCTCTAGTGCATACAAACCAACTTATCTCGTTCCCTTGTTGAGTTTCTGAACGACGGCACCAAGCTAATCGCAGACGACTCTAGACTGCTCGGAAGTGTAATTTCTTTAGTGAGTTTCAGACCACTCGTATATGCAGTACCTTATCTTAGAAGCTTGATGATTTTCATACCTTAGTTATCTTCCGTAGGGGGGTATAGCCGTTAGCGCATCTCACGTGGTGCACTGTACGATTACTTAAGGGTCTTTGCAGCGTCTCCTTGGCCCCAAGTTGCAACCTCTTTCATTCCTTTTATTGTACCTTCGATCATATTAACTTGCCTCCATCTCATTTTCCACCTCTCCTAACGATTGGTCAATAATGTAACTGCCAAGTTTCCCTCCTATTACACCTTTCAAACCTTCTTACTGCCAATTTCCCTTTCAGCGCCGAATGACCTCATAGGTCCTAGTGTTGGGCTTTTGGCCTAAATTCTACGAGAGGTATCTGGCTTATCCTTGACAATATACGAATCTTTCATTTGTTAGTGGATTTCAGAAAGAAGGGGTCTAGCAGTCCTAGGTGGTTATGGTTTTTCTTTCATTATTATTCGGTGGCAGTCAGACCTACACGTTAGCGATCATAGACTCAATCTTTTCGATTTTATGGCGATCTGCCAATACGAACAATTATACAAGCACCTCAGTGGCATGGTTGGTATGGTATTGGCGTGCCACCTCGGTGGCCGCGAGTTCGATTCTCGAGCATTCCATTGAGGAGTGAGAGATGTGTATTTCTGGTGATAGAAGTGCACTCTCGACGTGGTTCGGAAGTCACGTAAAACCATTGGTCTCGTTGCTGAATAACCACTGGTTCCATGCGATGTACACACACCATACAAACGAACGATTTTACTACTTTTCTCATATCTATCTCCACAGATTTTTTTCCCCCATTTTTATTTTCTGTCACGTGTTTTGACGATCCCGTAGGGGGTTAGTGCCGTCAGTGGACCTCATGCGGTGCATTGTAGGCATTACTTGAGGTTCTTTGCAGCGTGCCTTCGACCCCTAGCTGCAGCCACTTTCGTTGCTTTTACTGTACCTCCTTTCATATTCTCTTCATCTTATTTTTCACCCTCCTGACATTTGATTCATAATGTAACTGCCAGGTTTTCCTCCTGTTACACCTTTCAAACCTTTTACTGTCCATTTCGTTTTCAGCGCTGAATGACCTTATAGGTCCCCGTGCTTGGCCTTTGGCCTAAATTCTACATTCAACTCGACACAACATGCTTTGAGGAAGTGGCCCTCTGATAATAAATGAGAGGTTAATTTTAATCCCTCTTATGGGAAGCCAGAAGGGAGAGAGAGAGAAGTATGCATACAATTTCCTTGATCAAGATTGGCATTCGTGTTAGATTCTTATGTTAAACTCCAAGTAATCCCGGGGTTGTTATCCCTTAGGGCCGTGAAACCACGTTGTCAAATTCTTAAATGAAATCTCTCATGTGATGATTTTCTTGGCAACGTGACCAGAAATCCAAGACAACTCGGTATTTCCCCGTTGGGGTTCAATGCGGTCAGTGCTCCTCATGCGGTGTTCTGTTGGCGTTAAGGGTCTTTGCAGCGTCCCTTCAGCCCGTAGCTACAGCCCTTTTCATTCCTTTTATTGTACCTTCATTCATAGTCTTTCTGCCACCCTGATTCCCACCCTCTTCTAATAATTGCTTCGTAGTGCAACTGCGAGGTTGTCCACCTGTTACACCTTTGTATCCCTTTGTTCTGTTTTCCTTTCATCTCTGAATGACCTCGTAGGTCCCACTGATTGACCTTTGACCTAAATTGTGTATTCAGTATTCTTCTACTATTTTTATATTTTTTTTATTAATTATTCATTTTATTTATTTTTTTAAGACTCCGTATGACGTCCGGAATACGTCTGATAACGCCAGGACCGAGTCTCGCCCAAATGCTCCCCGTTTCCCCTTGCTTTGTTCGTCACGCTCATCCGGCCATTTACGCGACGTCCCCTTCGTCGTCGCGTCGTCACGACAACTGTCATCATTTTCTGAGAACCCTCGACAACCCTGCTTCCCCCGGCAGTAGTTGAGTTGACACATCAAACCTCCGTCAACCTCACTGTCCCGAGCAGTACCAGACGCATGGGAATACCTTATACATAGCCCTATCAACCCCATTTCCCCAGCAGTGGCAGATGCATCATAACACCCTCATACTAACCCCGTCAACCCCACTTGCCCAGAAGCAGCATATCATAATACCCCATAAAAAAAAAAAAAACTTCAACATCACTTCCTCAGGAGTTATAGATATAATTATCATAACACCTCCATGCAACCCCTCCTTCCCTCTCAACCCCACGTGTCCGGAAACAGTAGGAACATCATAACCCTTTGTAAACCCTCGTCAACCTCAATTCCTCACTAGTATCACATATATCATGATACCTCCGATCTTTCCTTTCAACCCCACTTGTCCAGAAACCGCAACAACGGTAGGCACATCATAACCCCATACAAACTCCCGCCAGCACCACTTCTTGACGGGTGGCAGACACATCATAACACCTCCCATGTAACCCCCACCCCGTTTCTTTCCCATATATGGAACCACGTGAAATTATCACAGGTTGACACCCACCACATTAGCCCATTGTGCGAAGGAGGACGCCCCGTGCCACCGGAGGACAAACAAGGAAGTCGTCGTCTCTTCCTGTCCTTTGAAGAAGGAATGAGCGAAAGGGGCGTCCTCAGGAAGCTCCTCCCAGCAGTGGAACGAGGAGGAGCAGGAGAACTAGAAAGAACTTCTTTCTGGAGGTGCTGTTGCGACGAAACCTCTTTTAAGCGAACTTTAGGTTTTGACAGACCTAAGACGCAATGCTAAATGTGGACTCTGGTACCTCGCAGATCAAAACCAAGTCGCACTGCAAGTCAGTTAGCATTTTCGTGTCACAGAAACAAATGCTGATCAAGAGCCGGTTATCAAGTCGGGGTAGACACGAAATATGCGTCATTATTCTGGCAATAAAGGTTTTGCTCTACCGGAAATGTCACTGGTATCCGAGAAGAGTTTCTCCGACCTTCTGTCTGGGTTCATACAACGGACGCCGCACAACTTTCAAAGGGGAAGTTAAAGAAGTAGTGGAGGAAAAAATATTTCATAAAAAGGCGCAGGCTCTCATTTAGGGATGGCATTGCTATTGGATGAGTGTTTTCCCTTTATTATTGCTGCTTGCGAGCTGGCGGGTAAATGAACATTCGAATATCTTCAGGTGTTAAGATTCATGACTAAATATTTCGTTTTTGACATTTGAAATAGTAAAATAATTCCTAGTTAATTTTTTTTAAATGGCGTTTCAACTGCTATGGTCATCGAAGACATTCTTGAAATTCAATACGTTGTTTAAGAAGTGAATATTTAGATTAAAACTTTCTTGGGAAAATCAGGTCCTATGAGACTTATTTATGAATGGTGTGCTTTTGTGGTATGCACGTAATACTTCACTTGATCTCAATTAGAATAAGAATTAATTTTTACGTACGTTCTAAGCTCTTTATCGTTTTGGGGGGATGGTACCTTATCAGCAGTACTCTTACATATTAAACACTGAAGTTGTTGAGATTATTGAATTCCCGGGACCGTTTCCTCCCAAGTCACCATGTCAAATTTGTCTTCTACAGTGTATCTCTCGTAGGGGGTTAGTGCCTTCAGTGCACCTTATGCGGTGCGCTGTAGGCATTACTTAAGGTTATCTGCAACGTCACTTCGGCCCCTAGCTGCATACGGTACCTCCGTTCATATTCTCTTTCTTCCATCTTACTTTCCTTCCTCTCCTAACAGTTGATTCATAGTGCAACTGATAGGTGCTCCTGTTATATGCACCTTTCAAACCTTTTTACTACCAATATTCAGAGCTGAATTACCTCATAGATCCCAACGCTTGACTTTTGGCCTAATCTTATATTCTGTTTATCTGCTTATCTAAGAAAGCTATGATGACCCCCCAAACAAGAGTATATATATTTATATATATATATATATATATATATATATATATATATATATATATATATATATATATATATATATATATATATATATATATATATATATATATATATATATATATATATATGTGTGTTTTATATATATATATAATATGTTTAATATATATATATACATATATATGTGTTTGTGTATGTGTGTGTGTATATATATAGTATGATAATCCAAGGCTTGACAGATTAGATTAGGACGTCAATGTAGGCACCGCCGTCAGGGGAAAAAGATGAAAAAAGATATAATAAGTTGAATGAAAAAAGGCGACTTGTTCAGTTCTGGTCCGTCGCTTCCTCTACGCTCCTTGGCACTCCATGACACTGGCCTGAGCGATCACCTCAGATAAGGCTGGGTGTTAGGGTGATGACATTTTCCCCCTTTTTTTTATTCTTTTATTTTTTCTGGTCTCTTTTATTTCCCTTTTTCCTTGTGAAGAAGTTAAGCCTAAGACTGTATTTAATGACGATAACTTTGTGAAGGATTATGCTTTCATTGAGATATTTGCATAAATATTTGTATAAATTTGTTAATGATTAGTATAACTTAATGTCGTAATATAGTATTTCTCAATGCTAGGTTGCACATATTCAGCAGTTGATTTTGAGATGGCTTATTTCTGTAAGAAAGTTCAATACTCACAGGTAATAGTATAATGAGTTTATCTTTCACTTTTATCTGATTTTTGAATATCGTTCCCACTTGTTAGCAATATTGATCCAAATTACCTTACACGAGCTTATATTTTCGAAAGCTCTTCCTAATCGCATTGGCGTCAACGTCAAGTTTGTTTTTAATAATTCTACCGATGATTGACAGTTCGTGAAACCAGTTTAGTTTTTTATTTCCTCTCTCTCTCTCTCTCTCTCTCTCTCTCTCTCTGAAATTACCAGGATTCCGTGTGTGATTCTGCTAACATTCTCCTTCTCTACATTGCTTTGACCTTTTTTTTTTTTTTTTTTTCTTTTTTTTTTTTGACATCGTTCTCTTCGTCATCATAGCTCTGACACTTTGCCCACACCCTCTGCCTTCATTTCCTCTGTCATTTCTCCGACACATTTCCTCTCTCTCTCTCTCTCTCTCTCTCTCTCTCTATGTCATCTCCAAGCCCCTGCCCTTCCCAAATATCTCCAGGCGTCATGGGGAGACTAGCCCCCCCGCCTTCCCCTCTGATTCTCTACCATCCACCCCCGGCTTCTACAAGTGCTGACAACAGAGGTTTAGGATCTGGTCTGGAAGCTTCGTCATGGTTGTCACTAATTCTCGAGATGATGATAACCCCCCTTATAGGAGGCCACTTAGCCCCTCCCCCTCCCCACCCTCCATCTCCCATCTCTCTCTCCCGACTAAACCCTTGGTTACAACCCTCCTCCCCTCCCCCCACCACCATCTTTGGCAGTGTCTGTAGTATAGTATCATCGCTTTTCCGATGAAGCATAATTTCTGACAGCGCCTTGGAATGTCCCGCGATTGATGAATTGGGAATTTTGTTCGCTCCGTTGGCATAAGAGCTTTGAATAATTAGTATAAATAGTCATCTTCAGTTAACCGTAAATTGAGTGTCTAGAAGTCATTTTATGCAATTTCTGAATATCGTTCCCACCTGTCAGCTAATTTGACGTTCTGAAAATGCGAGTAGAATTTGTCTGGGAGTGATAAGCGTCGAGAGTAACATACATAAAGAGATAAGAATGCCAAAGGAAAATATTTTCTCGTCTAACAATAGATTTCAGTGTTCCATTATTTCTTTGAGAATGTTTCCTCTTGAAATTGCTCCGAGTATATTATATATAACTTTTCGAAATTAATTCCAGTCGCCATACTTATCAAGTTAGAAATCTACACGCTCCACAAGCAGATGAAAAACACCATCCCAGAAGAGACATCCCTGTTGCTTTACCTTCCCTTATTCTCTTTTTGCTTCGTTCTGGGCTAGAATCTATAAAGCCTCTGGGATTGCCCCTCCCATCGGTCTCTTGCTTAAAAAGCAAACCATTCTGAATAAGAATAAGAAAGATAAAGGAGGAGTAAGACAGAGAAAGAGAGAGCATATTTTGGCATGGGCTAGATCAGGTTTTTGTGTCCCCATTTTGCAAAATAAATTGTTGAATCATTCAGCAGACACTCCTACACCACTCCCCTTTCCAAATAAAAGAAAGATACAGAGAGATCGGACCCCCACACACCCCCCCCCCCTTTTCAAATGAAGAAAGACAGATAGATAGAGAGAGACCGTACCCCACACCCATCCCATTTCCAAATAGAGAGAGAGAGATTGCCCCCCCCCCAACACACACCCCTCCCCTTTCCATTAAAGTCAGAGAGACAGAGAGAGAGAAATCGTACCCCCCACCCCCTCCCTTTTTCAAATGAGTACAGAAAGACAGATAGATAGAGAGAGATCGCACCAAAGAGAGAAAGACAGATAGATAGAAAGAGATCGCACCCCCACACCCCATCCATTTCCAAATAGAGAGATGGAGAAAGATTGCACACTACCCCCTCCCCCTTTCCAAATAAAGAACAAGGTAAAGATAGATCGCACTCCCCACCCCGATAAACCCCTTTCCTTTAAGGAGAGAGGAGATAGCACCCTCCCCACATCCATCTTTTTTCAAATAAAGAAAGAGAAGTAGAGAGACTGCACCCCCTTCCCTTTCTTAAAAAGAGAGAGATCGCACCCCACCCCCTCCCCTTTCCAAATAGAGAGAGAGAGAGAGAGAGAGATCTTGGACACTCATCAATACCATCTCCCGTTGCCGATAATGACTCTTTTATCTTGGAGGAGAGCAGAGCAGAGCGGAGCAGCAACAAGACGCTCATCTCCCGATATGAAACTAATTAGTGCAGCGACGACAATGCGAGATTTATTGTGGAGCGACGCCTTTTTAATTAATGTTATCCTGAGGGAGACTTGGGGTGGCCTTGATAATTGCTTCCTCAAACAAAGCACTTATCAATTAATTCGCATGTTGCAATAATTGCACGTGGATATCATTAGCATCAGCTGTAATGGATACTTTATGCTCATATCAAACGTTATTTGTGGAATTATGGTACACGCTGCTGGCATCAAAGACTTTTTATTTATTATTATTTAGCTGGTAGTGATAAGCACACCTCAGACACTTTCATGTTATTATTATTATTATTATTATTATTATTATTATTATTATTATTATTATTATTATTATTATTATTACACGGATACTCCATTACACGTAAGTCATTGCAAGGTCACACGAGCAATATCATTTGACTTTATTTGACCTTCTTATCACTTTACACATCGAAGGGTAAATATGCTGGCGAGCGTGTCGAACCTGAACCCTACGGCAGTGAGGTATTTTCCTCCTTTTAGGAGCAGGCGTAAAGCACTTGAATAATCTATATTTCGTTAACATGTTTTATCGTTTCGAAGGTCATGCTTAAAAGAACCTTGACTAGTCTTCACACAGATTCAGTTATAAAGCCGTAGCCTATAAACTGTAGTCCTTGACCTAAGGTTAAAACTGTCTCCCAACAACAGCCTTCAAAGGAAACTACTAGCACAATTATAATGTATTGGGATAATTTGACTTTTATTGCCTCCAGAACGGGGAAAGAATGAACATTTCCAGTATTGGCCGTTTCGTTAAATCTATCACCTGTATTTGTTATTTCGTGCAGTGTCCACCATACTTGCTACTGCGGGCAATTTGACACTATGACTTGGTACCTTGTGCATTTTGCCACCAGTAATAGCTTCCATGTTCAATTTCCTATTTGTATTTGCTCCCCAAGTGCAATTTGCCAAGAGTATTGGCTATTAAGGGACGCTTTCTGCTTTTTGGCCTCGGATTGGCCATTTTCAATTGTTTAGTGGTTGTTTCGTTTATTTGACCCCTTTTTTAAAAGGGTGGTTTCGGCTTTTGGGCCAAACCAGGACCCAAAAGCCGAAACCACCCCTTAAAAAGTGAAACAGGCCAAACTGGGGTGGTCAAATAAACGAAACAACCACTAAACAATTTAAAATGGCCAATCCGAGACCAAAAAGCAGAAAGCGTCCCTTAATAGCTAATACTCTTGGCAAATTTGCACTTGGGGAGCAAATACAAATAGGAAATTGAACATGGAAGCTATTACTGGTGGCAAAATGCACAAGGTACCAAGTCATAGTGTCAAATTGCACGCAGTAGCAAGTATGGTGGACACTGCACGAAATAACAAATACAGGTGACAGATTTAACGAAATCGTCCGAATACTGGCAAATGTTCATGTTTCATCTTTTGCCCGTTCTGGAGGCAGAATAAAAAGTCAAATTATCCCAATACAATATAATTGTGCCAGTAGTTTCCTTTGGGGAGACAGTTTTCTGTAATTTGCTACTTGTGTAAGTTATCTTGTGCAGTTTGACACTTGTATTTGCTACCTTGTACAGTTTGCTACTATCAGTAACTACATTGTGCAGTTTGCTAATAGTGTTTGCTACCTTGTACAAATTGTTGCCAGGTTTAAACACTGTGCAATTTGCTACTTGTGCAGTTTGCCACCAGCATTAGCTGCTTTGTGTAATTTGCCACTTGGGTTTGTTGCCTTGTAAAATTGGTCGCCAATAATTAGCTAATCGGGCAATTTGCTATTTGTGCAGTTTGCCACCAGCATTAGCTGCCTTGTACAATTTGCCACCAGCATTATTTACCACTTGTCTTTGCTGCCTTGTACAGTTTGTCACCAGTTATAGGCACTATGTGCAATTTGTTACTTGTGCAGTTTGCAATCAGCATTATAGCTGCTTTGTGCCTTGTACATATTGTCATCAATATTTAGCTAATTCGTGCAATTTGCCACCAGCATTAGCCGCTTTATGAAATTTGCCACTTGTATTTGCTGCCTTGTACAGTTTATCACCAGTTTTACCCATTTGTGCAATTTGCCACCAGCGTTTTAGCTGCTTTGTGCAATTTGCACTTATGTTTGCTGCCTCGTACAATTTTTTCACCAATATTTAGCTACTTCGTTCAATTTGCTGCTTGTGCAATTTGCCAGTTGTATTTGCTGCCGTGTCCATTAGGTCACCAGTTTTAGCCACTTTGTACAGTTTGCAATCAGCATTAGATGCGAACCGTATGGTTTGTGATAGCGCTTTAGGGCTTTTGAGACTCTGAGGGTAGTTTATTATTATTAAGTTGTCATATGCGTTGTTTATTTTGAAATTTTCTAACTATTTTCATCTCATTTAATGTCGGGTTCAAGATCGCCTTTTTCAAGATACTATTATTATTATTATTATTATTATTATTATTATTTATTGAAAGATATTGCTGCATCAGCTGCATTCAACTTGTAAATAGTCTTCTCTATTTTTCTAACAATAGCTTTCTCTCTGCTACTACAACTGGCGAGTATTGCGCCGATATTACTCATCAGGAGGAGTCAATTTCGGGGATATTGCTTAAAATTTATTTATTTGTCACAGTAAATGAACAAATAAAAAAAAAATAAAAATATATAAGTCGATCTAGTGGCCAACGTTTCTCTCGGTATCATCCGAGCATGATCACGGCAGTGGATCGGAGTAGACTGTAGGTGTTGTCAAGATCTACTCAATATATAGCGGCAGGTCAGCAGGGGGTCAACCGCGAGCTGCGTTTTCATTGGCTGGTGGCGCAATGCGCTCCAGCTATTGGTTGAAAGAAGTTTTCTTCAAGACGCTTCTCGTCGTTTGAAGGTTGCGCTGTTGCAGCCTAGCTGATCGTCGAGGCTGGGGCAAGACTTCCCCGGGCGCTGTGTCACGACGGCTCGCGTTGTCATTGGCTGATGGGCTGCTTGTCTCATCTGGTATTCTTTGATCGGGAGTGTCGTTCGGTCTGGTATTATTTGTGCTATTATTTATGCACATAGGTCTCCTTAGGTTGGTGGGGAGGAAGAGCACTTCCTGCGTCGTATTCAATGAGGGCTTCTCTTGTTGTATGAGGAGTGCCTCGAGCAGTCGCAAACGCCGTTGGTCAGGAGCCCTCCCTATTATCTTAATATTCTTGATAATACCGTCGCGGGAGATGGCTTCCTGGTGTGCTGTCATGGTATGGTTTTGATTGCCCCTTCTTGTGCGTGCAAGAAAATCCTCTGGTTACAGTTTCATAGAAGTCATACCAACGTAAGAGCCGGGACATCCACGGACGGCATGAGAATTGGTAGACTACATTCGACTGTTTTCAAGAGGTCTCTTGCTGGGGGGTCGGGTTGTTCTTCATGATAAGGTCGCGGGTACGTCGATTCTGGTAATAAATCACGAGTTCGAGTTCTTTGTCGACTTCGGTGGGGGTCACATTTTCTCTGATGATTTTCTCAATGCATCTTCGTCCTCACGGTGACGTGCGTGCATTCTGGCTTTGTAAAACAGCTTGATCTTCTCATGGGGGTGGGGCTGCGGTCTCTCACTCTCGCTATACCACCGATCCAACGCTGTTCGGACTTCTTTATTAATAAGTCGATTCGGATACTCGTTATTAACGAGTACCTGAGTGACTCGGTCGAGTTCTTTGTGAGTGTCCTGCCAGGAAGAACAGTGCGTGAGGGCCCTCCGAATGTAGGCCCTGACTGTGGTGTTCTTGAACCGTGCAGGACATTCGCTGTCACCATTCAGCAAACATCCTAAGTTTGTTTTCTTTGTATATACCGAAGTTTTAGACCATCGTCGGTCTTGGAGACGAGGACGTCGAGAAAGGGGAGCCGGGCCTTCGTTGCTGAATTCGACGGTATAATTCAGCGAACTGCACTGCTGGAACATGCGCCTGACAGCTTCAACCTCTTCCTCATTCTCGGCATGTACAAAGATATCGTCGATATATCTGGCGTATTTACGGGGTTTTCTTATATTGGAGAAAACTCTCTCTTCCACAGTACCCATATAAAAATTGGCGAATAGGACACCGAGAGGGGAACCCATCGCGACTCCGTCTTTTTGTCGGAACATCTGGCCTTTGTGGGTGAGAAAGGGGCCTTCTTCGTACATATCTCGAGGAGTGCCCGCAGGGATACTTCTGGGATATTTAGCTGGGGTGTAAGAGGGGTCCCTGTAGATGCCGCCGCTGCTGCTTGCTGCCGCCGCCGCCGCTGCTGCCTGCTGTCTGCTCTCCTGTAGGGCCGCCCCTGCTGCCTCTCCTGCAGAGTAGACTGCCGAAGGGCGCCCCCAGCGTCGCCTGCTGCAAATTTGAAGGCTTTGCCTAGTAATTATTGCTGAGATTTCAGCCAATATTATAAGGAAATAACGACTGACTTTAATAAGTCTCTACTTCTAAATAACCTTCCATTACTAACAGACTCTCCTGTGGAAAATCTGGTAGCCGTTGTGGTCTTAAAACTCCAGTTGAAGCAGGACCCAAGAGTCAAAATCTCCCACTCTCGCCGTCTGTGGCAAGTGGCACAGGGCTGATAGGCTTGGCGCCTATAAGCCAAGAACCTAGGATAAGAGATAGGTGGTTGAAAGGATTGGCACTATAAGCCAAGAGAAAAGTTGTGAGTGTGTGTACTTGAAAACAGTAAACTGTTTTGTGTTTTATTATTCCTTCCCCATCTTAAGGACCTCCCTGACTGTAGGACTTGACTGCTGGGTCGTCTTAGTGCTCGGAGAGCAGTAAGGAGATTCCCCAGCTGCAACTGCTGCAGTCAGTAAACAGCTACTAATAGGATAGATAGGGCCCCCCTTCAAGCAGAAAAGAAAATATTACAATAATAATAATAATAATTAAACTATATTAAAACAGCATTAGAAAGAATAAAATAGTAATAATAAAGTAAAGTAGAGTAAAGTAAAAGAAAGTCAAGTAGAGTAAAGTAAAGCACAAGTAATTTTATAATATATTATATATATATATACTATATATATATATATTGTTACAGTAATAATAATAATAATAATAATAACAATAAAGTAAAAAGAGTCAGAAAGTAATAATAATAATAATAATAATAACAATAATTGATTACAGTTACAGTTTCAGGTTCTTTAATTTCATTTTTCCACTCTAACTTTCACTTTGTCTGGTGCCCTAGGGCTTAAAGGGTTGGACAACCTAACCAGGCACACTGCCTATCCTTCAACCCCCCTCTTTTGACTTGGAAGCACCCTAACGATGACGGACATGGAACCTCAACGAATTCAAGAACAAGAAGTGACCACCAAGATGGAAGCGACTGAAGACCTAAGGAAAAAGAGGACGAAGGAGGACGACGACGACCAGGAGTGGACCACCGTTACCTCAAAAAGAACAAGAAAGCAGGAGAAGAAAACCAGCTTTAAGGAAAATGCTCCGGAAAAGAACGCTAATAATGGAAACCAAATCAGGGAAAAAATTACCCACTTCAGGGTCACTGCAAACAATTCAGCTGAAGGATTCAGAGCCATAGCAGCCTTCCAGACCAGGTTCAAAAACCTGCAATTTCAGGCCAAGCCCAATAAGCAGGGTCAGTGGACCATCTCATCCAGAGATACGAAAACGATCATCACCCTGAGGAACACGACAGCAATCAACATCAAGGAACTGAAAGAAGAAGAGAGAATTAAGAAAGCAGTAGTGGTTGGCTACCCACTTGAAATGCCTGAAAGCCACCTAACGAGCGCAGCCAATGTGACAGCTGCGATTAGAATGAAGAATAAACAAGGTATACTTACCAAGGCTGTACTAGTCACCTTCGTAGGGACCATCCCGAAAGAGTTGATCTGGGAGTGTTCGGGAGATATGGGTGAAAACAAATTACTACCCGGAACCCCTAAGGTGCTTCAAGTGCCAGAAATTTGGCACCATAAGAGCCAATGTCAGGCAAAGCAAGAGACCTGTGCAATATGCAGCAGGAAACATCCAACTGAAGACTGCATTGCCAAAAAGGAAAGCAGGGGAGACCACAACACCGAAGTGCCCCAACTGCGGCAAGGCACACATCGCCATGGCCTGGGGATGCCCGGAGAGACTGGCAAGAGTAAAGGCCGCTCTGCCCAAAGAAACCAGAAGAGAGAGGAGCTTGTCAAGAGGAAGGGCAGCACCAAAACCTCAGCCCAGAAGAAGGTTCTATACCAGGGAGGAGCTGGAGGAATCCAGGAGGGAAGCAGGATTCAGCAGGAAACGGAACAGCTCCAGGTCTGCATCAAGAAGACCCTCCCCCCAGCAAACAAATCCACAGGCACCTAAGCCATTGCCAAGGTCTATATACATCAAAACAGTCGATCTCAGGGACAGATTGACAGACTTCTCCAAACGCATCATAAAGGGAGACATCAATGCAGAAACTATCCAAGAGTGCATAGATGTACTTCTTAAGAGCTTCATCAAAGGAGCTTCCAAGTCCCCCCCCCCCCCCCCCTCTACCACTATGCAGGATGGCAGCAGACCCAAGCTGCACCAAAACCCACTCCTCAAACCCTCACCTCTACCTTCCACATCCGCCCTCAACCCCTCACCTTTTTTTTTTTTTTTTTTTTTCCACATCCTCTGACCAAACTAAACCCCAACCCTCAACTCATCCACTCACCCTCATCATCACCATCAACCACTGAAGGCATGACAGAGGAAACTGGAATAACATTCGCACCAAGGGACCCCAGACAGTTCTCCTCAACGTACCAATCATGCTGAAAATCATCAATTGGAACGCTAGTGGAATAAGGACAAAGGCAGCTACACTAATTGCAGTCTGCAAAACAGAAAATGTGGACATCATTCTACTGCAAGAAACCATGCTAACAACTGGGACAAAATTCAGAATAACTGGATATAATGTCTACACAACCCCATGCGTAGGCACAGACAGAGGATTGGCAATTCTCGTCAAGAATTCAATCCCAACAGCAAGAACACACAACCCAATCCCCTGTGGCAACAATGTGGAAACCCTAGCCGTGAGAATCACACTGCTAAACCAGAGGATAGATATATAGCAACATATATAGAAAAATACATAGAGAAGAACCAGGAGAACTGCAGCTCACACAGGCTCTTCGCACATGCAGCAGAATCACCAACAATTATATGTAGGGACTTCAACGCGCATCACCCTCTGCTATCATCCCCATCGGCCACAAACCAACCTTGGAGGAGCACATAGCCTTCTCTCTAGATGAGTTTGAAGGAGTCTCACTACTCAACTCAGGGCAACCTACACACATAAGAGGAGGCAGATTAGATTTGACATTTGCCACAACAACAATCAGACACCTAACAAGGTGGCAAGTACACACGACATTAGTGAGCGACCACTTTGCCACAGTAACAGAGCTGGAGATGCAGCAACTACCGCCAATACCGCCACCCCCTCCGACATGGAACCAAGACCTAGCAGATTGGGTTGGTGTTTCGTCTAGCCCTCGAAGAGTGGGCAGCACAATACACACCTCCAGAAGACATAGATCAGCTAGAAAAACGATCTAGTTGAGCTATACACAATGCTGCAAACAGGGCAATGCCCATGAGAGTAGGAAGAAGGAGACCACACCTACAAAGACTCCTGGTACTACTGCCCAGAAGTAAGAAGACTGAAAACCCTACTGAACAGGGTAACAAAAATTTATAGGAAAAGAAGGACAACAGAAAACAGGGAACTACTACAAGCAGTCAAAAATGATGTTCAACAGCAGCTGCAAGAGATAAGAATTGAAAAGTGGATGGAATGGTGTAACAAAACTATCACAGTACACATCTCTCTCGGGAGCTATGGAAGTGGCTGAACAGGTAGCCGGAAAGAAGAGGAACACCGTAGCAACCACCCTCACAACTAGAAGAAGCGGAAATAAGACTGGCAACATCCTTCGCCAATAGGACTAGCTCAGGTAACCTCTCCCCTGAAACAAGAAGAATTCAGGATCAACTAGCACCGATTCGATGGGAGGAGATCGATGCGGGGCCTGCCACAGACCAGACGATACTGACATCCCTTACACAGTAGAGGAACTGAAAGCAGTTTTTAAAGTTGGCAGAGACACAGCAACAGGAGCAGACAGGATAACATACACCATGATCAGCAAAATGGGTCCTGCAGGAGAAACAGCCTTTCTGAGAATCCTGAACAAAACACACATCGAGCACACAAGACCACAAACCTGGCGGCAGCAAGACACGCAGCCAATCCCCAAACCTAAAGATCAGAGAACCCAAGACCAATCGCATTGGTGTCATGCATTGAGAAAATCTGGAGAAAAAATGGTACTAAAAATCAGAAGAAGGCCACAGTAGTCTTCATAGATTGTTGAAAAGGGCTTTTGAACTAGCCAGTCCAGCAGCAAATACTACAATCAGTAGTAAGGAAGGGAGTCCAAGGACACTTACTAGCCTGGACAAAAAACTACGTGCTGAGAAGGCAGGCCAGAGTAAAATTCCAAGGAGTGATGTCTACATTCCACGACTTGGAAAATGGCACCCCTCAGGGAGGAATTCCTGAGTCCATTTTTATATTTAATATAACTAATGGAGAATATAGCCTCCCTGCAGCTTCCAGAAGGCGTAGAAATCTTCATCTATGCCGATGATGTGTGTGTAGTAGCAAGAGGAGCTGCTAGAGTACCCAGAATGCAAAGGGCAACTCAATGACATCAACAATAAATCAAATGAGCTAGGCCTAAAAATAAACATAAATAAAACAAAGGCCATGACAATAAAAGCCCACAGACCGCTGCAACCACTAACAATAGGAGCTGAGCCCATAGAATGGGTAGACAGCTACATGTACCTAGGAGTTGTCATAGATCAGCAGCTAACTTTCAAGGAAGAAATCAAGTACTTGAGAGAACGAGCAAATGCAAGACTTGCTGCCATGAGATACATGTCATCCCGAAGGAGGGAGCAAATGAACACATACAAAGGAAGTACTACCTAGCCTGCACCAGAACATTGGTGGACTATGCTGCCCCCACTCTGATAAGGCTGACAGAGGCTCAGAAAGAATCACTGGAGGTCATTCAAAACAATGCAATGAGACTCATGCTAGGAGCACCTACATGGACAAGACTGTGCAACCTCAGGCTTGAAACTAACCTGCCAAAGCTAGAGGATAGGATTGCACAGCGAAATGTAAGCACAATGGCCAAAGATGTTCCTCTCAGAAAGAGACTCCATCTCTAAGAAAAGAGCAAGAGAGGAACGTTGCCAAACACCCACAGATTCAAACTTCGAGTTCCTATGGTAAGGCACCAAAGTGACCAACATCAAAAGTCTAGGCATGGCAGAAACACTGCTGCAACTAGGTCCAGACACAACACAGGGCACACAACAACTACCACCCTGGAACGAAGGACACTACAATATACAAATACACAAGCCTGGCCCAAAGCTCAAAAGAGGACTGCACAGGTAAGAAGAGCTAAGAGCGGCAGCCTATGAAGCAATCAGAAACACTGAGACCATAGGGGCACAAACATACTACACTGATGGCACTGTAGATCCTGAGAATCAAACTACGGGAGCTGCAGTATATTCAAGAAACTTCACAGCCTGCTGGAGGACCTCCAACCACGCCTCCACTATGCAGACAGAGTTAACAGCAATAAGACAGGCACTGCTGTACTCACTGGAGAATGAAGTAGGGCCTGTAATCATCCACACAGACTCAAAGTCCTCAATGCAAGCCCTGCAACAACAGAAAATTAAAGAAAATAAGGCACTGCTGGCTGGAATTAAAAACACTGCTACTCCCAGCACAGCGAAAGAGGAAGACCTGTCACCTTAAACTGGATACCCAGTCACATAGGAATTCCAGGCAATGAGAGGGGCTGATGAGCTAGCCAAAAGTACAAAACACATTGACAGAGTGCAAGTACATATACAACCTGCACTGCAACAAGTCAAAAATGCAATGAACCACTCTGCAAAGAAAAATTGATAAATGACCATCGTGAGTGGGTTAGAAAAGAACTCACCGTCTGCCAGATGGTATAAGAAATCGACTGGTCTAGTGCCTCCTCCCATAGACAGGCACACACCAAGAAAACTTGCTGTGATCATCCACAGACTCAGGCTAGGATATAAAGCCTGCTGGGAAATTGTGGAAAACAGTGTCAGACCATGTGAACACTGTCAAGAAGAAACACAGCAACCACTCCTTCACTACCTGCTGGAATGCAGAGAACAGCACAGCTAAGAGGTGCAGCACAAAATGCAATACCTTTTTGCACAAGATGCTGAGCATGCAGCTGCCACATCAAAGACAATCATTGAAAAACTTATAGAAGAGCATGCCCAGGTTGCTCTACAACCTCCTCCACCAAGGTAATCAAACCTAATAAAATCAATCACCCTCATCACATCCCCATCATTGTAAGGCTCTATCCACATCATCCACTATCATTCTTTTAACAACACTTACCTACAACTTAAATCCTCCCGCAGGGACCCAAGGGAGTAAAGGGTTGGACAACCCCACCTGCACCGCTTCTCCGATTTTCGAAAGCCTTACACTCATTCAAACTTCTTCTATAATATGACATGATGGCCCTCTCTTACTGACACCATCATCCTTCCCCTGTCCACTACTATCTCTACAACTAAAGATATTTCCCAATTTCAGATCACCTACGGGCCGAACAAGGGAAAGGCCCGTGCCAACAAGAAGTGTTGGCTTAATACAACAACAACAACAACAACAACAACAACAACACCTACAGTCTACTCCGATCCACTGCCGTGATCATGCTCGGATGATACCGAGAGAAACGTTGGCCACTAGATAGACTTATATTTTTTTTATTTGTTCATTTACTGTGACAAATAAATAAATTTTAAGCAATATCCCCGAAATTGACTCCTCCTGATGAGTAATATCGGCGCAATACTCGCCAGTTGTAGTAGCAGAGAGAAAGCTATTGTTTAGAAAAATAGAGAAGACTATTTACAAGTTGAATGCAGCTGATGCAGCAATATCTTTCAATAAAACTTGTTTTGAAAGAGGGTCTCCTTCCAATATTATTATTATTATTATTATTATTATTATTACATGCTTCAGTTGATGCTGTTCCAGTTGTTCTGGTAGAGCAGTTATCTTCAACATCCGTGTATCATATTATAGTTAATTAAATGGTTTTTCGAAATTATCACTGTCGAATTTATTATTATATTTTCCATGAAAAAAGACACTGCACAATTGAATGATGAAATATGACGAGCTTAAGGATAAAATCTAGACCCACTTTCTGGGTGCAAATATTTAGCACCCCACTCGACGTTCCTGGAAAATATGCATAAAAGAAAGAAGGATATTGAGAGAGAGAGAGAGAGAGAGAGAGAGAGAGAGAGAGAGAGAGAGAGAGAGAGAGAGAGAGAATTTATTGGATAGGTCAAGAATAGAAAGTATGAGAGCATAAAAAATTTAAGAGATAAATATGACATATAAGAGAGAGAGAGAGAGAGAGAGAGAGAGAGAGAATGTATGGCATATAAAGGAGAAAAAGAGAGATAGATTTATGATATCTAAAAGGGAGGTCGAGAAAAGTTCGTAGCATATAAAACTTAGAGAATATATGAGTGAAGATTTTACCAAAGAGAAGTAAGAGAGAGAGAGAGAGAGAGAGACTGTATGGCATATAAAGGAGGAGAGAGTGAGGTAGGGGGTGGGGATGGAGGTGGGAGGATAGGGGGGGAAGGAGTAAGGAAAAGTAAAGGTTGGTCCCTAGCACTTTAACCCACAGAAGTGTGAAAACCTAAGAAGCTTAACTCCGGGGAATTACTTGGCAGGAAGTCTTGGGAAATTCCAGCGGAGCGTTATTTAGTCATATTGGCCGGAGCATTTTTGGTGGGACTTTTTTTATATTGGTGGTTTGAGATGGTGGTGATTATGAGGAGAATTTTGGCTAGTTTTTTTTTTTTTTTTTTAATGGTTATTTGAGATGATTGTGGTTATGAGTAGGATTTTTGATAGCCTTTTGTATTAGTGGTTTGAGATGGTGTGATTATGAGCAGGATTTTGGCTAGGAGTTTTTTTTGTACTCGTTGGTTTTGAGATGATTGTGGTTATTGCGGCGGATTTTATGGCTGTGTTTTTTATTTAGTTTAATTTCTATTTTTTTTGTTTGTTTGTTGGGGATGATAGTGGTTATGAGGAGGAATTTTGTTAGTCTATTGTATTTGTGGGTTGCGTTGATTGTGATTATGAGGAGGATTTATGGTTTTTATATATTTCTGGTTTGAGGCGGTGGGGATTAATAGAAGGATTTTAAAAGGATTTTTTTATTTGTGGGTTGAGATGCTTGTGAGTATGAGGAGGATTTATGTTCATGTTTATATTTGGGGTGAGGGGATGGTGATTATGAGGAGGATTTTTGTTAGTTTTTTGTATTTGTAGGGTTTATGTTTTATGTATTTGAGATGATAGTCGTTATGAGGAGGATTTTGGCTAGATTTTTTTTATTGTTGGTTTGAGATAATAGTAGTTACGAGGAACATTTTTGTTAGTCTTTTATAGTCATGGGTTGAAATGATTGTGATTATGAGAAGGATTTATGATGTTTATTTTACGATGGAGACGCCTCATTCGCAATGGCGACCCCATATAAAAATGGGTTTAAGCTAGGAAGAAGAAGAAGAAGATTTTACGTTTGGGGTGAGATGATGGTGATTATGATGAGGATTTTAGCTAGATTTTTGTGTATAGGTTGTTTTGAGATTACTTTAATTTTGAGGAGAATTTGGGAAGGATTTTTTGTTTAATGGTGGTTTGGGATGATGGTGATTAATAGAAGGTTTTTGGCAAGAGTTTTTTATATTTGTGGTTTGAGATGGTGGTGACTTTTAGGAGGATTTTATTAGATGTTTTCATATTGATGGTTGGAGATTGTAGTGATTATGAGGAGGATCTTGACTAATTTTTTTTTTAATAATGGTGGTTGGAGATGATAGTTGTTATGCAGAGGATTTTTATTAGTCTGTTGCATTTGTGGGTTGAGATGATTAGGATTATGAGGGGGATTTATGTTTTTTTTATACTTGGGTTTGATATAATTTTTATTATGAGGAGGATTTTGGCAAGATTCCTTTTATGTTGGTGGCGAGAGATGATATTTATTATGAGGATTTTTTGAAAATTTTGTTAGTTGTTTTAGGTGATGATTATGACGGGGATTTTAGATATATTTTTGGTCTGTGCTTTTAATTGTGAAGATTATGAGAACGACTAATTAGTGAGGGTTGATGATTGATATTGGCTGTTTCTATAATGATGATGGTAATAACTGCGAGGAGCATTATGGTGTGATATATTTTTCATGATGATGGTGGATAATGAGGAGGAGAAGAACTGTGATAAAGTTATCTGTAGACGTTGATTCATTGCTTAAGTGTTGTACACTGGCGTTGCAACAGCGTTATCGACGCATAAAGATGGTTATTGGATATCAATACTTTTTGGGTTAATCCAAATTTTTATCATCTGAGTTTTCATTAACAAGTGATACCACAGATTTTGGAACTGAGTATTGATTAAAAGATCTTTAAAACCATTCATTCATCCCAGAGGAAGGCCTCTCATCTCGGGAACTCGGATGTGACATTTGAATAATTCGCAACTTCCTTTTTGAGAACTGGAAGTATGGTAGTTCCCTTCCTCATCCAGGCTCTCGGAGAGGCTACATACTCTCAGACCTGCAACATTGGGATAGTTAACCTGATAGTCCCTGACTGCCAAGGGATCCTGGCAATCATTGCGCAATGGGCTAGGATGCTCAAGCCATCAGATCAAGGTGTCAGTTGAGTGTAATCAAACTCTAACCCACACAAAGTACTTTCCTTTATTCTTTGTGACGCCAGTTTTAGTAACCATAAATTAATCGGTCCCATATTCTTGGCATCTTACTGTACACACATGGAGGAGCTTACATTGTAATTTTCAAAATCGTTTGTTTACTACCAACTAGATTCCATTCCCTCTCCATGAAAGCTGTCATGTGTCTTCCATGGGCGCCCGCACGTAAGGGCAAGAGGGGGCAATTGCCGCCCCTGAAATCCTGGAAAAAATTTATATATATTACATTTATTACATTTAACTACATCACTGTTTTCCTTTTATTTTGCAACATATTTTTTTTTTAGTTTAAGTAAATTAAAGGTATCATGTATTGTATAAGGTTTGTGTACAATATATAGTTAACTACGTTGTTCTTCCCAGGAATATTTAAATTCAGCTGAACAGTATATGGAACTTTAGTAAAAAAAGTCAATATAACATTGTAATTTTTCTTTATCGCATCTTGCTTCACTTAAATTATTGGCATCGCAGTTCCACTGATATATATTTTCATATATATATATATATATATATATATATATATATATATATATATATATATAATATATATATATGTGTGTGTGTGTGTGTGTATGTGTACATTATATATTATATATATATATATATATATATATATATATGGTATATAGTGTATAAAGAAAATATATATGATATATTGATATGATATATGCTATAAGAAATGATATTTTATATATATATACCATTATTATATTTAGGATATCTCATACATACATAACATACATACATATATATATATATATAT